>NC_081568.1:88796745-88931437 GCF_022355385.1 Mustela nigripes
TAGGAACATGCCATTCAAAATCCTTTAAGATGCTGTCTCCTGAACAAGTTGCATAGGAAATCAAGCCCCTTTATTTTTTCTCCATCCTCTTTTCTTAGATTGAGTCAATGGATAATTCATCACCTTTCTTCAACGGGCTATTTCCAATGCCTTCAATTATATTGGCATTTCTTAACCTAATATAAATGTCATGCCTCATCAGGGTCACATAATGAAATGTGATGTGCTCTATTTGCCAGAGTTTTCAAGGGCATTTGGAGACTGCTGCTCTGTACACCGAATGCATCATTCTGCACTGACTTAACTAAAAAAAGAGCAGGAACTGCAGGTAATTCTTACCCTCTAGGCAAAATCCCTGCCTTAATGTAGGATGGAAAACCAAACACACTAGTGAATCAATCCTAATAAATACACATCTTGCATTGTAACTTCTGGGCTTTTTTGGTTTCCGTTTTCCTCAACTCAGAAAGATCCAGAGAAGCAGGCTTTGAGTAAAAGCTTCTTTCTCCCAAGAAGTTCTTTATTCTACTATTAAGAAATTGGGTAAGTTAGATAGAATCTATGTTTAATCATGACTTCTTAATAACTAGGCTATTGCAAATATGTGTGTGTAGGACCTAGTCTTTTTTTCATGTATGTAATTTATGTTTTCCATGAACTTTTTATGTTGTATCTAACAGTGCTTACGTATGTGAGGAGATTGCACTACCCTAAAATTTTTTCAATACTTTAAAACATGTCATATGCCCCTGCCCACAGCATATTCTGGCATAATGGTTCTTCTTAGTTTGTGGAGATGTTTTTGAGCCATCTCCTGATAGCATAGTAGAATTTTTACAACCAACTCAGTTCACTGAAACAATGTAGACAGCTGACCTAGGAAAACAGAAGTGAAATATTCAATTTGAGGTCTAGAATCACTTAATTCAGCTAACCATATAATTATTAACTCTTTGTCTCATTCTGTACTGTGTGACTCCTTCTTAATGCATAAAAGCACCTCAGGAGAAGGAACAATAAAATCTAAGGTGACACAACACTTTTTCTCATTTACACTCTTACTAGGTGAGTCATCTCTTTCGTAATCATTACTCTGCCTTGGTCTACATTATTTAAGTTCCTTCTTTTAAACTAACCTCATCTGCTTCCATCTATGCTGATCTGCATTGTTTTCTTCTGAGACACAGTGAAAAGATAATTTGTTGTGCTTTTATCTACTCGTGTGTTCTTTCTCTCATCCAGCAGGGAGCTCAGTACTCAATACAGTGTTTTACTGTCACAGGATTACATTGTCATCCATCACCATCTGTAATTTTTCCAGAGAAACCACTCTGCTTTTCTGTAATTTCTGACACTTTTGCAACGATCATAGACAATAACGAAATAAAAAAGGAAAAAGCAATTTCATAAAGAAGAGCAATAAATGGTGAACATTCTCTGCTCTCTTTTGACACAAATTCAGTCCCCTGATGTCTGATGTATTGACCCATATATGCCCACATTTCACTTATTCATGTTCCCCAAGTCTCTTGTCTCTGGAAAACCCCCAAAACTTGCTAAGGTGTCTTGCATGCTCTCCTGTGGAGCCCTGCTGCTTGCCTCTGCATTGAGGTATGATGAGTGTTCTTTGAAGTGAATCTGGTGCTCACTTCAGCAGCACATGTACTAAAATTGTAAGGATACAGAGAAGACGACAGGCAAATCCATGAAGCATTCCATATTAAAAAGGAAAAAAGAATAAAGTGAATCTATGTGGCAGACAAGGACAGCAGGAAAACAGATGGATGGGCCCAATTATAGGTCTCTTCACCTGGCTTTGCAAATATAAATTTGGACTGAAAGAGACCAGAAAGAAAGCTCTGTCTATTTTCTTGAACATCAGGAAAGAAGACACACTGGAGCTCTCCTCTATTGTTCTTATCAATTGTTCCATGTCTCAAAAAAATAAATGAACTATTATTATTTGTGTAAATACAAGAATATATCTAAAATTTAGAAAATCTAATTGAGCTTGAGAAGAAAAACTACATTAGAATACCAACGTGTCTTGATGGAAGGAACTTAAATTTACAACATTTGGAGAATTTCAGTACCTCATTGCTAATTTAATTTACCAGCATGGTTTTCTCAACCTTTTGCTTCTAAAAATGCCATCATTGGTTTTGGTAAATGCAAGATCATTTTGATGACTTCAGAGTACCCCTGAAGCAGATTCCTCTTTCTTTTTCAAAGCAATCACATAACAAGTTAGCAAGCCACATTCCAGATATAGTCCTGGGTGTATACTGCATTATTCCCTTTGATTCTCAAAAGTTCTGCAAGGTTGGGCACCTGGGTGGTTCAGTGGGTTAAAGCCTCTGCCTTCAGCTCAGGTCATGGTCTCAGGGTCCTGGGACCGGGGCCCCATTGGGTTCTCTGCTCAGCAGGGAGCCTACTTCCCTGTCTCTCTCTTCGTGCCTCTCTGACTACTTGTGATTTCTCTGTCAAATAAATAAATAAATCTTTTAAAAAAATGTTCTGCAAGGTTAAGTAGTATTCATTTTCTGCATTTGCTGAAGAATGAAATTCAGTGTTATAGAGGTTACATAGCTCACCATGTCCTGGCAGGTAGTAAATAATACAGCTAGTATTCAGAATCAGGCTGACTGGCCTGAAATTTTATTTGGGGTCTTCATTCTACAACTCCGGGGTGTATCAGTAGGCTTAATCCTAATTGCAGAGGCTTCCCCAGGCAGTAGACAGCTATAGCAGAGAGCTGGTTATAGGCAGGATTTGATAAAGGACACTTTCTTTCTTTCTTTCTTTGTAATATTTTATTTACTTATTCGACAGAGAGAGACACAGTGAGAGAGGGAACACAGGCAGGGAGAGTGGGAGAGGGAGAAGCAGACTTCCCGCTGAGCAGGGAGCCTTTTGTGGGACTAGATCCCAGACCCCAGGATCATGATCTGAGCCAAAGGCAAACGCTTAATGACTGAGCCACCCCGGCACCCTGATAAAGGGCATTTTCAATATTCAGTGTTTGTGGGTCCTGCTCCTAGACTCGCAGGGAAGCTACACTTGAATATTTACCATGATCAGAATGACTTAACCAAACTTCAAAGTATGGGCTCTGTTTCTGCCCTGTGCATACAGTGTACATCTGCTTTGTTAGCAAGTAACCTAAAAGGAACATTTCAAACTACAGAGTAAGTTCCATTCCCATAACTCCAAAGCTTCCAAACGTGCACATAGTAAAAGCGTAAGATAAAGTTTGTAATTTTCTGAGATGTCCTTTATCATGATGATTTGTAATTCCTGATGTAATGAAAACCATACGTAACCCCGTGTTAAACATTCCTTCTCTGGAGCACTTTCTTCTTCCTGAAGATGTGTATCTACTGGGCAGCTATGCTAACTGGGGCTCCAGTACAACTTTCTTCTTCTCCTTTTTTTTTTTTTTTCAGAAATTCTAAAAGGTATGTTCACTTCACTTCAGCAGGTTTTTGAGGCAGGTTAGGGAATATTCCAGGATAAAGTTTAAGTAGTCCATGTCCCAGAAAAGTTATGACTTCTGCAATACAGTTATATACACAGTTGTCCTAAATGTGCCCCAAATGTAATTTGCAAATTTGCTCTTTGGTGTGGCAGCTCTATATGCCTGAGTTGATTAGCACAGACACTTCTACTTTGGAAAGTGAGCTAGGAAGGAGATTTACACATGGATTTGCAGTTGTTGTTTTGTGAGAGGAACAAGAAACAAGAGGATAGTAGATGCTATGGACTTACCTGTGTAACCCCAAATTTATAGGTTGAAACCCTATTCCCCAACAGTACCATAATTTGAGATAAGGCCTTTAGGAGTATATTAAGGTTACTTGTGCTCGTAAGGATCTGGTGCCCTTATTAGAAGAGGAAACAACATCAGAGCTCTGTCTTTTTGCCACATGAGGAGGACACAGCAGCAAGGCAGCTAACTGAAGAAACAGAAAAGAGATCTCACCAAAAACTCAACCATGCTGTCACCATGATCTCAGACTTCCAGACCCCAGAACACTGAGAACATAAATTTCATCATTTAAGCCACCCATTCTATGTGACCATGTTACAGTAGCCTGATCTGACTAATACAGTGGGGCTTTGGGGAATGTCATGGTGTCTGTCATCTTTCCTCCTAAAAAACATTGTATATTCCTGCACACAATATAGTCACAAATGATGAGTTGGTTTTAGCCCAGATGAAGAAAGGGGTTCTAGTCTGATGAAGTAACTATATTCATTAAAAACAAAAGACAACTCAGCACAAACAATTCTGCTTCAGGGTGCAGGTGACAAAATAGAGCACAGAAGTTGTTAAAGGATCAGCTCTGCCACCATCTCACACCTATGGGGATAAGAGACCACAGACACATCATCCGCAGAGAGAGGGACTGGACGCCACCAAAACATGGCCCTGCCTGAAAGGATGGCCATCCCCCTGTGATGAGGAATGACAAAGAGCACAACTGTTTCCAGGACGTGTAAAACACTGGAGACTCCCAGAAATAAAGGGAGGAGACTGGAACAGGAAGAGAAAGAGGGGCAACAGGAGAGACCCAGGTGCTACAGTCACACAAAGAGGGAAGTAGGGCAATGCATACTACAGTTAGGATAGACAACACTGTTAATGGGACCTCATTTGTATTTATTGGTTTTGAGGGATTATGTGACATTCATATTCAAGCAGTGACATTTTACAACATACATTAATGTTTGCTCTTCATAACATGTTTAGCACAACAGAATTTTTAAAGTTCTGTCTGAAATATAGTAATATAGTAGAGTAGCATTCTTTTTCCTTCATTCTGTTTTTACAGAAAAAGCTGTTTTATTATCCACGTCAGACGCTTCTGCCTGATATTTTCAGGTAAAGCTCTGACATGCAACTTAAAAAGCCCACATTCTTATTTTAACTTCCATAAATGTTTAGGTTTGTCAGATATTGCTATGTATATATATATATATATATGTATATATATATATACATATACATATATATATGTAAAATGATTTTCCCAGGAATAAAAAACCGCCAGGAAAACATGCTAAGTGACATGATGCTCACAAGGCTGATACCTCTGAGAAAAGGCCTAGAAAGAATCTGACAAATTACTGTCAGGTAGCCCATTTAAGAAACACTCACTAAAAACAGTATCAAATTGCTTGACACCGCTGGAGTCCATTTTTAAAGTAAGTGATTCAAGCTTTCAGGTCATTTCATATGCATATCCACGCTTTTGCTGAAATTTATTCATCACCACTGAACATTTTAGATAAGAGACCCGAGTAGGACAAGACAATAGTCTCAGTGGTCTATGATACAGCAGCACCTGCAGGGCCCAGGGGAAGAGAACTTCCATTGCCAGAGCAGATCTAGGTATGGGAGCATGGGAAAACACTGTGCTTGGAGAAATGATGTGACTCAAGCTACTGGAAGCTGAGAATGGCTCAGGACCACTAGAAGAGACATTGGCTGTAAAAAAAAAAAAAAAAAAAAAGTTGAGAATGATAAACATGCCATCAGTCTTCTTCACCTAAGTGCCCCTTTCTTCTGCACACACTTGGCAACCTACCCTAAGGGTTTCCCCTGCTTTGCTGTGCAGTACACATTCTTGGGACACTGAGCACTAGCCTGGGCTGGGATTCAGATTCTCATTTACTGCAGGGCCACACTGATGGGCACAGTGACGTGAGACCCTGTCTTCGGTAAGGACATCAGAAGCTGGAGAGCACACACCTGCTTCTTTTTGGGGGAGTGAGAAGTAAGGCTCCACTCTGTGTGCAGGCTCTTTTCTTCTCCCCAAACTTCCCTTTGTTAGCTTTCAGAGACAACCAATCCTACCACAGGTCAATGTGGCAACGTAAATGACCTGTATCCTAGAGGTGATGCAAAGCCCCACCTTCCCAGTCCTTCCCAAGCTGCCCTGTCATATCATTACCTGTGTTATCTATGCAGGTATGTCCCTGCTGAATAATCTTTCCAACACAGTGTTGGAATACAGTGTACTGGCTTGCTTGCGGCCAAGCTCAGCAACTCCTCTGCCCCAGCTATTTGCTTTTAAGGAAAGACGGTTAAACTTGTGAGGACTCCCCCATTCTCTGGGGTGCAGGCTACTAGGCCTTAGCGGAAGAAGAGACAGAGGGCCCTTCTCAGCTCACCTAGCACTAAGACACTATGCTCTGTCTCTGCTCCCCAGCCATCTTTTTCTATCACCCTTTCACCTCCAAGTGTTCATTCCTCAATTTTAAAAGATTTTCAGTTTGATTTTCTTTTTTTACTTCTGTTAGTTCTAAATTCCTTTTTCTTAATCTTCAATTTTCTTTGCGTGTTTATTTTCATGACATAAGCCTACTCTTTTAATACTTTATCTGCTTTAAATTTATCTCTAACCTTTGGCCTCATTTCTCTCTAAATTTTTATCCATTGTTTTAAATCTAATATATTTCATCCTACCATGAATTTTATCTATTTGGTTGTCTTTGTATTAAGATTTTAGTTCTTTTTTCCCCCTTCCTTTCTGTTTGTAAATTGCTTTCAACTTAAAAAGAAAAATTCCTTCCCCTTCTAACCTACTCTTCTCTATCTCTTATTTCTAAATGGGTTATGTTCTTCTCTTGTTTTCTTCTCTTTCTCCAATATGCTTATTCACTCTGACCAGGAAAGTCAAGTCCTTTCTCCCCAATCTTTACCAGTACACAGCCCTCCAGATATCTATACTCCACTTTTAACATCCCTTCAACATTCTAATCCCCAGAAATTCAAAAGAACACAGGTTAATCATTTTCATCAGAGCTATAATTCTCTAGATTATTGTTGCCTGCTAACACTTAATGCTCTCTAATTCATGTTTCCAATTTCTATGTATTTTTAGCATACCTGACATTTGAATTTGGCTTAACTGTGACTATAGTTGGCCACAGTCTACATAAGGATATTTAGAATAGGAAGTCAAACCTGGGAAGAAACCCTCAAGGCCAGTAACTGTCAAACTTCAGCTTTATATTATCTAAAATATTTTTAATAAACTATTTATTCCCTCATATATTTTCAAGTCAAATTTATTTTTTCATCATAAGTTTAAAGATTTGCAAAATAAATAGATAAATAGTTACAAGGAATGTGTTATCCCATTGTAAAATTCACCTTTTAAAATAAAACTATTAAATAATTTTCTGAAACTGAATCCAATGAAATCAAAATGTCATGGCAATTTGGTCTCCATTATCCATTAAAATAATTTATGGAAAAAGCCTTCATTAACTACCAGAAATTTAATATTTACTTAGAAATCATTATCTAACTAATAATGCATTTTAAATTTCAATGCATTTTATCACCCTACCAAATGTCTATACAACAAAAAAGCATATAAATGGATATTTAATTTTTTAAACTGTATTTGACCATAATGCCTTGAGTATTAAAATTTCTCTCCTGAGTAGAGCTATCATTATAATCACATACTTTAGTACATAATTATTCAAAACATTTTATAAGTTTTAATAACTGCTTAATGTAAAACTAAAGTTACATTGGAAATTCATCTTTTAATGAGACAAATGGTCTTGAATTTCTCAATCTGCTCATTTATTTGAGGGTGAACATATTTCACTGTTAGAACAAATTATATTCCTATATTTAAGTTTTATAATAAGTGCTACAACTAAATAGGTATGTGGGAATGGGGAAAGTTTCATTATGGTAATATTATTAGATCCCTTACAATCCAGACACATGGCAAAAACAACAACAACAACAACAACAACAAAAACCCTAAAACTGAGGATGTGATATCAAACATCAGTCTCTAATGTCTATCAGCTGTAGACTTAAAATAAGCCCTCCTTCAATTTTGTTAAAAGAACAGATATGTACTTTTTTTTGCACAAGAAGATGTTACTCAATCTTTAGAGTAATTTACTTTTTTAATACCAGTACCAAGATAGTATTTCAAATTGTCTTTTTGATTTCTATTGGAACTGTGTTAGATATTTTTCATAGCAATGCACCATAGTGAAATCTGCGGTGGGAAAGAGGTGAATGTCTCTTCGTCAAGTGGGAGAGGGACAATTATGAAAAGGGAAATTGGAAAAGAGAACTTGTAACTCCATCTGGATTGGTTCTCAGGCAGATCTGTTTCAGAAAAGGGAACACATATTGAGAGTTTGAAATGGTGTTCTTGAAAGTACGTGCAACTAGGTAACCTTTGCAATGCCTTCCCATACTCTAGAACTCACAGACCCAGTTTGAAGACCACAGCTCCATGTAATGTCCATGGTCTGACTTTAGTAGGGCACTATGAAGTGCTGAATCATTTCAAAGAAGTGAATGGGAGAAGGTATTATATCATGTTCCCCAGCAGACTTCAGGCATACTTCTACATCAGGTGGAGTTTAGTAGCTATTGAAATATATCGGGTCACCTGCCTTCTTGACAGGATCATAGGTTCTTGAGTTCTGAATTAGGCAGGACTGTTTAAGTCTACCTCAATGGCCTTGGGCTGCTTTGAAAATTTTCTTGGTGCACAGGGAAGAGACTAAAACTTTATTCTTTATTTCTTTATTCCTATGAAGCATGAGAGTCTGAGAAGGGTAACTTCACCAATGTCACAGGCACTACTTCACATCCTTTTCTTCCTTCTTCACGTGAAGGGAGGGTTCTTTCCACTCACCTGCCTGCCACCCTCTAGTCTAGCAGAACCTACTACAACATTACACAAAATAATTTTACCTCTCAGTTCTGCCTCTGAAAGAGACCTTTCCCTCTGCTTCCCTTTATATAGCACCCAACACACTTTTCCTCTTTGTTCTGAAGATGGCTATGAAGTCCAATGCCAATGCAGAGGTGATCTGTATTACTACTAGACTTAACTTAGGAATTGGTCAGAATATGATGTGCATCACTTGTGCTCACAACGCACTGGTTAGCTCTAGCATCATGTCCCTAGACATGGATGCAATGGAGCCAACGGAGCCAGTAGCTTCTGTCTGGCCAGCAGGAGAACACAACATACTTGATGAACAGCACCAGGAGTTCCACGAAGCTCTCTCTTTCTTCATTTAATGCCATGTTCTCTCCCACTCATATAACCCATACTGGCCTTCCTTCAGCTACTTAGTGGAACTTTGAGCACATTTTCTCTACTTAGCTCTTCCTTCTCCCACAATTCCTAACACCTTCTCATTCTTCAGGACATTGCTAACATATTTCCTTCCAAAAGAAGTTTGTTACAATATCTCCCTTCTCTCCGTTAGAGGAGATGATGAAGAGAAGGGAGATATTGTAACACTTCTACTACTTTTCCAAGCTCTCTGATCTTTTTTTTTCTTTTTCTTTCTTTTCTCTTTTTTTTTTCAGTTCTCCTGGAATTATATGGATCTCTATGGTTATTTGTTCACCTAATTAGTTCATATCACTCTCCTCCATTTAAGGAGCTGTATGTCAGGTCCATCTTGCTCACTGCAATGAACATAGCTGATGCCTGCCATACAGATGTATAATAAATACTTGTTGAATATGTGAATTAACCCAGGACCTCTTAGGGATTCATCTCAAGAACCTTTAAAAAGAAATTTCTCCCTCACCTCACACCAAATAAATTGCATAATTCTGGACAGCAAATACAGGATTAGGGCTGCATTTGGTAAGATACATTGAGTAGCCAAAAAACAAAAAACAAAAAAATGAAAAAAAAAAAAAAAAACAAGGTGGGTAAGACGACTAGGCTAAAGTAGAAACATACAAAAGGGAAAAGTAGAAGCCAATCATGAGTTTAATAATGTGAAACTATGAAATTTCATATTCTTTTTAATTTAAATTCAATTAGCAAACATATAGTACATCATTAATTTCAGATGATTTCAGTGATTCATCAGTCTTCTATAACACCTTGTGCTCATATCACATGCCCTCTGTAATCCCCATCACCCAGTTACCCCATCTCCCTGCCCTTCCCTTCAGCAACCCTCAGTTTATTTCTTATAGTTAAGCATTTCTCACGGGTTTTCCCCCTTCTCTGATGACTTCCCATTCAGTTTTCCCTCCATCCCCTATGATCCTCTGCACTATTTCTTGTATTCCACATATGAGTAAAACTATACAATAATTGTCTTTCTCTGATTGACATATTTCACTCATCATAATCCTCTCCAGTTCCATCCATGCCAATGTAAATGGTAAGTATCCAGCCTTTCTGATGGCAGAATAATATTCCATTGTGTGTGTGTGTATATATATGTATATATATATATACACCACACCTTCTTTATCCACTCATCTATTGATGGACATCTTGGCTCTTTCCAAAGTTTGGCTACTATAGACATTGCTGCTATAAACATTGGGGCACAGGTGCCCCTTAGGATCAATATGATTGTATCTTTGGGGTAAATACGCAGTGGTGCAATTCCTAGGTCATAGGATAGCTCCATTTTTAACTTCTTGAGGAACATCCATGCTGTTTTCCAAACTGGCTGTACCAACTTGCATTCCCACCAACAGTGTAAGAGGGCTCCCCTTTCTCCACATCCTCACCAACAATTATTGTTTCCTGACTTATTAATTTAGTCATATTCTTTTAAAACAAAATCAGTACAATACATTTATATAGGAATACCTGAGTGTGGTCATCAGATATAATAATCATTATTCATTAATAATCATAATTCATTCCTAGATATTCATAACCAGATGTAATACCTGAGAACCTTTCTTAAATTATCAAAATAGAATCATTGGCCCCATTAAGTATAGTACTTCCTTACTTACTGCCTAAGGCTCAGGAATACTTTTTACTACTGTATAGCTTTTCCTAAAAAATTTCAAGATCAATAATGCCTATGTAGAACTGTTTACGGAAGTGCCTCTAGAATTGTTTAAGTTTTGGTCTTAATAATGGGCTTGTTCCTTGACAATTGTTTATCCTTCATAACTCTAAGGGCATAGTCTAGCCTGGATAGGGTCTAAGTTTAGACTTTACCATTTGTAAAAGAGACAGGTCTGACTCCACTTGGTTTTTAACTTCTGGCTTATTAGACATTCCCTCTAAAATTTAGGCTACTTTTCCTCATTATAAATTGCAAACTGAAACTCTTCCAGTTACTGTGCTATAAAAGCAGACAAGCTTTAGGCCCAATTATCTTTGATATGGAGCACTGTTTCATACCTTACCACTTTGTGGAAAAATTCGTAAGGACTAATACAAGAATACTTATAATTTTGACCTGTGAGATCATGTGAACCAGAATTGGTAATGAGCTAAGCTAAATGAAAACAAAGTAAACCCCTCATTTGATTATTAATATGACTGTAGAAGTCAGCATAAAAATGGTGTTGTAAGCGTCAGAGAGAAATCTTCAGTAAGAAACCATAGGCATGTGCTATATAAGTTCTCACTCTTTTTTGAATTGTAATTTAGTTATTTTTTTAAAGATTTTATTTATTTGTCAGGGTGAGAGAGAGCAGAGCAGGGGGAGCAGCAGGCAGAGGGAGAAGCAGGCTCCCCGCTGAGCAGGGAGCCCAATGCAGAGCTCAATCCCTGAACTCTGAGATCATGACCTGAGCTGAAGGCAGACGCTTAACCAACTGAGCCATCCAGGCATCCTGTAATTTAGTTATTTAACACTTCTCTTATATAAAGTTCTTATGTAAGTATTATTCTTCCCTATTGATGGAAATTATAAACACAACTTTTTACGACAGTGATTTTTGAAACTTCATCTGTGTGTATGTATGTGTGTGTAGGTGTAGAACATGGGCCCATTTGAAAAGCTGGTAAAAGTAACTGGCCTCCCAGAAAAATAAATTATGCATATGTCATTTACCCATCAAAATTTGCATACAATTTTAAAAGGTTCAACGACCCATTTGAAATACGTGTTGGAAAACCAAAATAAAACAAAATCAATGAGAAAACAAGCTACAGAGTAAATATTTTAAAAGCACATCATCTTTGGTCCATGTCTTAAACAATTCTCTTAAAGTCTGTTACTCAGAGTAATTGTCTTATGTAACTGTTAATCCTATACGCATACAAGTAACCCAGGTTGGAAGTTCAGCAATTACATATGATTGTAAAAATATGAGGACAGTATGTGTGTTGGTTAGTAAGTAGTTACCGGTCTGGACTTCTCTGAATCCCCAATGATTAACCTGTTCCAATCCCCAAAATACCTAGGATTCTGCCACAATAAATACCTAGGATCCAGCAATCAGGAAAATAAAGCTTGAGTTAGAGCAGAGGCTTCTAGGGCACAGTCCCAACATGAATATCAACACCAATTCTGACTGTTTAGTTCCATGCCTGACATAGGTTTCATGAAATACTATTAAACAACCCCTCAGTTTATTCATTTAGTTTTTCCTAAAAGCAATAATCTACCTGGAAGTACAAAAAGGACAGTATGGACTTTATTTAGCCCATGGAAATTCTAAGTATAACGAAGCTGTTACTTTGCCCTAACTTTTAAGGAGTAGGAGTCTGAAAATACTACTTAAAGATCAATTTCCCACTGGAAAAGCAAGAAATGAGAGGAGAAAAGAGTTTGGCAAGAGCAGGTTGGGGTAGGTTGGAGGAGCAAAAGTTTTAGGATGTGTAGACAGGTATTTGTGATTGGTTAGCTTCCTGTCCTTTGAGAAACCATCACACCCTCATTTTACACGAGTCTGGCAGGGTTCTTTTTCTAATTCCCAGGAATAACCAGTTGTATTATCTAATTTTTCTATTCATAGTTATCTGTCCAGAGAATAAACATATGATCAAGCCAATGAGCTAAGTAGAATCCTTCCCTATACAGATGTATAGATAATGGGAGAAAGAAGCTCTTATCAATGGAAGTTGTGCCACCGTCTTCCTTTTCAGGTGGAGACAGCCTGTGTATGAGTGAAACCAAGAAGAGGTAGGAGACTGACAGAGAAAAAAAGCTCCACAAATGATGAGGTAATGAGGTTAAGTCTCTACAGTTATTTCTTTTCTTTTCTTTTCTTTCTTTTTTTTTTTTCAAGTAGGCCCCCCACACCCAGTGAGCCTCTAATGTAGGGATCAAACTCAGGACCATGAGACTGAGACTTGAGCATATATCCAGAGTCACACACTCAACTGAATGAAGCACCCAGCCACCCCTCTACAGTTATTCTTTTTAGTTATAAGTCTTCAAATACCATTCCAGCTATGATAACTCATACCTTGTCATCATTATTTGTACTATTCAAATAGCTTCACCTACCTTGAGTTGTATTTCTGTCACTTACAACCAAAGAGTTCTGATTAATTTAGAGGACTATGTTAGAGGCCACATCGAGGTTAAAAAAGGGATCTGAAAATAATGAATTATTCTAACAAGAAACGAAATTCTAAATAGAAGGGAGAAATTGCCAATATTAACACAGGAGACTTGATAGATGAGATCATTTTTAAAAGCACATGTTCTGATCATTTTTTAATTGCTTAGCAATAAGAGGGCATGAGAGCCACCTATTATACTCATGGAAAATATTCTGCAGTTTAGAAATGCCACTTTTATTCTGGTAGCAAACACACACACACACACACACACACACACACACACATACACACACACACACATTTACATGCTGACTAGCTAAATGTCAACTAGAATAAGCACATACTTGTGACAATATATGTTAAGAAAACCTTAAATACTTCAGGTAAAACAATAGAGAGACTGAAGTGGAATTTTCACATACCTTTTCTGATAACATAGCATATGTGGAAGCTTTATTTTTGAAAGAAGATGTAGGCTTTCTGGTATAAAATCAAATGATTTTTATAATCATTGCTTTGAATATTAACTGATTTGTTACTCCATCTCCAAAGAGCTTTAGAAACAAAAGAACTGTTCAATATAATGACTCTTTAGCCTATAAATTTTTTCACATTCAAGAATCAGTACTCTAGCCTTTCTAATAACTAAATGAGACCATGAGTATATTTTATGAACTAGTGCATAATTATTCCTATTCAGTAAAGAGGGTTATTAAGCTTCATAGCACTTACTGAAAGCTTTAACCATGAGAGGAATTTTCCATAAGAGTAGAAAACTTGTCACAACAATCTGAAAAAGTAGATCATAAGGTAGGATAAGGATACCTGACTATAAAGTGAATGAGTTGCAGTGATTCCATCTGCTGCATAAGGCAGACATATGACTAAGGAGCTCACAGAAGGTACTAGGAACAGAGTTAGGACCTTTATGCCACAAAACAGCCTTAAATAACGTCAGCAGAAACACCACAAAAATCTCACTCATTCTGCAGGGAAGTCCCTTTAACTCTTCCAGTGAGTGTTAAAAGTGAATCACCAATCTCCTATCATTGCCAGCTTAACTAAGGCTGTATTTATCATGTGAATAGGCTCTAAGTCCATTACAAGCCCTGGAGCAAGATCCATGGATCTGGGCCACAAGTGACTAGGACTACCATAAACAACCAAGTCTGCACCGGGAGAATAATAACCAGTTTTGCCACTGTACCAGCGTGAGCCAGACCATCTCCCTCATGGAAGGCAACCTGCTGGTTTCAAGCATTTCATCAGGACTGATGCCACACCAAAACTTTGAGAATCAAACCTCAAACCAACAGATCACAAGTGTTTAAATATCAGGTAGATCTAATGAGTTTAGGAGAAGACAATACTGGGCTAAGTGTATAAGTCACATAATATAAAAAAGCATAATGGTGAAGAATGTGTAAGATCACCCTGGAGAAGCCTTGGAATGACACTGTGATCAAATGAAAGGAGGTACTCATCACAGATCCTGTCCCTTCCCAGATCCTGATATGATTTAGGTTCTACTGATGATCCTCTAAGAAGAATCAATGGGTTCTCTCAATTCTGTAATATCTAGATATGGTTGTCACAGTCCCCATTCTCTTTTTAAATATAAGGGTTTTCTCCTTATATTTAGGAGAGTGGCCAAAGACTTTTCCCTTATTTTTTGCCTCAGATTCTGTGGAGGGGAGGGGGCTCTCCCCTGAGAAATATCCCAGTTTTTACATCATCGGGAGGGAGCAAGAGGGATACTTATTCAAGTACCTTCATGCCTAGGTAGAAGTCTTGGTTTCAAAGATGAAAGTGAGAGTGAAAAAAAGACAAAGTGTTGGCTGTCACCCCCGAAGTCACTCTGTCTTACACCACTCATCCTTTGGGACTTTACAGCAAGGAGAACAGGAAGTTAAATTGTAGGTGCAACTCTATCAGCCTGTGCCATATCCTCTCTAAAATGATCCAACAATGAAAAGAACTCTAATTTCAAAGAATTAAAAAACAATTCTTCAGTAAGATTAGGGTGACCTCTATTTGGGCAAATGATTTAAGATTTGAAAACTTTTTGCAAGGAACTTTTAGTGATACAAATTGCATATGTAGTTCTATAGATATAAATATATAAATGGAATTATAAAAATATTTATACAAGTTTTCCAAAAGCTAATATGTAATGGTTATCTCTGGATGGTAATTACGCATGATTTTAATATTCATCTCTATAATTCTGGGAGATTTTTTTCCCCTAACTTTTTCTCACTGAGTACATGCTAAAATTACAATCAGGAAAAGTAGTATTTTTTAATTAAAAAGACAAATAGTAAATGAACATCTTAAAATATGATATCATTGGGGCACCTGGGTGGCTCAGTGGGTTAAGCCTCTGCCTTTGGCTCAGGTCATGATCTCAGGGTCCTGGGTTCAAGCCCTGCATTGGGCTCTCTGCTCAGCGGGGAGCATGCTTCTCCCTCTCTCTCTGCCTGCCTCTTTGTCTACTTGTGATTTCTCTCTCTGCCAAATAAATAAATTAAAAAAAAACTTTAAAATATGATATCATTGACTATATAAATATCATTAACTTTACAGTCAATGAGATAAAGATTTGAATCCCAGCTCTGTCACATACTAACTGTATGACTTTAACAATGCTGAGTTTTCATATATCATGAGTCTCAAAGAACACATTACTGTATCTCAGGGAATGATCTGTCAGTGGTGAAGAGTGAATAATTAAAAGGAGTCCTGATGGGGCATTTTATGAAACCTGAAAAATAAAGTTTCAGATTAATTTGGATGTTAACAAATTGGAAAAATCCTATTTATAGTTTTCTAAATAGTATAGACCAAGAACACATTGTTTAGCATTATAGAGGGACTCCCAAGTTAAAAGGCAAAGAATGCTCACATTTAAATGGTTATTTATGGGTTGAATTGTTGTCTCTCCAAAATGCATATGTTGAAATCCTCATTTCTAGTACCTTAGAATGTGACCTTATTTGGAGATAGAGTCTTTACAGAGGCAATTAAGTTCAAATGAGGTCACTAGGGTAAGCCCTAATCAAATATGACTGGCATCCTTATAATAAAAGGGGAAAATCGAACACAGATATGCATAAAGGGAAGACAGTGTAAAGAGGTATATTAGATAGCTTTCTACAAACCAAGGAGAAAGGCCCGGAACAAATCCCTCTCTCATAGCCCTTAGAAGGAATCAGCCTAGCCAATACCCTGATTTCAAATTTCTAGTGGGAGACATACATTTCTATTGTTTAAGCTACTCAGTTTGTGGTGCTTTGTTACAGAAGCCCCAGGAAACCAATACAGTTACTTTATTTTGCTAAATACTTAAATTTTTGTATGAGCACTAGTCATTTGTCTTCACTCTCATGGAAAGCAAAATTCACGAAGGGAAATCTGACACTTATGAAAACAATTGGCATGAAGCAAGAAAAGCAAAAGCTATATAACAGAATTAAAAAAAAAAATTATTATTTAATCCAATTCTTCCAGAGGGAAACTGAATAAACTACTCATTTTCTTTCAAAAGGAGAAAACAAAACTTAAAATTTTATATTGTCATATTGTTTGCTCTAGAACTCAACCTTACTGTGCTTAAGAATAAAACTATAGGGGTGCCTGGCTGGTGCATCCAACTCCTGATTTCAGCTCAGGTCGCTATCTCAGGGGTATGAGATCAAGCCCTATATGGGGTTCTGTGCTGAGTGTGGAGCTTGCTTGAGTTATTCTCTCTCCCTCTCTCTTTGCCCTGATCCCCACCTTCTTTCTTTCTCAGATAAATAATAAATAAATAAATAAATAAATAAAATACTTTAAAAACCCCTATACAGAATGAAAAAAATAAAACACCTTTTAAATTATGGTCCTCATGCCATACATTCATTTGGATGTTACAATATAGGCACATAAAACAATCTAGAAGAAAGTTTACTTTCATAAGTCACTGAACACTAACACAGAGTTAGTGAGACCAGAAATATGCTGGTCAAGGCTGACATCCTGAAAGCTAATGACTAAGGCAATCATAATGGTTCAATGAGGAAATAACAGAATTCAGAGCCTTTATGGGATTTAATTACATGGCTTCCAGGCCATTAGTTTATAAGAAAAAATCGAGTTCTTTAATCTCATTCCCAAGTCTTTTTACCAAGTCTCTTCTTTCTTTTCTTTCTCAATTAATGCCTGAGAAAACACCATTAAAAGGTTGTTTCTTCATTTTAGTGAGGATTTTACTGTGCCTGTCAACTGGGTCTTGGACCAACGGTGTACTTCCAGGGCTTCAGAATTGTGAACTTTTATTGATATTCATTTCAACCAAAGAGGAAGTGATGTGTTTAGGTTAAAAATGATTATAAACCAGTAATGGCCTTATTCTGAAAACTAAGAGAGCCAGAGAATGGAGTTCTGAAGAGTACAGAATTTAAAATGAGAACAGAACAGAACTAGAGCTTCCTAAAGGCCATGTATTAGATGTTGCTTCATTGAATGCTGTGAATTCCTGAGATCTTTATTTACAAATGAGAAAACCAGGTTTTGGAAAGATTAAGTCTTTGGCTGAAGGACAAATAGAGAGTAAGTGAGGAACAGCACCATGAAGCCTTGTCTTTCTGATTCCAAATCCCGTTCACATCCGAAAACTACACACACAGCATACACAATGTAAGTAAAAAGAGATTGTGAACTATTTTTCTGAACTTATTCTCAATAAAATGTCAGATTATACAGAGTTCAAAGTACGGTTATATTTCTAGAGTTAATTGTCTCACCATTTGGGGTTAAGATATTTTATATTTGAGCATTTGAGATGGCACCATCAATGTGTATATAATTTAAGATTGATACTTTACTTGCTTTCAGAGATATAAAAAATTCACAATTGTCAGAACAATAAAGTGATGTTAGAGATAAGTTAGAAACAACAGTCCTATTAATGTATTGTTTTTATTTATTCAATGTATTGTGTGTGTCTGTGTATGTGTGCATGTATGTGTGTGTGTCTGTGTTATATCAGGTGCTGTGATGGGCAGGAGGAATCCAGTAATAGAGAAGACAGAAAGGGTCTCTGTTCTGAAGATTACAGAACCCTGATACCCTGATGGAAACCAGATATATACCTGTTTACATGTGTTAATGGAAATAAAAAGAGACTAAAAATTTCTTTCTTACTCAGCAGTATCAACCTCACTGGATGTGAAGTGAAATTACTAATATGAATAACACTGCTTACTTATAGGAGTAGAGGCTGTTTCTTACTTAGCTCTCAATCTATATCTAGCACCTAGTACCCAATGTCTATTACCTTTCTCACTGAACCTTTTTATCACAGGTCACGACAAGACAATGTGATTTAAGATTGACTTCCAGGTACTGCTTGCCTAGGGCCAACTCCCTTAAAACTGCCAACACATAGCTTAAACCAAACAAATAGAAGCGAGTATAATTGCTCTTTGAATAATTAATCGAAAGCTGAGTAGACCGTTAATTGCATAAGTAGGTCATGTGAGGTCTGAATTTTTTTCACGAAGGACTTCTGGTTTTTCTCACTAGAGTGGAGCACCACCTTCTTCTCCCTTGCCAGCCAATTCTTCTTCGCCTTTGACAAAGGTAGCCTGTGTGGGAAGGCAACCGGACGATCGAAACTGATATGTTGTAGAGATGCATCATGGACTCACAAAAGCCACAGGTCCCCATCCACTGCCCACCCTCAGTGTGAGAAGATCTCCAGAACAGGGAGGCAGAGGCAGGGCTAGCTTGGCAGAAGAGATGGCAGGATGGAAATGAAAACCAAGAATCTCACTCTTTCTCCTCTTAACCTTCAGCATTTTATGTCTTTAAGGAAAGGTTGTTAAGTTCCAGTTCTCTCTAAAATTAACAACAAAGAGAGTGAAAACCACTCTTTTACCCCCTCCACAAAATGCACACACACACACACATGCACACACACTACACACAAAACATTTTTAGCAAAATTAGAAGAGAAAAAAACCCACAAATACTAAATTGACTGTAAGCATGTGCTGGGCCCAATACCCCAAACCAGGCAGGCAGTGGGGGCGGGTGGTCCCGAGTGTTCCAGGCATGATGGGTGGAAAAGTGAGGGCTGCTCAGGTCCTGGTGCTAAGGCAGGAGACCATCTGGCTGAAGAGAGCACCACTGAGTCGTGGAAGGGGGAGCCCTTACACTTTGAAGTTGAGGAAGTTGCTCTAGCACCTTCCATCCTGCCTCATTGGATCCTTATCAAATTGGTGGTACAGGAAGATCAAACACACTCTAATTTAGGGTTTAATCTTAGAGAAAATGTAATAACATTCCTACCAAATCACCACTAAAAAGAAAAAAGGGAAAGAACAGCAACACACCCTGCAGAGGAAATGAATCAGAAAAATGACCCAATAGCACAGAGGAAAAGGATAACCTGATAGCTTTTTTTAATGATTGAAATGATTATAAATCTAAAAGAAGTAAAAATAGAGAATTCACTGGAAGTTTGCCAGACAAAAGGAGGTGAAGCAATATCCAAACAAGAGGAGGATGAGATGCTTCCCCCTGCCCCTGCCTGCTGCTCTGCCTACTTGTGATCTCTCTCTCTGTCAAATAAGTGAATAAAATCTTAAAAAAAAAAAGATTTTATTCACTTATTTGACAGATCACAAGTAGGCAGAGCGGCAGGCAGAGAGAAAGAGAGAGAGAGAGGAGGAGGCAGGTTCCCTGCTGAGCAGAGAGCCCAATGCAGGGCTCAATCCCAGTACCCTGGGATCATGGCCTGAGCAGAAGGCAGAGGCTTTCACCACTGAGCCACCCAGGCGCCCCAGTAAATAAAATCTTAAAAAAAAAGAGGAAGATGAGAAAGAAACTAACAGAACTCAGGAGAGAAACTGAGGCAGAATGAAAAGTCATCTTTAAAAAAAAAAACCAAGATTCCACTACAGTGATAACCAGATAAATTAAACACAGTAGAAACCACATCAGACACAGAAAGAAAAAAAAAATGTGAAAATTAAAGAAAATCAATAGGACTAAAGAAAGAATTTTAAAATATTTGAAGCAATAAGTCCAGAAAACAAAGGAGGTGTAATATATCATAATGAGAATCACTTTAGAAGAAAGCAAAGATGACTTTAAAAACACTTACCTATAACTTGCCAAAACTTCCCTTCCCCAAAACATTTTCCAGAGCATGTTATACACCTAGAAAAATTGATCCAGATGGTAGATACTAAGATATTCTCCTAAAAATGTTAAGTATTAATAATAAAGGAAGAATCCTTGGGGGCTGCAAACTAAACTACTAGTCCTGAATAAGGAAAACAGAATGAGCTTTGCATCAGACTTCGTAATGGAAAACTTCAACAGCAAAAGACAGTGGAGAGACACCTAACAAGCAATCGCGCAATAAAATTTTAAGCCAAATTGTTCTTCAGAGATGAAAATTATAGGCAGGTATTTATGAATATCCATAAACTTAAGAAATATTGTTCCAATGAGCTGTTGCTGAGAAAATAAGAAGAGGATGACTGGGAAACTTTTGGGAGAAGAAATACATGATAGGCACTAGCTGAGTTTAATCACAAAAGGAAGTGAGAATAAGATTGAGAGAATAGCATACAAATGTAATATACCCTGGCAGTATGGGAAGAATGAAAGTAAGGAAACTAGGAGGGGCACCTGGGTGGCTCAGTCTGTTAAGCATTCCACTCGATTTCAGCTCAGGTCTTGATCTCAGGATGCTGAGATTGATCCCCACATGGGCCTCTGCACTGGGCATGGAGCCTTCTTGATATTCTCTCTCTTCCTCTCTCCCCTGTCCCTTATCTTTCCCTCTCAATCTCTCTCTCTAAAAGAAAAAGCAAACTGGAAGGAAAGGGGAATAGAAGGACAGAGTTACTGATGCTGCAATATTGTGCCTCTCAATTAGCAAAAACAAAAATAAAGTGAGAGAAGACTTTAAAATAAATGATAAGGTTAATATTACAGATACCTACATGCACATTAACTTATGTCCTCCAGTAATGAAATACTCCTGCTTTTAAAGAACTTCTAATATCACAAAAATTGATAACATAGTAGGCCCAAAAGAAAACATTATAATTCCAAGTAGCAGATGTAATATAGACCAATTCTATGCCCAATCTGAAAACTGGAAACAATAAAATCAGAGGCCAACAGCAAAAATCTCTTAGACCTGGAAATTCTAAAAACATCTGTTAAATAATTTTTAGATCCAAGCAAAAAAAAAAAAAAATTTCAATTGAGGACTTTCCAGAAAACAACTATAATGAAAATATTACATATTATAGTCTATGGAAGAGAGGTAATGCCTGCATTCACAGGAAAATACAGTCTTTAGTACTTATGTTGATATATAGAACAGAATGAAAATAAATAAAACATTATTAGTAGAAATAAAAAAGAATAATAAAATAAATAGAAATAAATAAAGGGAAAAATAGTAGGTCTATTTATTAAGCAGAAATAGGAAAGAAGGAAGGAATAAGGGAAGAAGGAAGAAAGGAATAAAGGTAGGAAGAGAGGAAACAACATGAAACAACATGTTCCTTCACAACATGAAAAAGCACCAATGAGTCAACCACACATGTGACACCATTCTGGAAACAACAGCTACAAACATCTGAGACACCTAGTTCTGTCTTCAAGAGGTACAACCCTTCTCAGGGTTCTCCAATCTCACATTCTTTCTGACAAGAGAATACCTAAATTACAACTAAATTATAAATGCTCTCAAAAAAGGGTAAGATGAGCTTACACATGAAACAGTTTCACCATTTAGCCAGAGTGCCACTGTGAGACAACACACACATAAATAATAGCTCTTATGAAACATGTTCGCACACGCACACTGAAGCATGAGCTTAAGTCAAAATTGAGGCCTGTGGTGTGTGCCATCTTTGAGGAATTCATGCCATGAGACCTAAAGTTTTTTTATAAGCTGGTCTGAAACAAACAGACCAAAATAAAAAGAAAAGAACATGTCAGCAGGGCCTATGGTGGTTCCCCATACGCTACGTACGCATGCTCAGGACATGATCAAGCATGCCTTCTTTACTGAGGAACAGAAAATCATTGAGAAATGGTTGAAGGCACCAGCAGAGTAAGAAAATGAATTTTTTTTTTAAATGAAGCTTTTTTGAGTAATAATAAAAAAAAATCAAAACAATGAAAAAAGCACATTAACCTTCTAGTTCTCCAACACGGCAACCTGTGAGAAGAGCTTGAATTGTATTTTGCAAAAGGTGATTTGGAATTAACAGCTTTCTGTGATTTGGAGATTGGCAGAGAGAGCACACAGGTACAAACTGTCACAGTGATCATGTTCCTAGGAAAGTAGGATCATTTGCAAGAGCAGTGCCAGTCTAAATAGAGTCTTGCATCGTGGCATTGAGAATGATGTGGTATAAATTAGTCTGCATACTTGTGTGGTCCAGCAGGAAGGGAGAAGGCAGGGAGTCCTCACTCAATGGCATCCTAACAACCTCCAGAGTAGAAGAATCTGTTACGAATCAAAACTGAGCAGAGGGGCGTCTGGATTGTTCAGTGGGTTAAAGCCTCTGCCTTTGGCTCGGGAGGTGATTCCAGGGTCCTGGGATTGAGCCTGGGATCTGATGGGGCTCTCTGCTCAGCAGGGAGCCTGCTCCCCCACCCCCCCTCTCTGCCTGCCTTTCTGCCTACTTGTGATCTCTGTCTGTCGAATAAACAAATAAAATCTTAAAAAAAAAAAAAAAACTGAGCAGAGAACGAGGAAGGCAACCTTCCCATGATAAGAGAATAAACCTAGATCTAAGATTCAAAGCCTAGAAAATCTGTCTCAGAAATCTAGTTGTATTTCTGCATTTATTTATTTTCAGATGAACTTACTCAGTAATAATAAAGTGAGAAGAAAAATAGATTTTTATAATTGCTTGCTGCTGATCCTGTTTCTCAGGTTATAAGGTCTTATATTTGTTCACTTAGCTACCAAGAGCAAGGCCTTGTATTCTAATCTAAAATACCGTTTCTGAATTTTGATCAGCCTCCAGCCAGAAGACAGATTGGTGAGTTTTTACCCCTTTGCTGCCGTAGCCAGGTACGAGACCTTGGCCAGAGTTAGCATTTCCTCAACTACAAAATAAGAGGCTTTGAGCTAGATGCTAAGATGTCCTAAGAAGTCGATGGTATTATTTTACAATGTTCAAAATAAAACGTATCACATGCTTGAGTTGAACCTTGAAGTTAAAGCTGAATCCTGAATCATTTAGTGGAGTAATTGTCTCTGAAAATGCTAATGGAATTTCACAAATGCTTCCTGCCACACCTACTCTTTTTCAGAGAACAGAAGATGAGAGTATGAATTTATGGTAATAGAGCAAACACCCAAACACACTGCAGTTTAATTTTCTTTTATTATTATATTTTTAATTTACCGTGGATGACTAACACTTATTAGTATTCTTTTCTGCTGCTACAGACACTGGAAGCTGCTTTCTGTCTGGGTTTTGCCAAACTATGAAAGTAAATAATTCTTTAAAATATACACAAATCAGGCAAGAAAAATGGGAGAAGATTTTAACTAAGTTTGGAGCCACTGAAGTTCTGATATGTCTTCCATTTATCATATAAACCTGATTCAGATAGGTATCAGAGAACTAAAAAATAATTAATTTTTAGAATTACAATATACTATAAATCATCTAACCAGGCTTTCCAGTCCAGGTGGTTTTTAATTTACCAGCAAAGTGGATCACTGGAACTCTGATTATAAATGGAGCTTTTGAATTCAGTATGTGAAGAAATCCTTCCAACAGCTCAATGCTGGTTAAGAAAGTGGGGGTGGGAAGGGGTGGAAGATATGGGGGAGGTGGAATGGGGGGGTGGGGGAAAATGTTGCTTAATAACATGCTTTCACACACGGTGCTTTTAACTGAATCAATAGGACTGCATTTTAACATGGCTGGCACCCTCCTGAGGAATCTTGGGTTTTTTTTTTTTTAAATTTAAAGATTTTATTCATTTATTTGACAGAGAGAGAGAGAGAGAGATCACAAGTAGGCAGGCAGGCAGAGAGGCGGAAGTAGGCTCCCTGCTAAGCAGAGAGCCAGATGTGGGGCTCAATTCCAGGACCCTGAGATCATGACCGGAGCTGAAGGCAGAGGCTTAACCCACTGAGCCACCCAGGTGTCCCCCTTCTGAGGAATCTTAAGACTCCAGGATGACGTGGCTATGGAACTAGCTTATCAAGAGTCACCATTTTCAGACACATGAATGGAGGCCAGATAGACACCTAAAAACAACAAGATAGAGATGATCACCCAGGAGTTCAAAACAGAACACAAACAGGTCTTCTTCAGCTCTGAGGACTACTAAGAACAGGAATGACTGCTCTGGGGTCATAGTCAATATATTTTACAACCAATATCCTTGGTCACAAACCCATGAGAATCCAGGCCATGACTAACCAGGCACATTCACAGTCCTACCAGAAAGAGACATCCATCCCCACCCTAATTCCATTTGGTCCCATTTCTACTTGTAATCTTTACTTCTGTAAGGAACAAACAACAAAGAAAAGAAAACATTACCCACCAGGAGGTAAAGGGGTTTGTAGAATACAAACTTCTCAGAGTGTTTTCATGCCACCAGTCTCATTTATTTATATGCTTCTGGATGGGGAGGGAGGGCCGCACTGTAACTATTACAGCTTCTAGAAGAACACTTTCCAGAAAGAGAATTCAGTCGGTATTGCTATTTCACTGTGCGTAACAGACACACCAGCATATGTCAGAGCTTCTGGAGCTATGTTTCCTGCTGGGTGTTCAGACTTAAAACAAGTGATGATTACTGCCTCCTCTTTGCTTTTAGGTGGACATGAACCGAGAAGAAATATCAGACTTCTGAGCTCATTCAGAAGCACCACTGTATGCTAGGCTAAAGCAGAACAGATGCATACAAGAGGAAGGATATCCCGGGATGTGCCAATTCAAGGAAGAGGGGCAGTGATCCCCATGCCCTCATTCCTCTTACTAACACATGGTGGTGGGATGGGGTTTATTCAACAGGAACAAAGAAAATGAAACCAGGCCCCACGTTGAACAAAACTATCCACTGTCAGAATTCATATTGGTCTGGACATATATGGTGACCCAGTAGGCCTCCAGAAGTTCATTTTGCAGGAGGAAGGAAGAAGTTCCACAGAGAGAAACAGACTTAATTTAGCAAAACAGACAAGCTTTGCAAACCTGACTTAGGAGCAAGCTTTAACTGTTAAAGGAGAAAGGTGATTTGGAGTAGAGCATTCTACCACTGTTGCTGAATTAATAGAAAACATGGTTTATAAAACACCAAAAGGGAAAAAATCAGTTTCACTTAAATCTAGCACTAAGATGAATAATCAAAATGTGAATTTTAAAAACTAAGTAAAAAATCTATTCATTACGGTTGGTTGGTTTTCTAGAAAGGGAGTAGGGGAAGCAAATACCAAAGCTTTATCTGAAGAAAATAAAACTCTCTAACTAGGATATTTTGGGTCTTATTTCAAAAGTCAACAATAATATTAATGATACCGTAAGCAACGAACACAATGATCCCCAGGAAATTAGTTTGGGCATTCATCCAGAAAGCAAAAGTTGTGTGTATTTGTTAAATGCCTTACCTAGAAGTTCTTCCTGGAGAACTGAACAATTTTTCA
The DNA here is from genome assembly GCF_022355385.1 of Mustela nigripes. Lineage (NCBI taxonomy): Eukaryota > Metazoa > Chordata > Mammalia > Carnivora > Mustelidae > Mustela > Mustela nigripes. The sequence continues at coordinate 88,822,744 of NC_081568.1, forward strand.
AAAAGATCGGTATTTATTAGTCACCATCATAGAAATGTGTTTTAATTCAATGTTCCAGTCAGAACAAATGTTCCAGACATACACCCCACCCCACCCTTCACCCTCCTCCACCTGCCTAACATTTAACTAACAAGCCAAAGAACTGCAATAGATATTTTAAAGGTTTCACACACATTTTACAATGACATTCTTTCTCTAGACTGACATATCTAAAATTAATTAAACAGTCACCCAAGAATGTTACTAGCTTTTCTATACAGATTATTTTCTATACAGATTATTATACAGATATAATAAAGAAAACTATAACTTGCAAAAAAGCAAATTATAAAAATGGAAATGTTCAGTGTAACTTCAAAAAAACTAAAATTAATAAAATTCTTAGTTTTTTTTCTCCCTTGTTTTTGGAATGATAAATCATTGCTCTTTGTACATACTGTCCTTTTACAAAGATTCTTTAGCAAAAAGTATAGTATTACGATTTAAATGCTAATTTAACTTAATTGATGATGAAATATTTTTACCTTACTTTAGTTTTATGACATCTACATTGATCATATGGCTGCAAAGAAAGTCTAACGTATGAGAAATCTCTGATTCCATAGTCAGTTTCTTCGTGCTTTACAAGGACTATCCAAATAAACCTGGTTGAGCCTTTGATCAATCCAGCTGTCTCAAGGAGACTTGGCTAATGAAAAAGGAGAACAGACATTAAATTTCTGTATGTTTTATATCAATACTGATTAATGCTATGGGGGTAAAAAAGCCTGACAATCCAAAGACTGTGTCTCTTTCCATTCTAAAACATTAATTGTTCACTAATAAAAATGAACGTTTATGTGCTCAATTTCAAAAATTATAACCAATAATATGCATTGCTCATTTTACATTTGACATATTCTCCATGGAGTGAATAACCAGTACTGTTTTGAACTCTGTGGAATTATATTTAACAACATTTATGAAAATAATCAATAAACAGCATGACTTACTTTTGACTTGTTATCATGTCATTTATTTACCCCTTATAGGATCACCTTGATCCCATAAGGACCATGTAAACTTTCAGTCACAACTTGAGTGAGTCTTTTTAATGAGATTTCTACTCAGTAAAAATAACATATCCCTGATTCAATTGTTTTGAAAACTACACTTTAGGGCAAACTTAACACTAAACTTGAAGCTAAGCTAAGAAGTAAACCAAAAAGATTACTCTGATCTTGTCGTAAGATGATCTGAATATGTTCTTTTCTCAAAACCATGTTTTCAGAATGGGTGTTTACACCCAGGGAAAAGTATGAGTTAACTGAGAATTCTTAATACCTGACTCTGGTCTCCACTAACGGTAAAGGTAGAGAACACCAGGGAATAGCTCTGGGATTCTTCATGCTAGGAAGTGTAGAAGGGTGACTTGTTTTTCCTTTATTTTATACCACCACATCATATCTCCAGAGAAAGATAGATGTCCTCTTTCTATTTGCTCTGAGTTAACTCTAAACATTTTTAGGGGTGTGAGGGTCAAACACCACATCCAAAGAGGTGAGATATAGGTCAACTTCATTGGAAAAGAGTTTCCTATCAATTAGCTTTGAGTTAGTGTATAAAAACTTCCAATAATATATATATGTATATATACACATATATATATATATTTTAAAGATTTATTTATTTATTTGACAGACAAAGATCACAAATAGGCAGAGAGGCAGGCAGAGAGAGAGAAGGGGAAGCAGGCTCCCTGCTGAGCAGAGAGACCAATGAGGGACTCAATCCCAGGACCCTGAGATCATGACCTGAGCCGAAAGCAGAGGTTTAACCCACTGAGCCGCTCAGGCGCCCCCAATCATATATTTTTAATTCCCCATAATTGTGTAAGTTATATACTCCAACAATTAGTGCCCCTGCAGTTTCCAAATCACACATTAAATAATGGAATTCTGTATCAACCAAAGTAAAATCCTGCCCTAAGCAGAAGAGTAAAGTATGAATTATCACTCCTTTATCCCATTGTCTTCTCTGCTTAACAAACTATGTGCCCATCCATTTTGAATACAACAAAAAGTAGGAACTTTTTCTTAGCACAAACAATAATCAGGAATGGGATGAATGCCACAAAGGTCACAAAGGTGAGCATAAGAAAGACTTGGCCTTGAAGAAGCTTTCAGATAGACATCTCCCATCTAGCCTCATGCCTTACATTGCCATCGTCTTACAGTCTTAGTGCTGCTGCCTGAGAAGGAATCATGGCAGCACCTTATCTAAGAGTCAGATAGAGGCCTAGGTGCTGGACATTCCCTGACACGACTCCCTTTATACCATCATCAATGCACACCATGTCCAGGATCATACATGGCAAGAGCCTCTCTGAGTTTCTACCTTTGCTCCAAGGCAACAAACAAGACATCATTCCCTTGATTCAAGGCCAGTCCCTAAATTTGTTCCCTAGGTTCCATTCACCTCTGCCTACCCAGAGACCTTGCCATAACAATCAGCTCCTCACTCTCTCTTATGTCTTCAAACTCTCCTTTTGCACACCATTTAAGCAAAGAGTACTAAACAACAATAACAACAGTAAAATGATCCCTTGACCCTATTACCTCTAGGGGCCATCTAAAATTTTCCTATGTACTGGTGAACCCTCAGAGTATCAGTAGCACCTCCAAATAGTTGAACTCCAACAATACGCATGACCATCTAAACACTGTTCCGTAATGTGGCAGCCATATTTACTGAATTATGGAAGCATGTAGACAGCCTGCTCTCGTTCCCAAGCACTTAGCTCACATGGGAAATATTTGTTAAAAGCATGCTGAAATGATTTTATACAACTGAACCTATGATGGTAGGAATGGATGATCCATGAGAACAATGGACTTGAAGTTCTATCTGACCCAGGGAATCTCACATCCTCATAGTGACAGGCAGTATGTCATAGACTCAGCAAGTAACAGAAGTTCACAATAGGTCTTAACTGATATTGTTTGTACAGTACAGCCATGTATTTAATTTTACAAGATAGCATCTCAGTTTTTTGAAAGAAAGTTATGTGGCAGGACAGTCATGTTTTAAATGTAAGAAGACTCCTGTGTAGGAGGTTAGAAAACACAAAGCAAAAATGTTGCTGCTGCAGAAAATTCTCTCATTTTTTATTGGCCATTATGTACTATGTAATGTTTTAATGACTAAGACTATATAATTCAGATTAACCTTATAAAGAACACTCAGAGCACCAGTCAAAACATCTTCAATTTCCTTGGCCTTGCAGAATTTCACAAAATAAAATCAGTTTCTCTCATAAGATATGTTGTTTCAAAGCTGGAGGACATTATGGACTCAAGACATCATGCTGAGTATAAGCCAGAGGACATAATTAGTGAATCTGGTTCCCAGGGGTTGATAGGGAGCATTGAAGAAAAATAAAGATTAATTCCATAAGCTTATCTCTGATGTTGTCCCAAAATACTTTGTTTTGGATTAAGATAAAATCTCACTTAGCTGCAAAAGAGCTTGTATCTGTTATCAGTTTGCTTGTTAAAATCCTACAAAATAAAACAGAATATCAGAGTGGATCACAAACAGTAAGTAGTGCAATACAGTTACCATTTCCCTAATTCATATTTAAGACTTAAAAAGGTATTGTATGTGTTTGTGCATGTGTGTACATATATATTTGCATATATAGGGATACATAAATACTTCATATATATATATTTAGATGGATGGACTGATGGACAGAGAAAGAGATAGAGGAAGGAAGGATACTTATCATGGCCTCAGAACAGTTTCTAAGATGCCATTATATAGGAAAAAGGAGAAAGTAGTCACTAGATTAAAATGGCAGATCATATTTTCTAATAACTGAAGTCTATACAGAGATTTTTTGAAGAAAGTTTCCCAGTGTACTGATACAATGGGGTCCCACTATTCTTGTGTAAACTCCACCTGTTGGCACAAAAACAATTTCCTAGGCCTCTACCTGAGAGTAGCTATCTTTGTACATGCTTATCCCTTGACTGATCTAGTTGATCTAATCATAGAGGTGATTAAGAAACACTGTCATGTTCAGAATCACCACCAAAATAAAAGTTGTCACCATGTTCCCTCTTCATCAGAAGGAGGTCTCTGAGTGAATCTGATGCAGAAGCATCTGATGCAGTGACACCTCAGTGGTGTCACTCATGAAGGAAAGATTAATTAAAGGTAATAATTAACTGTGCAAGAGAATGAATGGAGACACCAAAAAATGATAACATTTTTTAAGTTAATATTTTTGAGCACTTACTATGTCCTAATTACTGGACAAAGAACTTCATATTCATTATCTTATGTAATTAACAATATAACCATATGACAGAAGTAATACTTCCACTCCTCAATAAAGAGCCTGAGTTTATACAACTTCAATAAAATCTACTCCAAAAGCCAGTTAGTGATGGACTTGGGATTTAAACTCCTGGTTCTTTGTATATTTTGTTTCCATGTTTCCACATTGAAGATCTTTAATAACTTAAGATCTGGAAATATAGAGAACAGATATTCATAGTTCCATTATGTCATACTGCCAAAACTTACATGATATTCAGTACTTTTATAAAGTGATCCATTTCTTCTTAAAAAAAGGAGTAAATCACTGATAAGTTTACTGACAAAGTGATGTTAATGGCAGAAAGGGGACCAGGTCAGATCTCATTGGTTCTCTATCCTGTGCTCATGTCTTCTCTCACAGTTCAGTATGGAAGATTTAAACTGGAGGTTATGTTTGGTAGTGAATAACATATTTCTGAACAGGAGATAACATTTAACAAAAGAGCACATACCATAAGTCTTAGTCTAAATATCTTTAAGCCATTTCCAGCATATGTTCTTCTTCATAGCATAGTCCCTAGCCTAGCTGTTAAAATCCAGGTTTGTGGGAGCACAAGCAATGGATTATAACTAGAACCTGAAGAATGGCAAATTACCCAGAGACTCTCTTATTTGCTCAGCAGCCATTAGCAACAGTGACCAACCCAGATGGGGTTATACATGTGAACTTTTGCCCACAGACAAAATGTTGAGATGCAGAGTTCTAGAAGCATAGCAATAGCATACACAAATTCTATACATTTAATTTTGAGTTTCCAGAGGATATTCATGAGGAAAATTCCCTCCTGCCTATTGGTTCTCCCAAGCCACATGGTACCATAAGCACAACATAACCCTTTAGAAGCCTCCCAATCTTTTCTAAAGCCATGTGTATAGGAATTTGACCACCATGTTGCCTTGGATAAAGAGGAGTGAGGAAAACACATATTTTTAATTCTGTCAGTTTTACAAATATCTAATAATGCAAAAACTATAAACAGTCCGTAATTGGGTTAACTACATGTGGGGAAATAATTGGGCTAATGAAATATTTCTTTATGGAAAACGTTCGCTGATGCTAAATGAATGAATATCAAGGACCTTAAAGATATCAGAAATTAAAGCAGGAAAAAATTAAATTCTTATAATTGGGAAACTGCCAAGTCAGGGCCCAGAGCAAATGACATCTGGAACGAAAAAAATAACTTCTACATTATAATGGACTGAGCAGCAGTTTGCATCTATTATGTCGATGAGCAGAGCTACCTCTGCAGAATGGTAGGAAGCAAGCAAGATTTTTGTTAATCCCTTTGCGACCCACTCAAAATATGTGGAACTAATGTTCCTATACTTTTAGGAGTTTTTCCACAAGCAATATTACAGCTGTAACAGAAAAACAATTTAACATTACTCACAATTGCACAGTCTTTACACAACCATATTTCCTTCCAACCCTTACCCATATGCATAAGTGATTTAAATAGTTATAACTATAGAAATGTTATAATTTTATATTACCTTTAACACTATTTTGTTTTACTAATAAATTATTTGAGTGTAATAGACAGAACATTCATGTCCTCCAAAATTCATGTGTTGAAGCCTTAATCCCCAGAGTGATGATATTTGAAGGTGCAGCCTTTGAGAAGTAATTAGGTTTAATGAGGTCAAAGAACGGGGGGGTCACCCAATATGGGATTAATATCCCTATAGAAAAAGAAACTCCTCTCCCTTTCTCTCTGCCATGTAAGGACACATATTAATCCCAAAGCTTCTAGATTCGTATTTTTTAAAAAATTTCTTTTCAGCGTTAACAGTATTCATTGTTTTTTGTACCACACCCAGTGGTGGTCCATGCAATCCGTGCCCTCTCTAATACCCACCACCTGGTTCCCCCAACCTCCCACCCCCCTTCAAAACCCTCAAATTGTTTTTCAGAGTCGATAGTCTCTCATGGTTCACCTCCCCTTCCAATTTCCCTCAACTCCCTTCTCCTCTCCATCTCCTCTTGTCCTCCATGCTATTTGTTATGCTCCACAAATAAGTGAAACCATATGATAATTGACTCTCTCTGCTTGACTTATTTCACTCAGCATAATCTCTTCCAGTCCCATCCATGTTGCTACAAAAGTTGGGTATTCATCCTTTCTGATGGAGGCATAATACTCCATAGTGTATATGGACCACATCTTCCTTATCCACTCGTCCATTGAAGGGCATCTTGGTTCTTTCCACAGTTTGGCGACCATGGCCATTGCTGCTATAAACACTGGGGTACAGATGGCCCTTCTTTTCACTACATCTGTATCTTTGGGGTAAATACCCAGGAGTGCAATTGCAGGGTCATAGGGAAGCTCTATTTCTAATTTCTTGAGGAATCTCCACACTGTTTTCCAAAGTGGCTGCACCAACTTGCATTCCCACCAACAGCGTAAGAGGGTTCCCCTTTCTCCACATCCTTTCCAACACATGTTGTTTCCTGTCTTGCTAATTTTGGCCATTCTAACTGGTGTAAGGTGGTATCTCAATGTGGTTTTGATTTGAATCTCCCTGATGGCTAGTGATGATGAACTGTACTCGAGGAACTACAGAACACTCATGAAAGAAACTGAAGAAGACATAAAAAGATGGAAGCCATTCTCTTGGATCGGAAGAATAAACATTGTTAAAATGTCTATACTGCCTAGAGCAATCTATACTTTTAATGCCATTCCGATCAAAATTCCACTGGTATTTTTCAAAGAGCTGGAGCAAATAATCCAAAAATGTGTATGGAATCAGAACAGACCCCGAATTGCTAAGGAAATGTTGAAAAACAAAAATACAACTGGGAGCATCATGTTACCTGATTTCAAGCTTTACTACAAAGCTGTAATCACCAAGACAGCATGGTACTGGCATAAAAAACAGACACATAGACCAGTGGAACAGAGAGCCCAGATATGGACCCTCAACTCTACGGTCAAATAATCTTCGACAAAACAGGAAAAAATATATAGTGGAAAAAAGTCTCTTCAATAAATGGTGCTGGGAAAACTGGACAGCTATATGCAGAAGAATGAAACTCGACCATTCTCTTACACCGTACACAAAGATAAACTCAAAATGGATAAAAAAGACCTCAATGTGAGACAGGAATCCATCAGAATCCTAGAGGAGAACATAGGCAATAACCTCTTCGATATCAGCCACAGCAATTTCTTTAAAGATATGTCTCCAAAGGCAAAGGAAACAAAAGTGAAGATGAACTTTTCGGACTTCATCAAGATCAAAAGCTTCTGCACAGCAAAGGAAACAGTCAACAAAACAAAGAGGCAACCCATGGAATGGGAGAAGATATTTGCAAATGACTGTACAGACAAAAGGCTGATATCCAGGATCTATAAAGAACTCAAACTCAACACACACAAAACAGACAAACATATAAAAAAATGAGCAGAAGATACGAACAGACACTTCTCCCATGAAGACATACAAACGGCTATCAGACACATGAAAAAATGTTCATCATCACGAGATCAGCATTTTTAAAGCCACCTGCATCATAATATTCCAGTGTGTTTATTAAAAAGTAGTTTCCAACATTTAAATCCATTTTTATTGAAACAAAAATCTCAAGAGGTGGGGTCCTAGAATGAAGCTTTTGCAAGAGTTTCCATAGGAGATTTTGACATACACAGAAATTGGAGAACCATAGCACCAGGCTAGAGCGAAGAGCTCTCAAGGTCTGCACAGACCTTTAAGTTCAGAAAGTGTCTGCACATGGTCAACTTATTCTTCCTAAATCATGGTCTGAATCTCATGTCATTCTTTCAATACAAATTTTTTTCCTGCTACCAGCACCAAAATATAGCCCCCAGCCTTATCAGACTGCCATTTAAAGTATTCTGCAATCTGACTCTCATTTACCACTCCAGCTTTGTCATCAGTTACTTGGTGTCATAAACCTTATGTTCAGATGTTTTACCCATGACGTAGAGGCCTTGGTTAACATTCATATGAAAACTATGATGAATGACATTCATATAACGGTTTCCAAAAGGCCAAACACCAAGAAAGTTCTGTAAGATGCAGGAACTCACAAAGAACAATACATAATTGTAAAATAAATTCAAGACTTAGAGAATGCCTTCTCTGTAACAAAAGCCTGTGTATCTTTCCACCCAGTGAATGTACTTGCTTAAATTAAGATTCAAATCAGGAAGTGCAGCCACTGTGGAAAACAGGATGGAGGTACCTCAAAAAATTAAAAATAGAATTGCCATATAATCCAGTAATTCCACTATTGGGTATTTACCCAAAGAAAATGAAAACACTAATTTGGAAAGATGTATGCACCCCTATGTTTATTGTAAGCATTGTTTACATTAGCCAACATAAAGAAGCAACCCAACTGTCCACAGATGGATGAATGGATAAAGATGTGAAAATATCTATAACTATATGTCTATATCTATATCTATATATATCTCCTCGTATAGATAGATATAGATAGATTGGTAAAACGTTACCAATAAAAGAATGAAATCTTGCCATTTGCAACAATAGGGATGGATCTAGAGGTTATAATGCTAAGTGAAATAAGTCAGTCTGAGAAAGACAAATACCGTATGATTTCACTCATATGTGGAATTCAAGAAACAAAACAAGAAAACAAAGGAAAAAAGAGACTTAAATATAGAAACCAAACTGATGGTTGCCAGAGGGGAGTTGGGGGAGGGGATGGCGGTGAAATGGAATCACTATACTGTACTCCTGAAACTAATATAACACTGTATGTTAACTACACTGGAATTTTTAAATAAATAATTTTTTAAATAGAATTAAAAATTAAACAAATATAAAAAATAAAAAGAACGTAAATAATCCTTATAAGCTTTTGCCTTGCTGAACTGCATGAAGTTTGGAAAAAGCATGTGCTTTAGAATGAGATTGTCTCAATTCAAATCTCACCTTATTAACTGACATTAGAGAAATTACTTAATCTCTTTGCTTCAGTTTCTTCATTGGTAATATGTGCATAGTGAGAGGACCTACCTCATTAGGTTGCTGTGGGGAACTTATGAGTTAATACAGAAAAAGAACAAAGAGCAGTGCCTAACATTCACAGTAAATACATGTCATACATTCATATACATGCATACAAACACACACATATGAGTAGCAGAAATACTTAATTTTACATGTCAGAGGTCTGAAATACTTAGGGTATATTCAGATATAAATCATAATCTGTAAGTAAGAAAAGGTTTGGTCTTTGGTCATACAGAGATATTTCGGTGTCATCAATATACATATGTAACTCAAAGGCACAGATTTATCTGAGCCGACCCTGAGAGAAGATGTAAAGAAAGACGCAAGAGAAACTTTGAGACAAAAGCTAAAATCAGAACCTTTACGCAGACCCAGAGTTTGGTGGCTCTTTTCTTTAGTGGATCTGGCATTTAATTATGACTAAGCATTATTTCTGGGTATAAAAAATAACCTATGAGCACAAAAACCCTTCTTCTTAGACAAAATAACATCGTTATGCATGTCAGTGGGGCTGTGCAGAGACATTAACATTATTTACACTCTCATTTTATAGCTGTTCATCAAATTGTTCCCTAATATATCCATTGGATTAGAACTGATTCATTTTTCAAGACAAACTATGAAACAGAATTGACTGTACTTCAAGAAGACACTAATGCACCAACAGGAAGAGAGGGTGCATCTGACTAACTCCAGGAAGGAGCTGGTGTCTATAAACTTCCGGTATCTATGGAGGATATGGACCCAGGGCTCACAAAGCGAGGTGGCAGGAAGGTGTGACCCATAAGTCATGTCAGCTTCCCAAAAGTACTAGCAGTGCAAGGATGACTCTTCAGAACCACCGAGGTGTGTGGAGATGGGGTGACCTACAGCACCTGACTCACGTGGTACTCACAAGATTGTTCTTTTGAGTTACTCTTTCCCTGGGTGCATGGAGACTAGCCCTGCAGGAGGTTTCCCTCTCATGGGCAGGCTTGTGTCAGGTGGGCACCTAGGTCTGTGACATCTAGGTTGATCCATAAAGTTGTCCAGGTCCTCAGAGAGCACTGGGACCCTGAGCACATATCATGTGTCTGAATTCCTGCCCCCACACCTCCCAACTTAGAGCACTGGTTGTATTTTCTAGTGATTGTTTTTATCCACTTTTTGATGATGAGAAATAATATTCATGTAAAGGTCCAGGAAAGGCTGGAAAATGCTTGACAAGTGTTAATTTGAAAGCATTTCCAACTCACAGAATCACCTCAATATGAAAATGTCAGCTGATGTTCTGTAACCATGGAAAAAATAAAACAGGCCTAAGACACATAAGGATAATGTCCAGGTTTTCTTAGATAAATACATTAAACAATGGAGAAAAATTTGATTTCCTGGCCCATGTGACCTGATTTTATTCTGAAACCACTCAATTATTTGAATTTGACTGCAAAATAAAATTTGGCTAAGGAAAAGCCCTACAACATTCCAAATAAATTAAATAATGTGGTCACAACAAAGTAATGCTACACTGATATCTTTCACTTAAATAATTAAAAGATAAAAGTAAAACATTATTATTTTACCCCAGTGTAAAAGGTCAGATTCTCAAATTCCCATGGTAATACAACACATCTATTAAAATTTAGAACATAGCACTGAACCATATAATGAGATTATTGGGTCTGATTGGCCCCAATCTCTTTTAAAAACATTCTAACACATGCAATAACTTCTTTAGTTTGTCTCCCCCCCCCATCATTTTGTTTTGTTTAAAACTATGAGAAAGCCAATTTGGTATATATTTATTTTTCACTCTTTGGGATTTGTTTGTTTGTTTTGTGTTTGTTTGTTTTGTGTTTGTTTGTTTTTTTAATATTTCAGTGGATTTTTAATTTTATTTTATTTTGAATTTTATTTTTTTTTCAGTGTTCCAAAATTCATTGTTTATGCATCACACCCAGTGCTCCATGCAATACATGCCCTCCTTAATATCCACCACCAGGCTCACACAAACCCCATCCCCCTCCCCTCCAAAACCCTCAGTCTGTCTCTCAGAGTCCACAGTCTCTCATGGTTTATCTCCCCCTTTGATTTCTCCCAACTCACTTCTCCTCTCTGTCTCCCAATGGGGTTGTTTTAATACATGTTTACTCCCAATCTCAATTTTTTAAGCAGGTCTTCCTGAGATTATTTCAGGCTCTTGGGGCTGCCCAAAAATCTTACTACATTCTCCTAGTTCATTTACTCTTCTATCCACAGATGTTTACTTCATAACTCTCTCCAGATTTTAAACAGTCTCTGTCCTGTCCTCATACTCAGTTGATAATTTGATTCTTATTTCACTGAAAAAAAAAATTACAACAAAATAGAAAATAATTTACCTCTGCTTCCTCAATCACATTTACCAAACCTTCCATTTATGTACCTACTTTCATCCTTTTTTACCTGCTTAAAAATATTTCTCCTGTTATTAACCTCTCTGTCCCACAACATTAATTTTCCCTTCTATTCTGGATTATCCCATCAACATAAAATCCCACTATAATTAATCTCATTTAGGTCTCAAGTTCCACCTGTCTCATTTCTCTGTCTTCTTTAGAGAAAAAGTGTTCCTGAGTTCTCCAGCCTCATAATCTTTACTTCCTACCCCCTGCTAGTTCTTGAATCTATTCCAACCATGCTTTGTCCTCAGCACGCCACTGAAACAGCTCTTTTCAAGGTCATCCAGGCCTCTCCAAAGCTGAATCTGTTAGTCAATTCCCAGTTGTCACTCAAGTAATCAGCAACATTCAGCAATTAATCACTCCTTTCTTTTTGCAATAGTGTCTTCACTTGACTTCCAAGACTACTCTCACCCTAGGTTCTTTCTGCCTCACCAGCTGCTCCTCCTCAATGTCCTTTATGTATCCTTTCATAACCCCATCCCCAATATGTTAGAGTCACCTCTCTGATTTACTTCAAATAACTCCTTAACTTGAAAATCATCAGTACCCAGTTTATGTTTGTAAACCAGACCTGACCATTTACTCATTCTTTCCACTGATATGTCTGAATGCCTACATGAAATACAGCATGGAAATCTTGATCTCCCCACCTTATTATCTCAATCAATAGAAACCCTATTTGTGCAGCATCTTAGGCCAGGATCCATACAATCAGTTCTGACTTCTCTCTGGCAACTGATAACAACCCGGCAGCAAATCTTGTCAACTCTTATCATCCACATGTATCTAGATCTTATCTGTCTTACCATAAGCACTGCTACCACCCAGTTCCAGCTGTCACCATCAACGCCCACATGGAATAATGCATTTGTTTCTGTATAAATGCAAATGATGCTCTGCCTAGATGCTCTCTATTGGCATTGATCATATTCTAGTGACTACTGACTGCTAAAGAGCTAATAGGGCACCCCTCAAGAACTGTCTTTGGAAGACCTGAAGGAAGACCTCCCCAGAACAGCTGTATGATTATCACCTCTACTCACCAAGCAGACCAACAGGCAATGACCTACTAATACAAGGATACAAAAGCTGCTCTCTTCTCTTAAGGTGGCAATTGTGTGGCATCATTCCTACTTCAGGGTTTCCCTTCTAGACTAGACCCCCATCTGCTTTGGATTAGGTTAAGGCTGGCTTGGGATGAAACTACCTTTTTGCTTAGCTTCTTCCCATGCCTTATCCTGCTGCTCTCATGTCTAGATTTCTTTTGAGAGCATCCCTTAATAAACTACTTGAATAGTAAACTACTTGCTTCTATGAACTCTGATCTAAGATACCTTCTAACTGATCTTTGCATTTGCAGTGCTATTTTCTATTTTCAACATGTTGTACAGGAGTGATCCCAATAAATCTCAGAGGTAGATCACATTCTTCCCCTGTGCAACACCTTCCAATAGTCTTCCATCCCCCTCACAGTAAAAGCCAAATCCCCTGCAGCAGTTTATTCAGACTTACATGATCTCTCTGACCAAATCTCCTATAACTCTTTCTCTCTCTACTTGAGTCTACATGCATATAGAATTTTACAGAATTTTCAGAATTTAAGCTTTGGGAAAGCAGAAGCTATCTTCACTGCACTGATATATTCCTAGTCCCTAAAGAGTTTTTGGCACACAGTGGGAATTGATATATGTTAAATTAATGAATCATAATCATAGTACATATCCTTCGATGCTCCCCTTATCCTGGTTTCTCTGTGAAAGCCCAAATCAGAAAAAGAATTTTATTTAGAACAAAGAAAAGTACTAAAAATTGAATGTCAAAGACCATCCACCTAAATAAGAAAATAAGGACTATGTTTTTTGCCATTTTGAGCTAAAAGTGCCCTTTAGTATCTCAAAGATCCCAGCCTGAAAGAAGCAATGGTTTGAGAAGGGGAAATAGTTGGAGGGATGGTTTTTTTGGAGTGAAAGAGGTCTTTGATTATTATTTCACTTCTATCAGTTTCAGAAGATTAGGTGCCCACGTTAATAAGACATCAAGCACAACCTAAATTATAATACATATTCAATATTTGACTCAGTCAATTTCATCTGTCAGATCATATAAATAGCCTAGAGTTTTCTATTAAAAGTTTATGACTTACTAACTCAAATTCAGTTATCATTGAAAAATACAAACCCAATTTAAGCCTTGGGTCAGTAATATAAGTCATAAATGCCAAAACAACACCCTAAATGCCAAATGGAAAAGATCTACTATTATTCTGTAATATTCTTCATCATATTCACAGGAAGCACTAGAAATTATATAGAATTTTTATTGCAAAAATATTTTGCCTGAGTATTTATTACTCCTTCTACAAATACCTTTTTTTCTTAGAAATAGATGGTTTAAGAAATGAAATGGGAATAAATTAACTTGATATCCTCAATTCAGTCTTAATATATCAGTGAAAGCCCTCCCCTACATGACACCTTCACGTGTCTGCCTGAAACAAAACACCACACTTGCATTTTTTTTTTTTTCGTTAAAAGTAAACTGGATTGGCCAACAAAGCAATTCTGGGAAGCATGCCATTACAATAAATATATTTAAATGCTACCCATCAATATCCAATTCAATTAAATAATATCTATTATATACTCACTCTGTGCCAGGTGGTAGGATAGGGTTTAGGATTCATAAAGGAGTGGTTATTGAGAAAGAGGTATTAGATACAGACATTGTTCTAGGCATTGCTAGTATAATAAGGAACAAGTTGACATCCCCATTATACTTCAGTAAATAAGAGATATTAACCAGCTAATCACATACTCATGATTAAAACACCAAACGAGTACAGTGAAGAAAATGTACGGGGTGTTATCTAGCAGTTCAAGGAAGGCTTCAAAATGAAGATGACTCTAAGATGAGAGGGACAAAGAAGGGCTCACTAAGTAAATGGGCAAGTGTTCCTAGGAGAGAGGACAGCATGAGCAAAGGCCCTGAGGCATAGGATGGAAAGTCAATATAGATGGAGCTCAGAGAATGAGGCAGAGACTGATTCAGAACAAGGCAGAGAGGAGGCTGGAGACAGGGTGTGATTCTGATTATATAGGACATGGAAGACTACACTGAGAAGATGTTAACAGTGTTAAGAACAATGGGAAACAAAAGATTTTAAGGCAAAGGTGTGTGGCCAGTGACAAGGTAAGATATGTGCTCTGAAGCAATGACTCTGACTGTAATGTGGACAATAGACTGGATGGGGGACAAGAGCAGAATGCCAAGGAACAGATAGAGGCTGATATTAACTGCAGTTCAAAAGAGAGGTAATGTTAGCATAGATAGGTTGGCACTAGTAAACAAGAATGAAGAATTCATCAAATGAGAAAGATGAACCCAACAAATAACTGGCAGGTAAAATTGACAGGTCTTCATGATAGAAAATTTTTAAGCAATTAAGGAAAGGGGATGAACTTAGAGAATTGGATGACTGTTGTTATTCATAGCTATAAAATGATGAGGACACAAGAAGGCCATGGTGAAGCTGATAGTGAGATAAGATCATGATTTCAATTTTGAATTTTTTGGATATAAAGTAGGATCCAAACAGGAAATCATGAGAGAACAGTAGGAAACACAGGTATGAACCCTAAAGAGTATATATGTGTTAAATATTTAAACTAGTCAGTCTTTGGCATATAAGCAATGGTTGAAATCAAAAGCATGCAAGGCATAAAGAAAAAAACAAGAGGATCTAGAACCAAGCTTAAAGAACTCTCAATACTTCGTGGCCAAGTAGAATTAAAAGGAAGATAGAGAAAGAAAGATGGAGATGAAAGAAGAAAACCCAATAGACAGTTACATAATTGACACCAAGAAAGAGGATGTGTGAGAACACAAAGGGAGGAAGAGACTACATCCAAGTACTCACACTCTGAAACTCTTCACTTATTACCTGGCACTTGGAAAAGATCTGAAATAGCATACCTTAAGGTTCTGACTAACTTGCCCAAAACTATAACCCTGAGTCAAAAGACAAACCCAGGATAGATCAATCAAAAAGTCTACTGAATAATAGCGTCCAAAAGAAACAGGTATGTATTGTAAGTATAATGTGGATGTAACAAATTCTTTTTTTTAAGATTTTATTTATTTATTTGACAGAGAGATGACAAGCAGGCAGAGAGAGAGGAGGAAGCAGGCTCCCTGCTGAGCAGAGAGCCCGATGTGGGGCTCGATGTGGGGCTCGATCCCAGGACCCTGAGATCATGACCTGAGCCGAAGGCAGCGGCTTAACCCACTGAGCCACCCAGGTGCCCCAGGATGTAACAAATTTTTAAAGGATTATAAAAAGGAATTAATTTGTATACAGCACAGAGAGTGGCGGGGAGTCAGCAAAATCTGTTCCTTCTACCCTGGTACCACATCTAGACCACATTTCCCAAGCACGGATATGTGGGTGTAGAGGAGTACAAGCAAATATACTCCATATCCGGGCCTGCTTATAGAAAACCTCTCTGGTTTCTCCATTCACCTAGTGATAGAAGCGTGACGCTTGAGAAGAGAATGATGCCGTATTTTCATAGGAAGGAATGCAGGTGTTTCAATGATGAGGCGGGAGGCAACCCACCAACCAGGAATACGAACTGACGTTACAGAGATGAATGACGAACTTTGCTTGTTTAAGCTATTGGAATTTAGGGAGTTGTCTCTTGCAGTACTCAGTATTAATTACTCTAATTGAGGCACTGAGGCTGGTGACTTTGAAAGCCATTCAGATAGGGAACATTTATCTCACAACCCACAATTACTTTCCACCCCCTGCTGATTCACTAGAAAATTATATTTCAGAGACTAGGAATAGAATGGTCGCAGCCAAATGACAGACCCTTTGCTACAAAGCATTTCCTTATATCTGAATGGGTCAAAATAATTTAAAGTTTTCTTTTTCTGGCAAACAGTATATGTATTTGAAGTAAATTCAAGTTAAACTACACTCTTACCAGAAGAAGAAAACAAAGTTCCATTTTATTCTCTTGGCTGACAGTTAATTAAAAAGCAAACTCTAATTTTGTCATCAATATTGTATTATAGTAGTTTAAATAGTAATTAAGCAAAATGCAGTTATCTCAAATTGAAAAAGAAAACTCCAGATTTTTAAAACATGTACTCTTTGCTTAAGAAGACACAAAAATTCATTTAAAATATGTGTGTATGTGCTCATATGCAAAATATGCAAATGCTCATATGACAGTTTGGCAAAGATGCTGGAAATCTTTAGAGAAAACCTAATGGATACTGCATATGCTTAATGAAGACTTCTTTTTTAAGCTTTTGGAGGGGAAAGAAAAGGCCAGTATTGGTGTCATGATGGGATCCTAAAAGTTCTGCAGAAAAGGAGAAATGTTGACTGTGTGAGGGAAAGAAATGTTGACTGTGTGAGGGAAAGCTAATATGATGGAAGTGGCTTTTGGGTTCTCAGTATTTTTCAGGCCAAATTTAAGTATGTGATCAGTCTTCCACTATGGTAATTTGATTTTTATCTCTCCTTTATCTAGGATCAGCTACACCATTTACAGAGCCCATGTAAGTGTGGGGCCCCATGTGAATGTGCAGGTTGCAGAACCATGAAGGTGAACCTGCCCTTATATCTCACTCTAAAAAAATAAGTCAAAATAAGAAACTTAGGAGCCAAGATTTTTCTTTTCTTATGAGTCAATATTTTTCAAGTGTAATGGATAAAAATATTTGGTTGTGGTTCTTAGAGTTTTGTATTAACTGTGGCCATTAATCAGTGTTGCCCCATAAAGACTGATACTCATATAAAATCTTTTGTTTCCTGCCTTTCTTTTTAGTGTGTCATACAGCTAATAAAAATGTTACTAGGAAAAAAAATGTCTCTAAAATAAAACAATGCAATATCCTTCTTTGCCCTATACTCAAATGGCACATAACAGGATCGTGTGCCCTGCTGATTGCAATGGGTTCCTACTTGAGAAATCAGCAAATATTGGCAGACTTACAGCAGAAGAGTACCCTGGGGAAAATAAAGTTAATGTGATTTTGAAAGCAAGTTCTGTGGTTGCAGAGATCAACCCTGGTACAATATGAAAGAGATCACACAAACGTATGAATATGGGGAGGTGGGATCACTGAATGCCATCCTTGAGGCTGCCTAGAACAGAATGTTTCTCTAGATGCCCACTTCCTGTGATGTTAATGGGGAAGGCTACGCATAAGTGGTAGCAAGAGTTATATAAAAAATCTCTATACCGTCTACTCAGTTATAACATGAAGGAAAAACTGCTCTAAAAAATGTCTACTTTTTCATATATCTTGTAGATTTTTGCTGCTTATTTACTTATATACCATCTTCTTCCAGAATTTACATGATGGATTTTAAACTAATTGAGACAATTCCTTCCCTCATTACAAACAAGTGCTAAATTTAACTAGCATTATTTTCAGTGAAAAAAAAAAAAAATAGAATCAGTACATTATAAATACTCAATTACCTGGTGAGTTTTCGTGAGAATTTAAGGAAACCAGTAAACCAGACAGTTATTCTCATTTATTCATGCTTTAGGCTTGTACCTGGGGTTCACAATATGCCAGAGATGCCTTCTGATAAAATAAAAGTGACGAGGACATGTTTTTTTGTTGTTGTTTTTTTTAAATGGCACATTTGAGGGCACCTGGGTGGCTCAGTTGGCTAAGTGTCTGCCTTCGGCTCAGGTCATGATCCCAGGGTCCTGGGACTGATTCCCACATTGGGGTCCCTGCTTAGTGGGGAGTGTGCTACTTCTTCTCCCTCTGCCCCTCCCCCAACTCGTGTTCTCTCTCTATAAATAAAACTTATTTAAAAATAAATAAAATGGCACATTTGTATTCGTAATATAAGTAATATAAATATACCAAAGGCACAATTTTAGTACTGAACTGTTCACTCTTCATTTCACTTAAAATATTATTCAAGTAATTTTATCTTCATAAGGAATAAGAGTACTGACACAGGTAAAGGCACTTTGAGATACAGCAGTGCTATCTAAATGAAACGGGAAGGGATTATATACTCTGTTTCATACCATAGTGGCTTCCACCTCTTCAAGTTGTGTTTCTCTTCTACCAGATGGTGGACCAAAAGAATAAAAACATATTATGGTTCCACATGAACAAGACATCAGAATCCAAGCTCTGGGAGCACCTAGGAGGTTCAGTTGGTTAAGCATCCAATTTCAGCTCAGGTCCTGATCTCAGGGGTGAGACAGAGTCCCTTCTGGGGCTCCATGCTCAGCCGGGAGCTTGCTTAGGATTCTCTTTCCTCTCCCTCCCACCCCCACAACCCTGCAATGTTCCCTGGCTCTCTCTCTCTTCTTTTAAAACAAAACAAAACAAAACAAAACAACAAAAATCCAAGTTCTGGCTTTCCAAATTGTGTAACCTGACACATTACATAACTTCTTCAGGTTCTTGGGTCTTTCATGTCTATCAAATGAAGGAGATGAACTAGATGACCTCCTCGTCTCTCACTTTGTCAATCAGCCCCTGACATTACCATCAAAATAAGTTTTAATCATGGTCTAGGCCTAGGTTTGCAGTCATACCTGCCACCTACTTGAACTAAATTTCTCACACATCCCTAAACCTGAACTGTCTTATCTCTAAAGAAGAGATAATCTCACAGAACTGTAATGAAGAGTAAAAGAACTGACACATGAATTGCTCCTAATCCAGTACTTGAAACCTGGTAAGCACTAAAAAGATGTTAGCTAATATGAACTAACATTATACTACAAAATTCTCCATTCTCTTTTTTATTCAGTTGCTAGCCAAGTATTTCCACTGACAAGTAGATCACTACTTGTTGAGAAAGTTCCTTCCATTCTAAGACAACTCAGTTATAAAGTTTTTCTTAATGAACTTAAATCTGGCTGCTTGCAACTCTATATTCTACCATTTATAGCAGTGGTTTTAACCTGGGATTCACAAAGAATTCAGGAGGTCTATAAATATGGATGAAAACCATTACATCTATATTTTTACTAACTTCTAAATGAAAAGTAACATGTACTTCAATTATGAAACACAGTCACTAAACCAAAATAGTCTGTGTAACTTTGTCATTAATGGAAATCACAGATATTTTCTCACTTCATTAGAGATGTTATAAACATCTCAAAATTAAGTACAGGAGACATACTGGATCTTGTTATTTAATGAACTAATAAATATGCACATATATCACTATACCAAAAATGTATTAGTCTCATAACTGATATTAATATATATTTTTCTTTTTAATCCTATAATTTTTTTTTTAGATTTTATTTATTTATTTGACAGACAGAGGTCACAAGTAGGCAGAGAGGCAGGCAGAAAGAGAGAGAGAGCAGGAAGCAGGCTCCCTGCAGAGCAGATAGCCGGATGTGGGGCTTGATCATGAGATCATGACCTGAGCCAAAGGCAGAGGCTTTAACCCACTGAGCCACCCAGGCACCCCCTAATCCTATAATTTTCTTTTACACTTAAAGACATTATATTGAGAAAGCATTCATAGGCTTACTTAGTCTGCCAAAGGAATCTCGGTCATACACATATACACACAAAAGGACAGTAAACTCTACAGTAGGCTAGAATAATTTTACTCCCTTTCTCATTAATGATACACTCAATCATTGGAAGATAAACACCTGATTTTCAGATGCCTCTTCTACATATTTCTAATTGAGCATACCTCAAGGCATGTCCCATGGAATATTCATTTACAAGATTACGCATGAATAACAAAATAGTCCTTTGGTCAAAAATGGGAGGAAGAAGAGGGAGAAACCTTCACATGTCAAAAGCAGGAAAAGGAAGAAAAAAGAGGGTACCTGGAGGAAGGAGCCAAATTAAAATGTTTTCTATGGAAAATAACACTTCTATATCTGAGGAAAGACACGAAGGAGCCATTAAGGAAGGGAAGAATCAAAATAGTGGTAGATGAAGTGATGATAGGATCATAGTTTCAGAAGAAGGGTCAGGAGATAAGGATAGAATGGAAGTACAGTAATTTGAGGTGAATAGGAATCATTTTGGGACACCAGGGTGTCCAGGCCTCCCTGTGTCCTCTTGCCTTGGACAGCTATAATGCATACTGGCACATTAAAGTCTCAGAAAGTAATTCCAAAAATATACCTGTTGAATTTGTTTTTAACAACTCCTTCCTTCCAAGCTTCTTTGACTCTATACCTTCCCTTCCCATAACACCTATTAACATGCTTAGAACCACTGTTCGGCAGACTATGCTCTGGAAAGCTGCTCAGATTTATCAATGAACGCGACACTCTGGAGGTGGCCTATTATTAGAGCACAACGAATGACTGCTGACTTCCTTGTGTGAACAACAATTTTTCAGTTAATGTTGATTCTCTTTTGAGAACAGAAAGATTCCATTCAGAGGATGGGTGGCAAATGTATTACACTCTCAAATGATACAGATCTTCCAATTTACTAAGCTTTTTCATGAGAACGTCCTCCTGATAAGATCTTTCTCATCCTATACTTCAGCTATTTTTTTTTCTTTTATTAAGTCTAAATCAGGACTTACATGTAATTTCTATTAGCTCTGGCCTTGTTACTTCTTGCCCATAAAGTTATTTTGTTGTCAAAATCAAGAATTGTCACCTAGTCCTTTCAATTTTTAGTATTATCCACAAAGTTGATTAGCATTGATCTTTGTCGTAAGACATACCCCTCTTTAAAATATTGAGCAGGGCACAGCAAAGGGAAGGATACCATTACAGATCAGGAAACAGTCAATGTGTGGAGCAATATTGGTTCAATCCATCTCATATCTATATAATTTTATTGAACTAGGCCCAAATTTTCCACCGTCTCGATTGCTGGTAGTCCTGTAATCCCATATCGATAGTTTCCATGGTGTTTGTTTTTCTCTTTTTTGGAACTCAGAAATGTCTGCTGTTATTCTAAAGAATCATTTTCCTCTCAGGGAGAGTGACACATATGTTAAGTTTAAATCATCGATCATGTTGATCTTTGAACTAAATACTTTCTGACTGAATTTAGGAGAGAGAGAGAGAAAGTGTGTGTGTGTGTGTGTGTGTGTGTGTCCTCTGTGGCCAGGATTTCTAGGCATTTCTTCCTTTTTTTTTTTTTTTTTTAAGACTTCGTTTTGAAGTAATCTCTACACCCAAACTCCCCACCCCAAGATCCAGAGTTACATGCTTCACTGACCAAGCCAGCCAGGGGTCCCTAGGCATCTCTGAAATGTCTATAAATGTGAGCCAAACTTTACTAAACTATGCTATGTGCCCTCTGTAGCCAAGACTGAAACCACAATAATTAACATTAGTAAAAGTGGTAAGAAAATGTACTAGTAATAGAAATAATGTGAGTAGCTGCTTCCAATTATTAGTCACCATTATAATGTTGTCATCTACATTCAAACTGTTGTTTCTAATGAATCTAATAAAACTGTGCTCAGGATAGTGAAATTGTGCCACTAAGGACTTTTAATGCTAAATGCAGCATTGTATTCTCACTCAGTAATTCCACTTCTGGAAACTGGCAGTCTCTCTATCTTGGTACACCTCTACTCACTGAAGTACTTGCAATGCTAAGGGCACTGACAGTTCTAGGATCAATGTATTTAATCCTGAAGGTAGACGTTTAAAACTCCAAAATGATGAAGCTGCTGTTCTATGCTGTAGTGATGTCTGGCTCGCCGTGTAGGAAATACCATTCAGTGAAAGGGTTTCCTAAGTAGACCAATTCACTCAGGATAATTGAAGCTCAGGTTGATTACATGAAGGATTAGTCACAAAGAGGAAGGGCTACCACCATCAGGTTTTTCTCAAGGATATGAAAAGAAATAACAAACCAGCGATTAAGGGCAATTTAGAACTCTTTTAATGCACACGTTCCAAGTTCTTAATAGGAGGCATTATACATTATCATGCATACTAGGTTCAGGGAAAATCCCTTAAAAAGCAAGGCTCTTAAAGGATATAATGTGCTCAGGTACGGTTAAACCTATTCAAAGGCACTGCCGTTGACATCTACAAAATGGCAGTGCCAGGCTTACTGTGCTAAAAGAGATACATAATGTCACAGAATACAAAAGCTCATAAAAGAATAAATCAATATAAGAGCTGTGCACTCAAGCACGTGGGCAATGGAAGGAGGAGAAAGGAAAAATGGGCTATTTATTAGAAACCTATACAGTGTTTTGGTTCAACTATGTCAGTTTTTCTTGAACCGCAAGGTGTTGAATGTTCTAAGAAAAAAAATGTTCAATAATATTGTTTCTTCTAAAAGATATTTAACGTACTTAAACAGACTTGTGTAATTATGATCATCCTGCAAGAATCTGCATTCAGGAAATTGCACCTATCAATGATCAACAACATGAGGTAAAACCTAAATATCAGTGTTTTGGTAATATTTATCCACTAACTGCACTGATACACATTGCCCCCCCCCCTTTTTTTATTTTATTTATTCGACAGAGAGAGACACAGTGAGAGAGGGAACACAACCAGGGGGAGTGGGAGAAGGAGAAGCAGTCTTCCCACCAAGGAAGGAGCCCGATTCAGGGCTTGATCCCAGGATTCTGGGATCTTGACCTGAGCTGAAGGGAGATGCTTAAGGCCTGAGCCACCAGGTGGCTCAGGTGGCAGCCCCACACTGCCTCTTAGTAGTCTTTTTGCTATGAAACCATCTTATTTCAACTATTTCTGTCTTTTTAAATTTCCCCAATAAGAATAAAAATGACTTATTCTATTGAATTTGTATTATTTTGGTCATATAATTGAGTTACAAATGAATTAATTTTTATCATTTCTTGAAGCAATTAATTTGTCATAGACCATTTTTTGCCCTCTTTAGTCCAAGAGCAGATTCTATCCCATGAGCTATTGCTGGTATTCTATGGATACACAATCATGTAAAACGTATTCCGTAGTCAAATAAGTTTGGGAAATGTATATTCTGAACAAACACTACAGCAGTTTCTATCATTATCATTACGTGTTATATTCCTGAATGCAGACATGTCATTGCATCATAAAATCGTCATGCTAGAAGGAACTTGGGCATGGTCTCCTCACTTTACTTAAAGTGAGACCTTGAGAGGTTAGGTGACTGGGCTTAGTTTATTCATAAGTTGGATGAAGAATGCTTCCAATGAATAATTCTGTTCTTCTGTCTGATATCATAGTGAAGGAAGGAAGGAAGGAGAGGGAGGGCAGAGTGAGGGAGGGGGAGAGGAAAGGGAGGAAGGGAGGAGGGAGAGAAGGAAGAAGAAATATGACTGTAACCACTAGAAGAGGTGACCTAGTCCAACTATTGCAGAATTGAAATATGAAATGAAATGTGTTTGCTATGCAACCAAAGTATTTAAAACATCATAAAATTCCATAAATAATCAATTATGTACAAGAGGCATTAAGGACTATAAAATATACCCTAGAGGTCAAGTGTAGATCCTAATAAGGAATGGCATCATGGAGACTCAACACAGATTAGTGACTCATCTTGAGCAAAAGTACCTTAGGTTTGAATTTTGAGAACAGTTTAACAATTAGTTAACTCTCTCAGAGGACTGTTCAGCTGTAACAAACAGAATGCACTCACACTAGCTTAAGCTGAAAGGAGGAAGTTATTAAAAAGTTACAGGATTATTGCATAGAACTCAAAACTGGGGAGGCAGTTAAGCCTCCTGTGGGATTAGCCCCCAACTGGGAAGCTGTCAAAAATCCAGGCAGCTATAACTCTATCTCTTTTTTTGCCCTGAAGTTGATAGTCTCTCATGCATGTGTCGCCAGGCATATCAATTTTATTCTCCTCCATTTCTGAGAATTGGTCCACCCATGTCGAGCCCCAGTAAACACAGAGCAGAATCAATATGTCCCAAATTCAGATTGCTCAGGGACAGAACCTGTTCTTTCATCTTGGGTGATAGGTAGAAGCAAGCAACATGGTGGCAGGACTTCTGTGCCTTCAACACCAGCTATGTAGTTAGGCCCTCTGGAACAATACCATGGGTAGAATCTTTGAGAGTCCTGTAGGTGCAGAAAATTATCACTAGGAGAGGAAGAAGTTAGCTTCTTTATCATGGAACATCCCTGGGGAGGAGGCAACTACTGGCACAGGAAGAGTAAGAATGCCCAGCTAAGAAAATGAAAAAGAGAGTAGGAAGAAGGAATCTGCACTGGACTCTTGCAAGGTCACTGACCTGTTCCAATCCTAAGGCTGGCAGCCACAGCAGGCTTTGCTGTAGGACTTTAAGGACTCTAGAATTAACATGAGAAGTGTACATGTAGGGTAATAACCAGTTTGCTAACTCCCTTCATCCTCTGGTCCTGTGTTACCCAGTCCTAGCTCTCTCTTCCAAAGTCCTTCTCACCAACTTACTGCCATGTATGTCTATGGTTTGCCTTCCTGTGACCTTAGGACAGAGATCATAGTATAAATAAATAAATAAATAAATAAATAAATAAGGATTATCTGCCATGATAGCCCCCAGGCAAACATGATCTTAGAGGTACTTTAACTAATCTAGTTTGCTTAAATACCATCTCCTTTCAAATTGGAGTGGCCTGGGTTTGAACCCACGCTGATTGTTCAGAAGCGGTCTCACCTAAATTAGTTCTCTAACTTGACTCTTGATTTTTCAAGATTATAAAGATTTCCTCAGTGAGCTTTTGGGTAAATAGAATCATTTAAAATGATGATGATAATAATAAGAGTTGTTAGTACCACTATTGTTAGGCCACCAAAACAACTGGATTTCTGATCGATATCTCTTCTGAACCTGACAACTTCTACAAGTCATGGACACCAGGTCCTTCTCTGTACAGCAGGTGTGCGAGTGCCTAGACATGCAACACCTACCGTAAGAACTCTGTGAAACAGGGATGCCTGGGTGGTTTAGTGGGTTAAGCCGCTGCCTTCGGCTCAGGTCATGATCAGAGAGCCCTGGGATCAAGTCCTGCATGGCCTCCTTCCTCAGCAGGGAGCCTGCTTCTCTCTCTGCCTCTGCCTGCCTCTCTGCCTGCTTGTGTGCTCTCTCTCTCCCTCCTTCTCTCTGACAAATAAATAAATGAATTATTTAAAAAAAAAAGAACTCTGTGGAACATGGAACTGATGAGTCACAGGACCCTGTCCACAAGGAAATGACAAAGTTACAATGGACAACGAACCAAGGATGTAAATGAAGGATGGAAGGAAGCCAAGGGGGAAAGAAATAAGCAAGTTAAGAAGAAAAGGGAAGGAGGAAAAAGGGAAAGAGAGAGAAGAGGAAAGACTATGTAAAAACTGTCTACTATACACTGGCTCTTTACATCCATTACTGTATTTACTCTTCACAAGACACCTTGCAGGTAGACAATATTATTCTCATTTTATGAATAGTGAACAGAGGAAGAAGGGGTCCAGGTAAAGTGTTGTCATGGAATCACAGTAGGAAAATAGTGCTTTTAGCTTGAGGATTAGGGTTTTGTGAAGGAGATGAAGTGTTGAGCCTTTTATACTGGATAGGACTTGGGCAATCGCAGAAACCCCAGCTTTCGAGAGAGTCCTGAGAAGAGGAGAAAACATAGTGATATCTGAGCCACCAAATCAGGTCCACAGAGTCATGCTGAAATAGGAGCAGTCTTCAGAAAAAGGTCTGGAGCCAGATATGCTGTGGTATTTCTGTGGGCAGCAGAGAGCCACAAAAGGTGAGCAAAGAGGTGATATCCTCAGATCTTCAGTCTAAGGGCTGTGTGTAAGAAAAACTAGGTGGGCAGCATATGACAATCAGCAAAGAAAAGGTAGCAAGAGTCCTTTGGTAGTAACCATAAGAATGGAGAAATAAATGAACGTGTAAAAGGAAATTGTAGTTAGATTCAAAAGACCATGCATTCGATTAGACGAATGCAAGAGAAGAAACAGCAAAAGATGTGAATTTTGAAAATATGGCATTCTCACAGTAGCTGGAATGAAAAGGAATCAGACTCCTCATTTCTACTCTCTGGGCTTTCGTTTAACAGGAGGCTAATTTTGAAGCTGTTTTTATACTAACAAAAATGAAGCATATTGTTTTCATAAACCTGTAAAATCTGCTGTATTCTCTGGCATGTTTGCAAATAACGCCATGGTCTCCAGACAGTTTATATGCAACATGCTTCACGTTACTAACAGAGACATCACTGAAATAATATTCTATAACAAATTTATGAAGGCCATTTCGTAAAAGACTATTTTTAAGATGGAGATACATTTGTTGAGAACTGCTAATGATTTGATACTTATGTACACATGAGATGCACATAAATTTTCATCCCCTACCAGTTTGGGTTTATTGTTCACCCATGAGACATTTAAAATCCCGGTTGTTAACTCCAGCTGTGCACTGGAATCACGTACAGAGCTTTAAGAATGCTGATGCGGGAGTCCTACTCCCAGGTTCTGGTATAATGCACCTGGGAATTGACTTTTTTTTTTTTTTTTTTTTTTAAGCTCTTGGAGTAGGGGCACCTGGGTGGCTCAGTCTTTTAAGCATCTGACTTGATTTCAGCTCAGGTCATGATCTCATATCAAGCCCCAAGTTGGGCTCCTCTGCACTTATCAGGGAGTCTGCTCAAGATTCTCTCTCTCTTCCCCTCCCCCCCACCCCCACCCCATGCACATGTGTGTGTATGTGTGCATGCTCTCTCTCCCTTTCTCTCTCTCAAGTAAATAAGTATATAAATTTTAAGCCGGGGTGGGGGGTGTTCTTAGAACAATTCTAATGTGAAGGCAGGGTTGTGAAGCACCAAACAATAATAAAAAAAATATGTTAGAGATAATTAAGAAGTTCTTCTTGCCATTGAAATAGACTATCAGCTACATTTATATAATTTGCACACCATGGTCCCAAATCACTTTTTTCCTAACATTAAATTAGGTATGACATAACACTAAATAAGAAAAGTTATATCATGAAAGAAGATTTTGTATGCTGAGCAGTCAGGATAGGGAGGGAAAAAATAATCAAGAAAGAGGTATGTAACACCCAGTCTGACCCTTCCCCCACCCCCTCCCCTCCAAAACCCTCAGTTTGTTTATGATGTACTGTATGGTGACTAACATAACATAATAAAAAAAATTAAAAAGAAAGTTTTGTTTAAAAAAAATAGAGGAGAAATATTCTGATTCTTAAAGCATATTGCTTATTCTTCTGATTCAGCGTCAACCCCGGGGTATATTCCAGCAGTGCAAGCTCTCCTTGGCTCCTCCCTGGATCCTCTGCAAATGTGGGGTCACTGGCATGCTGGCCAAGAAGTAGATTCTAAGTTCCTACGCTCAGCCTCCCAATGCAGTTGCCCTCTTCATGATGCAAAGGTAAAATCAGGCTTTGGGACACACTGAATCTCAAAGGAACTGGGAAAGAGGCTGGCTGTTGACCCTGCTTCTTCATATTTGGAGGAATACTTATTTCCTAATCTATTTTCCCTCTTCTCATACGTTGACTAAAATGCCAATTAACTCCATAGCTTATGGCATTGTCAAGAGAAATCCCATATTAAATCTACCTAATGCCTGCAAGGAGTAAAGCATTTCCTTTCTTTGCCACTTCTAAAGAGAAGAATGCTTCTCTCTCTCTGGCAGGCAGAGCTGTGAGAGAACAGTACAAAATGCAGTGACAGTCGTAGGGAATTTCTAGAGAGCACCACAGCCAGCCTTTGGCTGTGCTCAGTTGCTCACCACTATGCCATTAAAAAGCTTTGTTCTAGCTTAATTCTGGCCAGCATTCACTTTATTACTTTTCCATGAAGGATCCCTACCTCACCCCCCCCCCCCACCCCACCTCCTTGCAATGATAACAACTGGAATTCTATCCTTTCCTCAAATGCCACTTCAGATACTCACTTACCCATCTGACCATACTGACTTGAATTAACCCTCCTTTGCTCGCCCAGCTTTGGAATTGGGTATCTTTCCCTTGTCATTCTTCTTTACCAGACTTTAGCACTGCAAGTGACAGAATTTTGGCTCTGTCCAAATGTATATGCCATGTTACTTTGTGCATAATAGGGACTCAGTACCTCTGATCAATGAATTTACTGGATCAATTTAAATGTCATCACAGATTTCATGCCCAGGTAGAACTTTCCCAATCTTGAAATAACCAGAAAGTCAGAGGATGACAGTGGTGAAAAGTTCAAGAGCCTCCCCTGGAATGCACCTATAGAGGCATTTAATTATTCCACATAAATAAGGGACTCCTATCTGAAAGCAAACATGAATATTCTCAACTAGCTTTACCTTAGGAGATTACAGTTGTTTTATCACAACTCTTTAATGGTAGCTTGTGTTCTTCCCTGAGATATGATTTTAACAAGCTTGGTTTATGCCAAGTCCTAGTAACTGCTCTATACAACTGTTAATTCTTGGTTTAAAGAAGCTGATATGTTTTGTGACAGGTTGACAAGAGGGGAATCACTTACCTCTGAGCCCTGCATGGAGCTCACTCAAGAATGACTTCTCTATCTTTAGGGACCGGCAAGCTGTATGTTTATATACAAGACCTCAAACAAACCACCCTTGCTTCCTGATTGCTAGGCGACCTACAGGGAAGAGACTCTAATTACCAACATCTTTCCCAGCTGGAATTTACTTAAGGGTCATATCTACATTCCCTCCACTGCAATCTATGGAGTATTAGCATATTTATAATTGCTTTGCTTTTACTTAAGAATCTTGTTTGACCCAAGTCCACCTTGTGCCTATCTGAAAATTTCACAAAATTTGGGAAGGTATTTGGAGAGTTTTAGTGTCTAGACATCCTGCCCCCCAAAGTACATAGCATAGAGCCATTGTAGCTGATACTCAGTATAGCTGGTGAAATAGTAAATGAATGAATGAAGGTGTTTATGTTTTGCCAGGAGTACTTGAGGTCATAATGTGAGGGAGTTTGGCATTTGGCTCAGGAAAATGGCAACATCGTGTGATTTCTGGCTAAAAAAAATCTTATTTAAAACATATCTAAATATCATGTAAATAAGATACTTGCTTGCATTTTATTATTAGATATACTCTGATATTGTCTATCTTTCCACTAGTCTATAAATTATGGAGGAATTATGTTTCTCAGCATAAAACTTTGCATCTAACAGATGTTCTATAATGTGTGTGGTCAGTGAATCTACTTATATGAGACAGAATTTCTCCCTCGGGCCCATGGCCTCACTCCCCACCCTAACCCCCCAGAAATAGTCTGTAGGATGAGACTGTAGTGCCCAAGATCAGTTAGAGCCAGTCACACAAACCTAATGGAATGACCAGGCCCTTGGAAAAATGGCAAAGTGGCAAAGAATATCTTCACTAACCCTTTTCTTCACCATTTTCCCTTCTCCACCAAGTACTCATTGATCCTCTACTCATTTCAGAAAGAATCCTATTCACTCATTGATGCAAAGGTATATTACCAACTTAATATTATCCCTCACATGGGGCAAAATGTTAAAATTCAACATTTCAAAAGAGGTCCCTAGGAAAACATAATGTTCAACCAAAAGGAAAAAGGCTACTGATAACATTATAAGCCCAGAGATTTATTTAAGTTGTGATGATGACTGTGAGGTTGGGCTAACTTTAGAACATGGTCACTTCTATGTATTTCTTTCTCAGCATCAAGTGCTAAGCAAATAATCATCATAGCACTTCTACATTCACATATTTCATAGTCTTCCCCAAGACCCACCTTCTACAGGAGGGGCATCAAGTCCAGAACCTTTATGACAAAGTAGATCACCTCATGTAGCTCTAACATCTACTGCCTGGCAGCCTGCATGAGCTCATTTACTGGAAAACAGCTTTCCCCTAAGAGGCTCCATCCTGCCTCTTATGACTCACTAGCCAGTTCCGTCTTGGCATTTTCTGGTATTCTGCCTCACGCGGACCCTGGAACATTCCTTCCAGTTCTCTGGCCTTGCTACTTCGGTAAGAATGAACCCCATTCTCTTAACACAATTGCTCGGCTCTGTTCCCAGCACTCTCTGCCCAGATTTATGGAAGGAACACTACTTTCCCCTCTGTGTAAGAGTCAGTCTCAGTTCCTCCTTTCCACTTGCTAGAGGGCTTGAGGTGTGCCTTCTTGGACCTGAAACCTCTGCAGGTACCACACCCTCACTGGCTACCAGCCACGTGAGGCTGGTAGCCAGTAACTGCTGCTTGTTCACGGTCCCTGCTATGTGCCCAGGAACCACATCAGTCCATCCTCTGTTTCAGAGACCAGTCTCAGGTCCTCCAGGCACCAGTGAAAATAAAAAGCCCCTTGCTTCACATACATCACCCTCCTTCAAAATAGGGCAGTCCTTGTAGACAGGGAACTTTCCAGAATAATTGGGAGTGAAATAGGCATTCTCTTCAGGAAGACTGACTCCATATCTGTGTAGTATTGTCACCATTGCCTACCACCTCTCCCCATTAGGAAATAGGCCATCAGTGGCATACTTCCCAAAATCCAGATTTTATTTTCCCATAATCAAGATGCTATAGAAAAGGGACTTTCAAGTATTTTGACTATAAGTCATAGTAAAAAACCAAAACAAAACAAAACAAAAAAACCATTTTAAATCTTACAGAGTACATACAGACATAAAAATAGACATATAAATTTAAAAAAACTAAACCAAAAAATTACTTAATGTATTATGTGTTATACTGTGAATTTTTTATTCTATTTAATTTCAAGGTAAGATTAAACCAAATGATTGGTTGCACATTTCACTAGTGATTCCCTATAGTTTTAAAATGTTACTCTAGAAAAATGCTCCTGTCAGCCCAAGAACTGGATCAACTAGGTTCTTAAAGAAGAAACCAGGGCTGCCTGGGTGGCTCAGTGGGTTAAAGCCTCTGCCTTCGTCTCAGGTCATGATCCCAGGTCCTGGGATCGAGTTCCGCATTGGACTCCCTGCTCAATGGGGGGCCTGCTTCCTCCCCTCTCTCTGCCTGCCTCTCTGCCTTCTTGTGATCTCTGTCAAATAAATAAATAAAATCTTAAAAAAAAAAAAAAAAGAAGGAACCACAATGGTAGTAGTAAGAAAAAGGTAACAATTGTTGCTCTTTGGAAAATCCATCCATTTTATTAAGCTACTTTCACTAAAAGCAACAAAGTGCTTATTTTACTGGATATTTAAGTATTTTTTCCTCTATCCATTAATCGCAGAATCAAACTGTTTTCTTCCTCTTTCTATTTGAACTTGAAAGTTTTTTTCTTTGCAGATTGCTACCACAAGCAGCATTGCACAAGCAGCATCCAAGTGTCCCATCATTTAAGCAAGTCACTACTTCAGGAAACTAGCAGCTGTGAAACCTACTGGAAAGCTCAAAGAGGACTTACAGCTTGAAAAAAAAAAAAAAAAAAAGGATTACATCAGTACCTCCCATGATCACTGGCAAAGCACGAATTCTCTGTTGAATTGATTATGCTCAGAGGAAATAGAAGATTTCCCCAGGACACATTTGAGAGCTGGTGCCTTGTAAAAGGAAATAAAGAAGTCACTTAAAGGAAAACTTGTTTATTTCTGTCCTAGGGTTGCTCCTTACAGCGAGGCTCACAATGGTTACTGGCTGCTGGCTGTGAATGGGCCACACTGCACTCCTCACTGACAGAAGAAAAGGAGTGGTGACTTGCACATTATTTCCAGCTCTAATTTCCCAGGACTAACAGAGAAGATCAGCATTTTACAAACACAACATTTTCTTATAACCACTTTTCTTTTTACCATGATTAGTAAGGCTAATGTGCATTAGGTATCTAAGTAGCTACTGCTATGTACTAAATTATCCTAAAATGTAGCAGCTTAAAATGATAAATATCTATCATCTCACATAGTTTGTGAGGATACCAAATTCAGGAGGTGCTTAGCTAGGTCCTTGTAATGAGGGTCTCTCAGGGAGTGGCAATCAAGCTGCCAACCGAGGTAGCAGTCATCTCACGGCTCAGCCAGTGCTGGAAAACCCTTCCTAAGTCAATCACATGGTTGCTGGCAGGCATTCGGTCCTTGCTGGCTGTTGGTCAGAAGCCCCCAAACCTCATCACACCAGTTTCCTCACTGGCTGTCTGAAGTCTTCATGACTTGGCAGCCGGCTTCCCCCAGCGTGAGTGATCAGAGGGTGAGTAAGCCAATACCCAAGACAGATGCCATGGTACTTTAATAACCACATCTCAAAAGGGACATACCATTGCTTTTTCTGTGTTCTGCTGGGCACAGACAGCAACGTAGTACAATACGAAAGGGGATCGGTCAGTGAAGCCGATTTGGAGGCTGGCTACAACCTCTGATGTTCAGATGGCTTCTTCATTGCCTCCCACCACCAAACAACAGTTTTGAACTTTTTTTTTTTTTTTTTTTTTTTAGTGGAGCGTATGGCGGTAAGGAGCATGGGTCCCTTTAATGAACAAATGCGGTGAATGTACTTCCCAGAATAATGTACAAATGAGTCATTACAATTTTACACACTATTTCTCAGAGTCCAAGGATTCCTTGAAAACTTTCCAAAGATCTCAGGTTCAAAAATATTATCCTCAACAGTTACCTTCTCCATTCAATATTTAAGTGCAAGGGCATGTTTGCTGTTGGGAACTTAGAGCAGGATGTACACGTAAGTATGATGGACACATAGAGCTGAACCCTACCATTTAACTGGAAAGTCAAAGAGCTTTATACAGAACATAGCCATATTCTGAGCCAGCCAGGGAGACACTCCTAGATAGGAAACCCAAATGCTTACATAAGTAGCAGTCCTTGAGAGGTAAGTAAGTGTTAGGGGTACTGATACTTCTAGGGAAGTTAAAGAGAGATGGAGAAGTTTTGTTATGGAGAGGCTTTACGAACAAAAATGTAGTGTTTCGCCACGAGAGTCTGAGGATATCTGAGCACTGTCTATGCTTAAAACCATGGTCAAGAGGTGCCTGGGTGGCTCAGTGGGTTAAAGCTCTGCCTTTGGCTCAGGTCATGATCTCAAGGTCCTGGGATGGAGCCCTGCATTGGGCTCTCTGCTCAGTAGGGAGCCTTCTCCCCTTCCTCTCTCTCTCTGCCTGCCTCTCTGCCTACTTGTGATCTCTGTCAAATGAATAAGTAAAATATTTATAAATAAATAAATAAAGCAGTCATGAGGCGCCTGGGTGGCTTATTCAGTTAAGTGTCTGACTTTGGCCCAGGTTACAATCTAGAGTCCTAGGATTGAGATCCACATCACACATCCCTGCTTGGCAGTGAGCCTACTTCTCCCTCTGCCCCTACCCTCAATCGTGCTCTCTCCCTCAAATAAATAAATAAAATCTTTAAAAAACTAAATTATGCACTTGCATCATGATCTAGTTTCCCTTATTGAAAAATGATGCAGGATGGGGTGCCTGGGTGGCTCAGTGGGATAAAGCCTCTGCCTTCAGCTCAGGTCATGATCCCAGAGTCCTGGGATTGAGTCCAGCAGTGGGCTCACTGCTCATTGGGGAGCCTGCTTTCTCCTCTCTCTCTGCCTGCCTCTCTGTCTACTTGGGATCTCGGTCAAATAAATTAATGAAATCTTAAAAAAAAAAAAAAAAGAAAGAAAGAAAGAAAGAAAGAAAGAAAGAAAGAAAGAAAGAAGAAACGTGGTCAATAAAGCCTAATTTGATTTTTGTTGTCATCCCCTGTTCCCTTTCTTTCCTTTTCCAGGTTTACATTTTGAAATCTGGACCCTGAACCATGGCCACTCACCTTCACCCCAAAGGTACTTTAAATAAGTTACAATCCTCCTTTTCACTGAATACAATTATTGTGCATGTTCCTCAAATATTACTTTCCTCTTACAACTGGTCATTTAAGATATCTAGTAGATTCTATTTTCTAGTACCATTTAATAAAAGTCTTCACATGAGTGAAAACCTATATGAGTCCAGAGTCCCATGCCCTTCCTGGGTATTCCCACAACACACTGTGCATATCCTAGGATAGTATAGAGAGGATAAATCCAGGTGCTACTTTCCTATTTCAATAGCTCATCTATTTGTCTGCATTCCTGCCACAAGCTCTGAGCTCCAGAGGTAGTAGGACTCCTTCTGCCTGATTCACCATTGTATCACCAACACCCAATCAATATTTGGTACATCATATGTATTAAGTAAATTAAATAATAAACTAACTCCACAATTCTTATGCCATAGTCCTATATCAAAGATAAATAAAAACATGAAACTCATGAGGGTGGAATAAGATAGAAAGAGCTCTCAACTGATTTGAAAAGCCTGGCTTCAATATGTCTTAGCTGTGTTAATAAGGCTCAATCTCTTGAGGCTCCGTTTTCTCATCTACAAAATGGCCTAATATATGAAAAAGACCACTTTGATCGGTTTTTTAAAGAAATCCAATGGGAAAGTTAGTGTGAAAACTATTTTGTAAACCATAAAATACTAAAATGTATCATACCTTACTATCGTTACTATTAAATGACACTGGATAGTTCAAGAAGATGCTATGCAACAGGAAGAATTAGTCAACGTTTTTAAGAAGGGTTTCTCATACAGAAATCTGTACTCTCCGGTCTGATAATGTCAGAAGGAGTGCTGGTAAGTACTCAGACATTTCCATGCTGAAGGCTGAATTCTGAGCTCTCTGTCATTATAAAACCAGTTATTGATCTTGACAAGTACAGAAGGTACTTTGCAGAAAATAGATATGACAAGGTCCCTGACTACTAGGTTTGCATCTAAACAAGGGTGGAAGACTTGGCATTCACTCAAACATAAAGCTCACACATATCTCCTTCTGAGCATGGCCAAGCATTCCTCTCTTCTTCAACTATATCCCTGAGGGCAGGGAAAGCTGTGAATACACAATAAAAAGCAGCTAGGCAACCTTATGAGTTTGTTATCTCTACATACATAGGTCAAAATGTGGGTGTATTCATGCACCATAGGCTCTTATCATAAAGGGGAACCTGGAAATAGCTCATTTAGCTAATTTGCAGGATGTAGTAGCACTGACAAATAAAGACTTTGGTTTCTAATCTTAAAAACAAAATAACCATTTAACATTTTACAATGTAGAGTCATTTGTCAACAGTTCTCAGTCTGGATTATGTGGTAACATACTCCAGTTATTTGATAATGGTGTGACTTTTATTTCCTCTAACAAAAGACAAGTTCCCATCCCAGTGTGATTGAGAAGGCTCAGCAAATAATTAAACTCACAGATAGAAAAAAAAATTCAAAATCTCTGTTCAAAGCAAAACCTTTCCCTTTGCTTCCAAATCAAAAACAACTTCTCTATTCTTCTGCGCTTTAAACCATCATAAACATTTCAGGCAGAGGTTTTAAAATTTGATGTCTCCCATGCCATCATGAGAT
This sequence comes from Mustela nigripes, assembly GCF_022355385.1. Classification (NCBI taxonomy): domain Eukaryota; kingdom Metazoa; phylum Chordata; class Mammalia; order Carnivora; family Mustelidae; genus Mustela; species Mustela nigripes. Next base: position 88,858,891 of record NC_081568.1, read on the forward strand.
CACATCAGGAGACAGTCTGGGGCTACATTCATAAGATCATGGGACAAGCTCAATGTCAGGATTTGGTGAGTTAACTGGAAAAAAAAAGTTAAAATTCTTTTACCTTTTCACTGAAGAATAACACACATACAAAACACACAAATTGTAAGCATACAGCTCAGTAAACTTTTACAGACTACACCACATAACTAGCACCCATATCAAAAAACAATATTATCAGCACCCCAGAAGCCCCATGTGCTCCCTTACAATCATAAGTGCCCAACCCATTAAGAGTAACTGCTATTCTGGTTGCTAGCAGAACTAGTTTTGCCTATTTTTGCACTTTGTATAAATGAAATCAGACAATATGCATTCTTTGGTGTCTGGGTTCTTAACGTCTGAGAAATTCCTCAATATTTTTATTTACTTTAGTTGTGGTTCATTCATTCTTGTTGCTCATTATTATTGCATTGGGTGAATATATTACAATTTAGTCATTTTTTTCCCCTAATGGGCATTGGGAACTTTCCAACTGTATCTATTACAAATAGTGCTGCTATGAATATTTTGATAGTCTTTTGATGAACATCTGTATGCCGTTGGGTTGGATGTATACCAAGGAATAGAACTGCTGGGTCTTAGGATATATACATGTTCACCTTTCGTAGATACCAACAAATAGATTTTCTAAAGGAATTGTATACATACACACTCCCACAGACAGTGATTGAAGTGTCTGGCTGTTCCACATTCTTGTCAACACTAGGTATTGTTTGTCTTTTGTATATTACCATTTCTTGTGAATTTGTGGTAGTGCTGAATTGTGATGTTGTTTTTTCTTGATGATTATACTGAGTCTCTTTTCAATGTGTATTGAATATTTAGATATTCTCTTTGATGAGGTATCTCTTCAAGTCTTGTTTATTTTCCTAGTAGAATGTCTGTCTCATTCTCATTGATTTATAGTGGTGCCTTACATATTTTGGACTTAAGTCAGGAATGAGTTTTGTATTCTTAAATAATTAGTGTAAAGTGACTGGCTCCATTTCACAAATGAATTAAAGCCAGAAAATGGAGAGTTTAAAAAATCACTTAATAAATATTATCGAGCATCTATTACATGCCAGACATCATGCTAGACTGTGTGGAAAATATTTATAACACTTAGACTGTCACCTCAACAAATTCGAGGATAGTAGATAATAATAGCAGAGTTCAGGTAGAATGCACTGGCTCACTGCATCTTTCCTCTATGTCAACACACAAGCTCAGTTTCAAAGCCCTTCCACCTCTTAAGGTCTAAAAACCAGACCAAGAATAAGGGTATGTTCTTGAACCAAATTCAAAAGTTCATGTAGCTTTGAATTAATAAATCAAATTATGGGGGCACCTGGGTGGCTCAGTGGGCTAAAGCCTCTGCCTTCAGCTCAGGTCATGATCCCAGGGTCCTGGGATTGAGCCCCGCATTGGGCTCTCTGCTCAGCAGGGAGCCTGCTTTCTCCTCTCTCTCTGCCTGCCTCTCTGCCTACTTGGTGATCTCTGTCTGTCAAATAAATAAAGAAAATCTTTAAAAAAAAATAAATCAAATTATGGGAAAGCCTCCTTATTAGATGTTGTGCTTTGGCCTGCTGCCCTAGGGTGCTGGCTGAGTTTCACAGTCTGGTCAACAGCATAGATCGTGAAAGAATGAGGAGCTTGTATGGTCAAGCTCATCGTTGTAGGTATCAGGGATGCTGAGGGCAGAGTCAGAAATAAAAATGTGTCTAACAATCGAAGAATCAAGGGTATAGTCTTCAAAGCTTCCAAGAAAAAAGGCCAGAGCAAACTTTCTGTCTGGAACCTAGACTAGCCACAGGACAGAATCAGTAATTGTTGTGACTACCACCTCCTGAAAGGTCCTGTTGCCTTCTAAATCCCATGCACTTTAGGCCTCTCGCCCTGGTCTATCAAACACCCTTTGCTAGTCTCTGCCCAAGCTCATTCAACATGTTGCCAACCCCAAATAAAAAGAATATATCTGGTTATTAAATCCAAGTAACTAATTTATTTGTATTGATCAGAAATAAAAACATGTCTGCCTGTTGAAAGGATGTACTAACATTCCTTTAAGTCTAGATCTTCTTACTCCTCTAGTGGGCATTTCTCTGGAAATCCCAGGGATGTGTTAAAATTTCATTTTAGTTAGAAATTCTTTTTTTTCACCTTTTAAAAAAACTTTTTTTTTTAAATTAACATATAATGTATCATTAGCCCCAGGGGTACAGGTCTGTGAATCACCAGGTTTACACACTTCACAGCACTCACCATAGCATATACCCTCCCCAATGTCCATAACCCCACCACCCTCTCCCTACCCGCCTCCCCCCCCCCACCGGCAACCCTCAGTTTGTTTTGTGAGATTAAGAGTCTCTTATGGTTTGTCTCCCTCCTGATCCCATCTTTTTCATTTATTCTTTTCCTACCCCCAAGCCCCCCACGTTGCCTCTCAAATTCCTCAAATCAGGGCAATTATCATATGATAATTGTCTTTCTCTGATTGACTTACTTTGCTCAGCATAATATCCTCTAGTTCCATCCACGTTGTTACAAATGGCAAGATTTCATTTCTTTTGATGTCTGCATAGTATTCCATTGTATACATATACCACATCTTCTTTATCCATTCTGTTGATGGACATCTAGGTTCTTTCCATAGTTTAGCTATTGTGGACATGTGCACTCTTACACAATAAAAGTAATACTGTACTCATTTCTTCATGTGACCCACAGGTACACACTATAAAACATAATCAGGGTGTGCCAGGGTGGCTCAGTCAGTTGAATGTCAGACTCTTGATTTCAGTTAAGGTTATAATCTCAGGGTCATGAGTTTGAGCCCCAGGTTGGTCTCCACGCTGGGTGTGAAGCCTGCTTAAGATTCTCTTTTCCTCCACAACCCCCCAAAGGTACTCTCCCTCTCAATAAGAAAGAAAGAAAGAAAAGAAAAGAATGGAAAAAAATAGAAAACATAATCGTGTCTAGATTATCACCAGTTTCAAATAATCATTTTATAATTTTGAAAATTATTTTTAATTAAAAAATTTTATTCTAGAAAACCTGAAATCTAAAATTATAAATATAAAACAAAATCACCTATAATCCTACCTGTCCCAGCCTCTGTTAATATTTTGGCATAATTTCTACCCACTATTTCTGTTTGCTTTTAAAATAACATCATGTATTCAGACTCTTATATAATTTTAAAAATTAATTCAAATTCATGGCTTCAGCTTTTCCGTGTTTAACAAGCCCTTAGTAAACGTAACCTCTAATGTTTATATACCATGTGAGTAATGCATCCTAATTTATTTAATAATTCCCCTCCCTTTAGGCATTTAGGATTTTAAAAATAATTTCTCTATATAAATAAAGTTGACTTCTGCTAAAAAAAAAAGGTACTTTTTAATTTTAGATTTTTTTCATTAATATATTCCTAGAATTAAATGTGGTATAGAAATGTTTTAAAGACACACATATTTCCAAAATGCTTTCCAGCAAAATGTTTCTCAACTCTGTATGAATGTCTATTTTACTCCACTCTCATAACCACTAGGTATACATATTTTCAGACACATTTCATTCATTGATAGATGAAAATACTAATTGTTTTTACTTTCATTGGTTTCTAGTAAATCAGAATATTTTTCAATTTTTAGCCACATGAATTTCCTTATTTCATTTATAGAATTCAATTACCCAAATATTTACTGAGCATCCACTAAATGATAGGCAGTGTTTTAGGCTATTAAGAAACATCAGTGAACAAAGCTGTGAAATTCTCTGGCCTCACAAAGCTAGTAGGAAGAAATACTACATAGACAGACTACCATGAATTATGTTAGGTAGTGATCAGGACTACAAGAAAAAAATCAAGAAGGTAAAGCATTAGAGAATGAAGGAGGTACTACTATTCTAGACAAGTGGTTAAGGAAGACTTCAAATGAAATAAAATACTCAAGAAAAATCATGTGTGAATTTTCTGTTCATTTCCTCTGCTGGTTCCTTTTTAGGAAAGAGTCTTTTCCTTTAACTTGTGATTCAAAAAAGCATAGTCAACATGTGCAGTCTTTGGCACTAACAAAAATAACTTTTTAAATCTATTAGATCTTATTTCCTTCCTTCTCAGAACACATGATGATACTTAACTACTGGTCATCCAAACCTGTACCAACAGCTTCTTCTTGTAAATAGTAATGTGAGATATTATTATATGTATTCCCAGATAATGTTAGCATGCTGGCTTTGTTATTTATACAAACATATCTGTGAAAAAACTAACTGGTCTTAATTATTTAATCTTGACCATGAAATTCAGTTTTTCTCTAAATATGCAAACCCCAGGTGGTTTGGGAATCAACCCTATGAAGAAAAAAAAAAATGATGCTAATTAATAGTACCAAAATCAGGGCTATTGTGAGAATTCCATGAGTTAATTACATGCTTAGTTGGGTACCTGGTACAGACTGTATACTTGAAAAAGATTTCGATATTTTCATTATTAACTTAATAAGTACCATATACTACTCAACCAGAAAAAAGAAGTCCCTCATTCTCATCTTTCCCTTAAACTGGCTTCTTGGAAATTGAGGAACAAGTTCTCAGGAGAAGCTAATTATAATGTTGACTTCCATCTAAAATTACCACAGTGTACAAACCCAGTCTGTTCGTTCCCAAGGTTTTCGAGGCAAATGAGCACCACGGATTTATGTCAAATTTATGTCAAATTTATGTCCTCTATTTTATAGTCCTTTGAAAGGCTCATGAAATTTGTTGGGAATCTGTTTATCAAAGGTAGAGCTCTGTGAGTTGTAGGGACTTTTAAGTAGTTCACACAAAAATACTAAAAACAAATGTAACATTTTGGGAAAAGTAGGAAAGCATTTTAGCTGGACCATTCCTTTATTCAAGTGTTTACTGAGCTGATTTCCTCATTAATCCTCTTTTCTTAACTACCAAATCTCATTGTTTCATCTCATAAAAATTTTCTTTAATCTGAAATGTAAATTTCCAAATCAGTTTCCCCACCATCTTCAATATTATGACCCTACAGACTCTTATTTAGAAGAAGATCCAGCACTAGTAACTAGCAATACTTCCCTTACCTAGCCCCTTCTTCATATCTCTGACTCTTTGACCTACATGTAGATACTGACAAATCAGAATTTAAAGACACTCCTCTTTAAATGACTGATTTGAAATTTTCCCAAGTCATTTTTTAAAATCCAATGAAAACATCTTAAATCTAAGAGTGGGTCAATAAAAACACTTCGAAGCCGAGCCCAGGTAACAGCAGCAATCAAAATTCATCATGAAGTGCTTGGCACAAAAGATTTTCTTAATGAATAATCCACTGAGATGTCAGATCAGTTAACTGGTATGGAGTTTTCTAACAGAAAGTAGAAGGAGAGGGAAAAAGTCAAGTATTGTGGATGCTAAAGGAAATCTAAAGGCACCGAGGAGGAGGTTGCTACACTAAGTGCCATGGCTCTTCCATTTTGTGGACTTCCCTAAACTTCTTATTATGTTCGCACAACCACACATACTTTCCTTGCTCTGTGGGAAAAGCATAGATATAAGTTGGCTTTGGAGTCAATTTTGGCTTTCAAATCCTAAATGGAAATTTTATGTTAATACCCAAATCTGCAACACCATAGTACATGAACTTCATCATCCATGTGCCCCCTCTTCCTTACTGTACAGGATTAAAGAAGAAACGAATAGTCTGGCCACTGTAAGAGTTTGGACTCTACAAAAAGAAAGTATCTTTTATCACTTACCTACAGACTAAGAAAAAGACTGTTGAATATAAATCACTTCACTTGAAAATGCTCATTTTCGGGGCACCTGAGTGGCTCAGTTATTAAGTACCTGCCTTCAGCTCAGTTTCTGATCCCAGGGTCCTGGGATCAGACTCCCTGCTCAGCGGGAAGCCTGCTTCTCCCTCTCCCATTCCCCCTACTTGTATTTCCTCTCTTGCTGTGTCTCTCTCTGTCAAAAAAAAAAAAAAAAAAAAAAAAAAAAAGTAATAAAGAAAATGTTCTTTTTCTATCTTTCCCATGTGGGTCAGAGAGATGAGCTAGAACAAGAAGAGCACAGATTAAAAGCATGAGAGGGACTCAACCCACTGTTGCTGACTTTAAAGATAGAAGAGGAGGTTGATGAGCCAAGGAATGGGGCAGCCTCTGGAAGCTGCAAAGAGCTAGCTCTCAACTCAGATGATCAAGGAAATGAATTTTCCCTTAAAGACTCCAGAGACACACAACCTATACCTTGATTTCAGTGCAGTAAAACTTGTGTCAGACTTCTAAGCTTCAGAACCATAAGATAATGAGTTTGTGTTATTCAAGCCACTAAATCTGCAGTTATTTATTATGGTAGCAATAGAAAACTAATGTAGAAGAGAACTTTTGGATTTTTTTTAGCTCTATTCCTAATTTTAATGAATGAGAAAACTGGGTCCTAGATATGCTGTAAAAAGTTCTTCCAACCCTGCCCATCTGGCTAATACATATTCTTCCCTCATGATCCCACTTGGACACCTTTTCTTCCAGAAATCTTTCTCTGCCCTCCCCCCACCCCAGGACTCAGGGGTCTCTGCTCTACAGTCTCATATCACCATAGACATGATTTACCATGCTGTCTACTTCCTGGAACTCCCACTTATTTTTTCAGGTCAAGGACTTTGTCTTATTCAACATGGTATCTGCTAAACATAACATACTCTCAGGAGTTACAGCTCAACAGCACTGAATAAAAAAATTACGGAAGTTATGTTTGCTTGTTACAAATTCCAGAGCCTTTCACCCAAACTGGTAGAGTATTCTGCTATGACCAACGCAGGGCAAACAAATAGATAGCCTTAGCATGGCTTGTTTGTTAAGAGCATGGGCTTAAAAATCATACAATCCAGGTTCATGTCCTAGCTCCACCCCAAATTAGATGGCTTTCAGAAAGTTTTCTTAAATGTTAACTCCCTTTACTGTTAGTTCCTCATTTGTAAGAAGAAGATAGTAATTGAATCTGCTCTGATGACTGTATGAGAATTCACTGAAATGATACTTGTAAAAAGCCTAGCCAGGTACCTGGGACACATAGAAAGAACTAAATAAAAATTGCCCATTATCATTATAAGGAAGGAAGGAAGGAAAAAAGGAAGGAAGAAAAGAAGGGAGGGAGGAAGGAAGGGAGGGAGGAAGGAAGGAAGAGAGGAGGGAAGAAGGAAGGAAGGGAGGAAGAAAGGAAGGAGAAATGCTCTGTTCCCACTCTTCAACTGCCCCACCTAATGGCGAGAGGCATGAATAGCAGCCATTTTCTTGCTGAAGAAGACGCTCAAGGGTTTTCCTTTCCTGTGCAAACTCACAGTCTGTGACTGTAAAATGGGCTCTCCTCCTCCCCTCTGCAGTCCCCCACTCCACTCCAAGTCAAGTGCTAGCAGACAGCTCAGGACAAAGCAGAAAACCAATTAAGACAGGGAGCTCCAAACCCAACTCTTGCTAGTGAAAAGACCATGGGTTAGATTTCCGTGCAGCCACTTGCAGGCAGCATAAATTCGGGTACTATGAACCCATCTTTTTCTTCTTCGTTTTTTTTCTTTTTTGTTGAGATTTTATTTATTTATTTATTTATTTATTTGATGGAGAGAGAGAGAGAGAGAAAGAGAGAGAGAATATGAGTGGGAAGATAGTGCAGGGAGAAGTAGACTCCCTGCTGAGGAAAGAGCCTGATGTAGGACTCCATCCCATAACTCTGGGATCATGACCCGGAGCCAAAGGCAGAGGTTTAACCAACTGAGCCACCTTCTTCTTTTTTTCTTTCTTTCTTTTTTTTTTTTAAGATTTTTTATTTATTTATTTGACACAGAGAGAGAAAGATCACAAGTAGGCAGGCAGAGAGAGAGGAAGGGAAACAGGTTCCCTGCTGAGCAGAGAGCCCGATGCGGGACTCAATCCCAGAACCTGGGATCATGACCTGAGCCCAAGGCAGAGGATTAACCCACTGAGCCACTCAGGAGCCCCTCTACCCATCTTCTTTTTAACTGTTCTTGAATGACAATCTGCCTCATCAGAAATGAAGCTTGCAGTGAGGTTATGTGAGAGAACACACGAAAGGGCTTACCACCTTCTCCTTCTATGAGCATCATGGAGGACCACAGAATGTCCACGATCTGCTGCCCCTATCTTACAGAGTTGGAAACTGAGGCAGTGTGAGGTAAAATGACTTTCTCAAAATTGCAAACATCATTAGTGGCAGAATCTACATCCCAGAGAAAGTGGCTTATTCCCCAATTTGCTGCATCCATCAGAACTGGAGGGAAGTATCCATCACCATTTCCTAGACAAACAAATTGCCCCCCACCCCGTCTCCTACGTCTAGCAAGTAAAAAATTACCTTATGCTCTGTAGAAGCCCAGTGTGGGGGGGGGGGAAGGGGGTCACATTTTTAAGTTAGGGCCTCAAGCAAAGACAAAAGAAATGAGATTATAGACTCAACCAAATGCAGCGGAGTACGGCGAAAGGGACTTCAGCAGAACACATTTGCCCAGCAAGCCCCACAGATGGCGGATTAGCACGCTGTGTAAAATGGATAATGCTTCCCAGAGCCCAGCATTTGGTGTTAATAACTGAAATTAACTATGGTCCTTTGAAAGGTTTTCCCTTAGTCCTTCTTATCAACTCAGAGTTGTCCTTTTGTGTCTCAGCAGTTGGGGTTGATCAGATTCCATTGTATCTCTAAGAACCTATTTAAAATCCATTATTGGGTTTTGCTTTGCTTTGAGCGATTTGCTTTGTTGTTATATTAATTGGGTTGTTCTGGGGTTGTGTGCATACGAGTGTGTGTGTGTGTGTGTGTGTGTGTGTGTGTGTGTGTATGCATGTGTGTGTATGTTAATTCTTGGTAATAATAGCTGAGCTAGAAAATACATCCTGAGTTTACCTCCCAAATCCGTGATACAGATTTATTGTTCTATAGAAGCATTCCAAGTGGGGTCCTTGGAATACTTACCAGGTATCAATCACCTGGGGAGCCTCTTGACTTGGGAGATCCCTGGGCCCATCCCAGAGGGACCGATCAAAGTCTCCTGGGGAGAACAGGCACTTCAAGCACTTGCCTCTGATAATTCAAATGCACATTCAACTTTGAGAGTCACTGCCAGGATCAGAAAGATGCCCCCCAGCCACAAAGAGCAAAGAAAGAAATTAATTTGCTGCTTCTCTCAGAAAACCCAGCCTTTCATACCCCTTTTCACCCAGTACTACAGACTGAATTTGTAGGGCTCCTTAAATTAACAAGAGGCTTCTATAGCAGGATTTTCAATGATTTCTTCCTAGTCATTGTCCTGAGAAGAAATTACACAGAAACATAAACAGATGGTTTTCAGTTATCTGTTTTTTAAATAATCTAAGTAAATCAAAAAACACAATGTGTTATTATCAAGTAACAGCTGCACCAAAATCTACCAAACTAAAATTCAAGGTCGTTTTGAAAGAAGGGAAAATAAAGGTATATGGGCATATCTCTTTTTAACTGAAAGCCTGGCTTAAATCCTGGACTACTTATATTGTTTCATAAACTGCTTAGGTCAAGTTATTATAAAATGTAAAGTGCACTTCCTTTTCCTCCTCCTTCCTCTCATTATTATTCTCTGCATTTTCCTATTTCTATCCCTCTTGTCTTGCCTATTTCTTATTATGTATCTTTATTTCTTGAGAAATCCTTTGAACCCACTCCTACATATTTTCTCCCCGTTTCAGTTTAGCTACACACGATTCACTTCCTCTGAGCAACTTGGTTTTTCTGAGTGGCCTTTTCTGGCAGGCATCGCTCTTTCTGATGGGAAACACAGCTTTACACTTACCAGGTGCGGTAGCATGCATGCATCTGATTTTATAGACAGAAAAGGTAGATTGGGGCGGGGGGGAATCCTGGGATCCCAAATTATACTCTATCTTTTCTCTTCTGGTAATTGTAGTAACTGTCCTTTTCACTTCAGGGAAGCATAGGTCTTGGATGGAATAGCGTTCTGGGAAGGGGTAAGGGTGAAGGGCAAAGTGGTTGACCCCACTGAGGCTATTGCAAGATACCTCATTTAATGGGTGTACTATTAACACCGCCAAGATCTCAAGCTTGTTTCTTCCAACAATCAGTAAAAGGAGGTACTATTTCTCACCTCTTCCACAAGCCATGAGATAAACAGGAAAGAGGTAAGGTTGGGGAAGAGAAATTGCCAGTGAATAGGAAAGAGGAGAAGAAGACGGGTCCCAGGGCATCCTCACGGCCTTGCTGCAGATGTGGGCATACTGAAGGGTAAGAGAAACTATCAGAGAAGAAAGCATTCTAGCAGCAACCACCTGGTAGAGCCTGATCTATTGGTTAGGGAAACCTTTCCCTAGGAATGAATGTATCATCCAATTACCATACTAGCTTTAGAATGGCTCAAAGTTGTCTTTAATACCATACCCCTCAGTTTCCAAAAACATTTCTTCTCCAACTCGTCTTGTTATTTCTTTCTCTTTGAACTCTTCATTTTTAAGGAAAATCATCATTTAATAAAATATTTCTTTTCAAACACTTACTATAAATAGGAATCAAGCAATGGGTTAAAAGAGATCAACAGTGAATTTATTCCTAAATTATAAATAATAATAAGACTAAACACCAAATAAATATAACTAAATGTTCAAAAGAACAAAACTTTCAAAAGGTTTTCTTTACTTATATGTGAAACAACCCACAAACATGGTTTAGCACTTGAACCTTGATTAAAACAGAATTTTTCAGGAAGCTGAGTGGAAACTCTTTTACATAACAAAAGCCCCAAACTTAGTGAAATCTGAAATGTAATTATGTTCCTTCTTTCCTTCCAATCAAAAACTTCCAGTTCCATTAAAAAGATAGATTATTCAATAAATGGTGCAGAAACAAAGGGATACCAGTTTGGAAAAAATATGGTAAAATGTCTGTGTCACACCATACATGTAAATACCTTGACTACAGAGGGAACAAGATACTAAACATAAAAAACTGAAAGCAGGTTCACAAAATGATTTAGTTAAGAGGATCTTATGGTCAAGGAAGATGTAACAGAAATTTGGGCTCAATTAGACCATGCTAGGATTCCCAAGGAAATGGAGGAGGATATAAGCTGAACTTGGGGCCAGAACCCAGTCGTTAATTGAAGGTATCACTGGATCGTGCACAGGTTGGTATTCCAGAAGGTTGTTCAATCAAGCCCTGACACAGGACTTCTCTTTTTTTCAGTTTGCAATCAGAAATGGGCAGTGACTGAAGCAAGATGTGGGTGACTCACACCCAAAAAACTAACCAAACACCCCAGAGCTATCCAAGATGTACCAAAAGCTTGTAAAGAGGAGTGTTGTCCTGGTTGGGGATTGGGGGGCAGTTTCCGCTGGGCATGACATCTTCAGGCCAACTTTGATGACTATCTTGCCAACTCCACTGTCCTTGGCTTTTCTGATCTCTCACCGGAAATAATCCATAAGCCCTTTGCTAACCAATGTCCCTCCTTATGCTCCTCTCCCTTGAGACATTAGGGACCTCTTCATGCCACCACTTCTTCTGTGAACCCACTCCAGAGTAGAACAGGCCACACAGCCTTACATATGTATAGTTAATACGCAATAGTACTTAATAATATAGCTGAACCTCATGCAACATAATGATTAAAAAGAAGAAAAAAGAAAGAAAAATATTATTTTTTCTCAGCATACTCCCAACAACTTTTGTTGTGCTTCTTATTACTGGCTATGCCTCCATTCCCCTTCTGTGTGTGTGTGTGTGTGTGTGTGTGTGTGTATAAGAATATATATATATATATATATATATATATATATATATATATAAAAGACTTCTCAACATGGAGGACTGTTAATCTTCAAAAACAGCTTAAATAGCTATCATTTCAGCATCTTATGCAACTGAAAGGAAATGAATTTGTTTGTTAAGTTTGGGAAGAAAAAAGAAAAACCTTAAGATTGCTAGAAAACATGGATGAAATTATTCATCATCTTGAAATAGAAAAGGCTTGCTAAGCAGAATACAAAAATGAGGAAGCTATGAAAGAAAAGATCAATTACCTTTTTACAACCCAAAAGGTATACTTCTACTGCTTATTAATTTTATCATAGATTTATATACTATTTAGGGGAAAAAATCTTATATGAATTAGCTCTGCCTTTTTCAGCTGAAATATTTCATTACCATCCTAATCCCTCCTCCGTTAAAAAAAAAAAAACACAAGGAATTCTTTACTGAGGTTAGTTTCTGAGTTTGTCTATGTGACAGAAAAGGGAAAAGCTGAATTAAAGTAAGAAATAAAGAAATGGGGGCACCTGGGTGGCTCAGTTAAGCATCTGCCTTCAGCTCGTCATGATCCCAGGGTCCTAGGATTGAGCCCTGCACTGGGCTCCCTGCTCCGCGGGGAGTCTAGAGTCTGTTTCTCCCTCTACACACCCAGCTCTCTCTCTGTGTCTTTCTCTCTCTAAACTAAATAAATAAAGTCTTTGAAAAGGAAAGAAAGAAAACAGAGAAGGAAAGAAGGAAGGATGGAAGGACAGGAGAGACAAATGGGGCAGTTCTCTAATTCTACCTTTTTTGATCCATTCATTAATCCACCAGTTAAGGAAAATACATTGTTTTCATTGAGTCCCCATTAGATCAGACATACCTGTGTTGAGGGGGATAAAACATAAAAACTTTCCAAATCCAAATGAATTACTTTGTTATTATCATCCTGCTATTCCCCTCATAAATGTATAAACAGATTCTGAAAATTGAAAGAAGACAGTGTCAAGATAAAATAAGCTCTGTCGTGAGATTAAGAGTCACTTATGGTTTGTCTCCCTCCCAATCCCATCTTGTTTCATTTATTCTTCTACCCACTTAATCCTCCATGTTGCATCACCACTTCCTCATATCAGGGAGATCATATGATGCTGTGAAGTGTGTAAACCTGGTGATTCACAGACCTGTACCCCTGGGGATAAAAATATATGTTTATATATATATATAATAATAGCACTTGTGAAATAAACATTAAGTAACACAGGTTAAAAAAAAAAAAAAATAAGCTCTGTCGTGAACTTCCATTCCTCTGGATTGGGGCACAATTTCAAATCACTTAACTTTTTTGTGGACAAATTACTTGTAATTTTCAATATCCTATAGAAAGAATGATAAACCCAATTTCACATTAGTTTTGCAGAAAACTGTTCAGAGTTTCCACTCTATACTGTTTTTTTTTTCCCTTTCTCCTGTGCTTTCATCTTATAAAGTACACTGGCTGATTTTTTTCAAAGAGTCTTATATGGGTGAAAGTTCATAAAAAATTTAAAATTTAAGAAGAAAGAAAGATTAAGTAGCACTGTGGGGAAAGGAAATCTGGTTTTTATTATACAGCCATTATAGGTGGGATGGTGTTGGACATGTTGATGTACCTTAACTCTTTTTGTTTTCATAACAATCATATGATGGACTTATTATAATCTCTATTATTTTGGATAAGTCAAGTAGGACTCAGCTTAGTGAAGTCATGGCCAGTAATTGAAAGTCTGGCCTTTGAACCCTGGTCTGAGGGTTCAAGTTCCCAGGATTGAGAGGGGAAGGGAGCAAATTAAAAAGGGGAACACAGAGTAAACAGATCCCAGGGTTTAGATTAAAAGTCTTCAGTTCAAATGCCTCCCCATTATCTGGTAAAAGTGCTTTCCTATCTGGAGAAGACGATAATAACACAACCTAATTTACAAGGTTATTATGAGTCTCAGATAAGGTAATGTTTGTGAAAATCACTCTGTAAACTGAAAAGCACCATACAAATTTGGTGTATAGCAATTATCACAGTGAGGTCTCTGTAAACACACACACACACACACACACACACACACACACACACACACACAAGAACACTTGATAAGAATTAAAATGCTCCAGAAAAACTATGCAGAGAAACACAGAGGGAGACAAAGATGTTCTGTAACAACATAATAGATAAAATAACAGAAGAGAGCATCTTACTAAATTACAATAAACTGTTTACAGAATTCTGCGAATACATTTATCTCTGACTCTTTAGTTTCTTGTATTTGGTAATGGAAATAACAAAGGAAAATATTAAGTAGTTTGATTTTAAAGGGGAGAGGAAACTAGGAAGGCTTAAGTGGAAATAGAAAGCCATGAAAGATAGAAAGCACAGTAATCTAATCATGGAAATGTTTTCAAGTTGTGGAATCAAAATATGTATCTGGCAACACATTTCGGGGTCATGATTGCTGACATAAACTATTTTCTAGTTGCTGCAAAATCATATTACCTTCAGAAGTTAAACAAGAGGGGAATTTGGAGCAAAGAATAGGCCATCCCTGGAAGACGAAATTGACATCTTCAGGGGTGGAAGTGTCTATCGCTGGATGGAAAGGCTAAGCAAAAGCAATATTATAAAAATCAAACTCCGTTGTTCCTTTCTAAAGACCAGCTATTAAATTACACAAAGTGATAGCAACTGTTGCAGAACAACAGCAACAACAACAACAACAACAACAAAACCCTGTTTTGTTTTTTCAAGTTTTTCTTTAAATTCCAGTCAACAGTGTTTTGTTAGTTTTATGTATAGAATTTAGTGATTCAACATTTGCATATAACACCCAGTGCTCATCACAAGAAGTGCCCTCATGAATGCCAGTCACCTACTTTAACCATCTCTCCATGCTCCTCCTCTCTGGTAACCATCAGTGTGTTCTCTTCTATTAAGTGTCTGTTTCTTCACTTGCCTCTCTTCTTTTTCTCCCTGTTTTCATCTGTTTTGTTTCTTAAGTTACACATGAGTGAGATCATAAGGTATTTGTCTTTCTCTGACTGACTTATTTCACTTAGCATAATACCCTCTAGCTCCATGCACATCATTGCTAATGGCAAGATTTCATACTTTTTTATGGATGAATAATATTCCATTGTATATATGTGTGTGTGCATGTGTGTGTGTGTGTGTGTGTGTGTGTATCTCCCACATCTTTAACCATTCACCAGTTGATGGATATTTGGGCTCTTTCCATAAATTGGCTATTATTGATAATGCTGCTATAAACATTGGGGTCCCCATTTCCCTTCAAATCACTATTTTTGTATCTTTTAGGTACACACATAGTAGTGTAATTGCTAGATCATAGAATAGTTCTAATTTTAATTTTTTGAGGAACCTCCATTTGAGAGTGGCTGCACAGTTTGCATTCCCACCAATAGTGCAAAAGGGTTCCCTTTCTCCACATCCTCACCAACACCTGCTGTTTCCTGTGTTGTTCATTTTAGCCATTCTCACTGGTGTGAGGTAATATCTCATTGTAGTCTTGATTTGTATTTCCCTGATGATGAGTGATGTTGAGCATCTTTTCATGTGTCTGTTAGCCATCTGTTAGAGATGTCTTCTGTGAAGAAATGTCTGTTCATGTCTTCTGCCCAGTTTTTAAATGGATTTTTTTTTTCAGGATGTTGAGTTTGGTAAATCCTTTATAGATTTTAGATATTAGCCCTTTATCAACTATGTCAGTTGCAGCTCTCTTCTCTCATTCTACAGGTTGCCTTTTTGTTTTACTGATTGCTTCCTTCCCTTGTGTAGAAGATTTTTATTTTGATGTAGTCCCAATGGTTTATTTTTGCTTTTGTTTTCCTTGCCTCTGAAGATGTATCTAGTAGGAAGTTTTTATGGCTGATGTCAAAGAGGTTGATTTCCTCTAAAATTTTGATGGTTTCCTGCCTCACATTTAGGTCTTTCATCCATCTTGAACTTATTTTTGTGTATGGTGTAAGAAAGTAGTCCAGTTTCATTCTTTTGCCTGTGGCTGTCCTGTTTTCCCAGCACTATTTGTTGAAGACACTATTCTTTTTCTATTGGATATTCTTTCCTACTTGATTGAAGATTAGTTGGTTATGTAGATGTGGGTCCATTTCTGGGTTTTCTATTCTGTTCCATTGATCTATGTGTCTGTTTTTGTGCTAGTGCCATACTGTCTAGATCACTAAAGTTTTGAAATAGAGCTTGAAGTCTGGAATTGTGATGCTTCCAGCTTTGCTTTTCCTTTTCAAGATTGCTAGCAACAATGTCTACAATAGCCAAACTATGAAAAGAACCTAGGTGTCCATCAACAGAGGAATGGATAAAGAAGATGTGGTATATATATACAATGGTATACTATGTAGCCATCAAAAGATGAAATCCTGACACTTGCAATGACATGGATGAAACTAGAGGGTATTATGCTAAGTGAAATAAGTCAGTCAGAGAAAGACAATTATCATATGATCTCTCTGATATAAGGAATTTGAGAGGCAGGCTGGTGGGTCATGGGGGTAGGAGGGAAAAAAAATGAAACAAGATGGGACCGGGGAGGGAGACAAACCATAAGAGACTCTTAATCTTAGGAAGCAAACTGAGGGTTTCTGGGGAGTAGTGGAAGAGTGATAGAGTGGTTGAGTGATGGACATTGGGGAGGGTATGTGCTATGGTGAGTGCTATGACTTGTATAAGACTGATGATACACAGACCTGTACCCCTGAAGCAAATAATACATTATAAGTTGATTTAAAAAAAAAAAAAAGGAAAGAAAAGAAAAAGGAAAGGAAAAGAAAAGAAAAGATTGCTTTGGCTATTTTGAATTTTTGTGATTACATACAAATTTTAGGATTGAAAATTCCCTATATTTTAAATAGATACATTTGATTCCTGAAATTATATTGTGCAGAATATGTTAAGAGAAACCTTTTGCGATGTAGACTGTGGTTGATCTGGGTTGGAAGGAAGGGTTAAATCATCTAGTAAGTAATTTAAATAAAAGATCTTACTCTTCCAAAACTCACATGTGCTTTATATATCTCTTTCCCAAAAAAGATGAAAACCTGTTTAGCCACTTAAACAAATCCAGTGAAAGATCACACTCTAAGTAGAAATGAAGCATTTGGGAAAACATGTTCAAGAGGTCACATGGTCAGTATGGCCAATTGCCTTGGAGGAATTGCTATTTGCATAGGTGCCATCTTACAATCCACTTAAAGTTATAAGACAAGAAACCGATTAATTTAATTCTTTCCACTTCTGCATCTGGATAGCAAGCCTGAAACCTACTTGTGATCCAGATGTGTACATATAACTTCAAGTTTTTAAAATACCTTGACTATTATATTTTACTATTAAAACCTACCTAGAATTTTTGTCATTTTCCTCATATTCTATGATTTATTTTAAATATATGTGTTTTGAGTATTGTAGGTATAAATATCAGCTCCCTTTTGTACCTCAGTTAGCTCAACCATCAAATACAGATAATAACAGTACTATATTGTGGAATAATTTTGAGGATTAAATGAGTATATATAAAGTGTTGAGTATTGGCACTCAAATACTGGTAATATTGGTAATAAAATATTATACAAATAAAATATTATATAACCAAATTATTTTACAAGATAAAATAACCAGATAACCAAAGGGTATTCAGAGCCCTCGCCAGTATTTCTGGGCACAACCAAAGGATAAGTACTTCCATGTGCCTCAGTGATGCTTGTCACAGCTCCCTCTGAACAAACTGCCCCAGGTCTTACTGCCCCCTGCTCCTTTCTTCCCACCCTTGTCTCAAGCACGAGTTCAGCCCTTCTCTTCTTCCTCATACCCTAGGACAAAACTGTTACAATATTGTTGTCATTACAGAAGGTTTAAAGAAAAGTTTGAGGGGGTGCCTGGGTGGCTCAACTGGTTATGCATCTACCTTTTGCTCAGTCATGATCCCAGGGTCTTCAGATGGAGCCCCATGTAGGGCTCCCTGCTCAGCGGGGAGCCTGCTTCTCCTTCTCCCTCTGCTATTTCCCCACCTGTACTCTCTCTCTTTCTCTCTCAAATAAGTAAATAAACTCCTTAAGAAAAATAAAATAAAGAAAAGTTGGAGAATAAAGCAAGACAAACAACACAAAGCCTATCACCTCAGCACAATAATCTTCCCTCACCCACTGGGATATGTTCCAACAGCCCAGTAGAAGACTGAACCACAGATAGCACCAAACCCTATATATACTATGTTTTTTCCTATACATGCATACCCATGATAAAGTTTAATTTATAAATTTGGTATACTAAGAGATCAACAATAATAAAATACTACAATTATAATGTTATAAGGTAATAAAAATTATGTGAATGTGGTCTCTCTCAATCTCAAAATATCGCATTATACTGTACACACAGTTTTTCTTGTGAAGATGCGAGATTATAAAAGGTTTATATGATGAAATGAAGGAGATGAATGATGTGGCATTGTGACATATAGCATTAGGCTACTATTGACTTTCTGACAGTACATCAGAAGGAGGTCCATCTGCTTCTGGGCCAGAGAAAACAAAACTGTGGGTAAGGGGGGGCTACTGGACTCCTAACATGGCTGTAAAAGGCCACTGCTGATATGGGGACAACTGGTAGTCCCTTCTCCTGAAGCCCCCTACTGTCCAATGGCTCTGTCCCTGAGCAGGCTTTCAAACATCTGTTAATTTCCCAGAGTCCTCTAGGACACTACCCAGACTGTGTCTCCTCCAAGCAGAGAAAGGGCAAATTAAAAAATTCTAATACTTTCTTATACAAAATAGTTTATCTTCCTTGTGAAATAACCTCACATTCTAACTAGTCTGAGGGTACCATTCACAATTAAAATGACTTTCCAAAAAAAAATTCCATTTGCTGTCACAGGAAAGAATGCAAAACACCTGGATTTACAATACATTGTTGTCCAACTGTATATTTAGCTATAATACAGAATCTAATTGATGTGCCACTATTTATTTTCAGTAGGTACATGGGGGAAAGGTGCATTAGCACATGAATGATGCCTCCAGTTACACAATTACAGATGTGAGGCTCAGAAGCATCGGGATCAGAATAAGGAATGTGGAGTCAAAGGACCTGGAAGTACATCTAGACTTCTCCATTATTAGCTGTGTAGTCTTACTACCTCAGTTAGACTCACTATTGCTGATTTTCAATCTCTGTAAAATGAGGAGCTGCTTACCTAAAAACTCTAAGTTTATGTGACAGGAAAAAAAAAAAAAACCCAACAAGAAAATGTTGGGATGGAATACTGAAACTTAATTGCCTTTTGCAATTATAAATTATTAGTCACATTAGCATACGACTTAGCTCTTAATTTCATTTGATACCTTGTATAAAAATCTAACATTTCACTCAATCCATTCCTATACAGGATCACTGATATGTAATCAGTCTCTGCTATAATTATTCTTTTAAAAAAATCAAGAGCGATGATTGATGGCTGTAACGGAAATTATACACATACACACACAAATGCAGACACCTAAGATCAGCTTCTGCTTTTGATGTGAATTCAGTTTTTAAGAGCCAGCTTAAATTCTCATCCAAAGCAATCATGAAAAGATAAAGATGCAAAGCAGACTTAGAAAACTAGTAGGAAAAAGTAAGAGTTGCCATAGAAATAGATAATATAACAAATGTCAGTAGCTTCCATATCCCACACTTACCTGATGTTACTAGTCCTCACTACTTCACTTTATTTTGATGTGACCCAGCTTGGTAAGGAAAAATACAGTGATCCCCAAGTAGTAGAACTGGGATGAGGAGGGCTGGAAGAGATGCAGCATACTGATACATGCAATAATACTTATTGGTTCTTTAGATGATGGGAGGGATTATTAATGAGTGGGTTGGGAAGGGTTCTCAGGGCTCCAGCTTCAGTCACTGGATTAAGAGCTGGAGCAGCAAACATAAGAGAGAACTGAGAAACAAAAGCATTTTTAGAGAAGAGAAAGGATGGTGGATGAGTCTAGTTTGGGAAATGTCATGTGTATGTAATGTATGTCCAACCTACAAGTGAATACAGTTCCGAGATTAAACTTAGAAGTCTGAACTAATATAGAGATTCTGAAACAATCAAACAGAAGACATTTAAGACAGAAATAGAGATAAGATTATCTTAGAATATCATGTGGACCAATGACAGAACCTTGGGGAACAGCACTATTTAAAGGACATACAGATCAGAAAGAAAATAGAGAAATAACCATTAGAAAAGAGGAATACCAGTATTGTTTAAAGGGGTACACATGGGGGGTGCCTGGGTGGTTCAGTGGGTTGGGCCCCTGCCTTTGGCTTGGGTCATAGTCTCAGGATCCTAAGATCGAGCCCCGCATTCAGCTCTCTCCTCAGTGTGGAGCCTGCTTCCCCCTCTCTCTCTGCCTGCCTCTCTGCCTACTTGTGATCTCTCTGTCAAAAAAACAAATTAAAAAATCTTAAAAAAATTTAAAAAAAGAGACACACATAGCCTTCAGTGTCTAAAACAACTGGAACATCTTTCACAGACAAAGTAAAAAGGAGAGATCAAAAAGAGAAGCAAATTTCCATTTGAGCATGTTGGGGAGAGAAGATAAGGACCTCAGTTCTCTATAGAAATAGAGGCGCTGGTCTTCAGTGACCATCTTCCTCCTCTCAGACATAAGAAGGTAAGCAAAAAATACAAAAGCTTATGTGCATGACACTTTGGAGAAGAGAAAGAGGGCAGGAGGCTGAAATAGTTCACTCTTAGGAAGTAGTTTTACTTTATGTTTTAATTATTTTCTTCTCGGGTATAGAATTCTGGGTTAAGAGGTTTTTCATTTGTTTTTTGTTGTTGTTGTTGTTGTTGTTTTCTTTCAGTACTTTAGGGGTATCATTCCTTTGTCTTCTTTCTTGTAAATATTCTGGAGATGTCTGCTATAATTCTTATCCTTGTGCCTTTGTAGGTAAACTGTTTTATTTATTTATTTTTTTCCTCTGATTGCTTTTTTTTTTTTTAAAGATTTTATTTATTTCTTTGACAGAGAGACAGATCACAAGAAGGCAGAGAGGCAGGCAGAGAGAGAGGAGGAAGCAGGCTCCCCGCGGAGCAGAGAGCCCGACGTGGGGCTCCATCCCAGGACCCTGAGATCACGACCTGAGCCGAAGGCAGAGGTTTTAACCCACTGAGCCACCCATGCGCCCCTCTCTGATTGCCTTCAAGATTTTCTGTCCTTGATTTTTAGTTACTTTGATATACCTCTGTGCGTGCGTGTGTGTGCGTGTGTGTGTGTGTGTGTGTGTTTTGCTATATACCTGGCTTTATGAATTCCAAGCTTTTGAGTCTATGATTTGGTATCTATCATTAATTTTGGAAAATCCTCAGTCATTATTTCTTCAAATGTTTCTCCTGCCCCATTTTCTTCTTCTGTGATTTCAATTATTTGCATGCTATACCATTAACTACTGTACTACAACTTTGAGATGCTCTGCTATGCACTTGCATGTCTGCCCACTCCTATCAGCCCCTTCTCTTTCTCTCATTTTTTTTCCTCTTTGTATTCCAGTTTGAGTAATTTCTGATTTATCATCAAGCTCACTAATTCTTTCCTGAGCTGTGTCAAACCCACTAATGAGCTCAAACACACTCTTCATCTCTGTTACTGTGTTTTTGTTTTTGTTTATTTCTAGGACTTCCATTTGACTCTTTGTTATAATTTACATCCCTCTGCTGAAATTACCTGATCCCACATGCTGTCAGTCTTTTTCATTAGAGATTTTTAACACAAATTATAATTACTTTAAATTCCTTGTCTGAGAATTCCAACATTTGTTCCATATCTGAGATGATTCTGTTTATTGTTTTGTTTCTTTGGAGTGTTTTTCTTGCCTTTTCATATGAGTCAATTTTTTGCTGAAAACTGGATATCTTGTATAGGACAGCCGATACTGAGGTAAATATGTGTTTGTGCTTCAAGTGAGCATGCCTTTCCATCCGCTAGGGCTTTAGCACAGGACTCTGAATTAATCTAGCCAGAAACTGGACTATATTTGAGGGCTTTTGTTATGATTAATCACAGTGTACCACAGTTTTTTCTAATGATATCACGTGGTTAGGTTGTGGAACGACTTCCCAGGGGTTGTTTTCTTTTTTTCTTTTTTAAGATTTTATTTATTTATCTGACAGAGAGAGATCACAAGTAGGCAGAGAGGCAGGCAGAGAGAGAGGGGGAAGCAGACTCCCCGCTGAGCAGAGAGCCCGATGCGGGGCTCCATCTCAGGACCCTGAGATCATGACCTGAGCTGAAGGCAGAGGCTTAACTCACTGAGCCACCCAGGTGCCAGCCCAGGGGTTGTTTCTTAATAGCTGCCCCACCCTCAGTTATGGGTCCTCCCTCCTCAGACTCTCTGTCTCTTGACACTCTTGCCGCCATCTTCCATTGTTAATTTTAGTGCCTGCTGGGATGCTTCTGGGGACGCAGAGAGAAATAAGTATTACTTGATGTTCTGATTTAGCCTCAGTCTGAGGTAGGCACCATATCCCTAGGTGCCATAACTGCTCCTGCCCATCCTCCAACTATATGCTAGTCCTGGCACATATTCTTACCTCACCCCGAAGGAGAGATTTGTTTTTCCCCTGTTACCTTCCTCATCAGTGGATTTACCCAGTGCCTTAATTCAGCAGTTCTTCTTGTTGCTTTTGCCTTTGCAGATTAACTCTTTTATCCCACTGTGGAGATTGGTCTACTTTCAATTTGCTTTTAAGATTTTATTTGTTTATTTGACAGAGAGAGGGAGAGCACACAAGCAGGGGGAGGCAGAAGGAGAAACAGGTTCCCTGATGAGCAAGGAGCCCAACTCGGAACTTCATCCCAGTGTCCTGGGTTCATGACCAGAGCCAAAGGCAGGCGCTAAACCAAATGAGCCACTCAGACAGCCCTACTTTCAATTGTGGCTGCTGTTGTCCTCCTCAAACTTTCCAGTTAGCACCTAGTGGGGTCTGTGGAGGAAAAATCCAATAAAGGATCCCTCTGCTATTTATGCAACCTCCAGTGTGTCCACACACTCATGCTAGCTCACACTCAGCTTCTAGCAATCCATTCAAAGTTTTAGCTCAATCTCCTTCCTGGTTTATATGGCATCTGGTGATGTCTGCCTAATGCAAGCAAATGATGGCATCCTCTTTCTCCTTCTTGACAAGTGTCTCTCTTCCTATATTTGGGGCTCGCTGACTGTCTCACAACCTCGATTCTCCGATTGATTTTTTTTTTTTTTTTTTTTTTTTTAGAGTCATGAATGTGTCATTTCTTCAGCTGTATCTTTGGGGAAAGAGGGAGTACCACACTTTGAAGCTCTGTACATCTCTGAGCTTAAAGCAGAAGCTAGACAGTTCCCTCTAGAACTTCCCAATATTCTAAAATTAAGACATGGAGGTTATCTTATGGGGGTAACAAAAGGGAGAGGATTTGGTGAAAATGGTGACAGTTTAGATGCACTGAAGTTGCAGTGCCTCTGAATTTGTTCATTGCAACAAAGTACTCTTGGCTGAGAAGTGACACTAATATGTTTTAAGGCCTTCAAGGAAGAAGCTGAGAGAAAGTGCAACAAGTAGTCCCCTAAAGAAAAAGGTTTTGGTCCAGCTCTGAAGGAAGCTGGCTTCTTTGGTAAGACAAAGGCCAGGCTAACATCCTTGGCTAGAATGTATATTCCAGTTAAATTGTTCTGAAGGAAACTGTAGAATGAGTTTTCATGTGGAGAGAGTTGTACCTTTATAAATTTTTATGTTTACACTTACACATGGAACAAGGAGTTCCTCCTGGGTCTCAGTGGAGTCCAGAGCCTGGATACCAGGTAGGATACAAGAAAAAAAAAGGCATTTCATGTGGGAGATACACAAAGCAACTAAGAGATATGTCACTGACTAAGGAGTAAGGACTTGGTAAGAGGTTGTTTCTGTAAATGTTAGGAATGATCATTTCTTAATATTTGGTTATAAGTGTTTTCTTTCCTGCACTGTTGTTTCCTCCCATTATGTCCAGCCCTCAGTGAAGTCTGGTTACCTGAAACAGCATGGAACTGGTCATGCTTCACAGAAGGAAGGGAGAAACTATAGTGTCCATCCTCAGACCCAACAGTTCAGAGGCCTCTCTAATGAGAGCAGCTTTGCTAATAGAGAAAAGACCTCTTTGCTAATAGAGAAAAGACAGGCTTGATGTCACTACAGGTGACTTGCAGGGGTCAAAATGGTGGCTGTGAGCAGAGAGCTGGGCAAAGCTGCTCTCATTAGAATACAAAATTAAAAGATTGAGATTACTTTAAAGCAGAGCCACTCAGAATATTGTAACGTTCTTTTTACCTCTCCATCGGCAACACGGGTGAGAGGATTAATGTTTAAGGCAGAAACAATTTTAAAATAATTGTTTCAATTCTCAGGAAAGTGAATCTTTTTTATTCCATCCATTCTTAAAGATGACAGATGTCCAACAGAGACAGTGTTTTTGTATAGTTGGCAGATGCTTAATGAGCTTAATTCATTAATCGGGATCATGTTTATGTTTGGATGGAAAGGATAGGCAGAATCTATACTTTGACTATAAGCATCATAATGTAAAAAACATTTATTGAGCCTGGTCTGATATATATGTACATACACACACACACATATATATGAAATATAGTCCTAATCTTAGCATTGAAAGAAATCTTCCCACTTATTTAATCTACTCTCCCCATTTGACAAATCAGTAAAACATAGACCAGAAAGGTAACTCACTCAAGGTCACATAATGGTAAGAATTTATGAAATGAAAGTTCAGGATAATTTAATTAATGATATGTATTACTTCAATGAAAGTATGTAACTTTGGTTTCAAATGAGCAGATACCAATTAAAATATCTATTAATCTTCCTCATCCATGTCTGTATGTGCAGGCATTTATGCCTATAGGTCTCTATATTTATGACTATATATACATTACAAACACATTTATAAATATAATAGCAGTAAATTAAAAACCATAAATTAAGATATTCAAGTTTCTTATAAGTCACAGAATAGTATTTAGAACAATATCCATTTGAAGAACCATAAAATTTGATCAGAACTTAGAAAGATCTCATTGTAAGACCATCTCATAATTGCCTCAGAAAAGACTGCCCCAACCTATCAGAAAGTTATAACTTACATCTGTTCTTAATAGACAACAATACTACCCAGTGGAGGACACATGCCTCTGACCATTTTGCCAATCATTTCAATTGCTTTGGCCGAGGGAATACATGTTCTGAGTCTCTGCGTGAACAAATGGGAGGGGAAAAAAATCTTTCACTTCTTAAGTTTTGATATGCATACATATTAGGGAGTTATCTTTTTCTCACTCCCTTGTATAATTTGAATACTCCTTCAGAGACTACTGCTTCTGAGCAATGCCCAGGTCTCTCTTGAAAGGATTCATATTGTTTAAATGCAACCTCACTGCTAAATTAATGCTAGGTAATGGCCCCTTCTAGAAATATACAAAATGGTGATTATTATATAAAAGTAGTATTTTAAAGCACATGCAGTAAGCAGAGATGAAGGGCCTCTAAAGCTTGTATCTTTTGTTTTCAATGGGTTTGTAGCAAACATAGTTTTCATTGTGGCACTATGGTGTTGTCATGGTTTTCAGTAGCTATGATACATTTGGTTTTTAATGTTCAGTGATCCAGATTCTCTGAAGAGCTTAAATCCTAACCTGGCTATGACTTGGTGGAGTGCTAACTCTCTGAACCTCTGGGGTACCATTGAGTGCACAGCTCTGTGGAGTAAGACTGCTGTCATGTGGTCGGTCATGTAACTGGTGAGAGCTTAATAAATATTGTTGACTGAATTAAAGTCAGGATGTTGAGAGCTATAAACATGTCCAAGTCATTGACACAGAAGCAATATTGCCAAAACAGAAGTCTAGACTGCTACAGTAGTAAAAACGGAAAGGGGAAGGACAGATACGACCCTGAGTCACAAGCAAAATGTCATAGTCCCAGACACTGTGTTGGAAATGGGGCTGTCCCTGTATTTCCACGTGTGTGGTATATGACCCAATCTAGGTGACAGAAGGTACTGGAAAGCAGGAGAGAGGAAGGGGGGAGGGGGTGCTAACTATTTAACAATTAATCTTTCTTGATCTTGGCATCATGGCTTTTAACATGCATAATTGAGGAGAACATATTAATAGACAGAATGACCTTTTTCAACAATAACGGACAGAACGACCTTTTTCAACAATAAAAGTAAGGTTTTTCTACATTACTCTGTTTACTGATGGATCAATTCTGTTTAAAAATCCCTAAGACTTAAATTGCTTGGTACAGAAGCATATGATACAACTAAACACTGTACAACATTATTTTGCATTGTTTTTTGCTGGGTTGGTTTGACTTTTTGTTTATTTTTATTTTATAACATGCTTTTGATACTTTTTTCTCAATTTACCCTTGAAAAAGTCATTACAGATGTTGGGAGCCTTTGATAATAACCTAATTATTTAGAGTTTTCTTACCTTCCTTTCCTCTACCACAATGTATATACAGAGTAGCAAATCCACAACTATAAGCCAGGACCTCAAAGACCATACCCTCCTGCCCATGAGAGCACTGATCTTGGGAAACCAAATAAACACAGTAAGAATTTTCATTGAAATCATTTCTAACATTTAAAACCTTTGATTGGTGGCTCAGTCAGTTAAGCCTGTGCCTTCAGCTCAGGTTATGATCTCAGGGTCCTGGGATGGAGCCCCACATCAGGCTCTGTGCTCAGTGGGGAGCCTGCCTCCACCCCTCTCTCTCTGCCTGCCTGTCTGCCTGCTTCTGATCTCTCTTTCTGTGTCAAATAAATAAATAAACTCTTTTAAAAAATTAAATAAATAAATAAAACCGTTGCTTATAGGTAGCCATCTCAATAATAAGAAGTGATACTTAACTAATTTTAAAAATAGAGAATTGGTTATAGTTAAGTAGCCTTTAAAAGTATTTTTTTTTTCCTGAAACAAAATACTAATAATAGGAAACTCCACAATGTTCTTATGCTTTTCTTCATAATTCTACTTTGTTACAGAGCGATACTGTCTACAAGAATTGAATAGTTATTATCGATTCAAAAAGACTCCTCTCTATTTTTATGTATCTTTGGTGTTTACATTTTAACTACAACATGTGCAATTATTTCTGGGACATAATCATTTGGAATTCAACTCCAACTTGAAATTGTCCAAAAATGAAATAGCAAACACATCACAAAAAAAAAAAAAAAAAAAAAAAAAAAAAGTGGAGGTTTTTCTGAGACAACAGTGTAATGATGGATTTTGGTCACTAAAACCATCATGTGATTGATTACAAAGGAAATGGTTGGTGATCAGACCTTATTCTTTCAGACTTTTCCTCCATACTCACAGTCATTTTGTTCTCAGCTATTCTTGTACTATTGTTGATTATCTGAGAAAGATTCTTTTTAACTGCTGTAAAATAATCTATGTTTTTGCAACAATGAGCATAATTGACAATTACGGCTCATTATTCACAGCTCAGAGTATCTGCCAAACAAGTTACCACAATGTGATGAAGACAAGTACACAGAGGTGGGAGAGGGACCAGACTTTAGATTCCCTGGCAAGAATTAAAGATTAAAGTGGGATAGACTTGGTTAGGATTAGGGTGGGGGAGGAGGATAAAGAGTAACAAAATTATTAAAAGATGTAATTTGGGGGTCAAAAATGTAATTTAGTTGTCAAATATATTCTCTAAAGGGAGAGGCCATAAGTATTTTACTCACTATTGGCTAGCCAGAGCCCAGCATAGCTCCTGACTCAGAGTAACCATTCAACAGACATTTGCTGAATTTGTAAAGAGCACAAGCAGGAAAGCAAGAGTAATAATGAAAAGAAGGAAACTTCTAATACTACAGGTCGTTATTTCAGTTTGTGGCCAATAAAAACAAATGCAAGCATACTATGTGGTTTTGCTTTGTGCATTGCACTTTTCAAAGCAGCTCTACATATAGTATCTCTTCTGACTTTCTTTGAACTCTGATGAGTCACCACGAGGAAAAGTCCAGTTTCCATATACTTAACTTTATCAGGATCCTAAGTTGTAACAACTTGTGTTTTTGAAGTTCCTTTGATTTATTTGAGAGAGACAGAGACAGACAGAGAGAGTGAGCACGTTTGGGGGAAGGGGCAGAGGGAAAGAATCTCAAATAGACCTCGCACTGAGCACAAACAGCTTCCCCACCCCACCCCCAACCCATGCAGGTGGCAGGATCTCCTGACTCTGAGATCCTGACCTGAGCAAAAATGCTCAACTGACTGGGCCACCCAGGCCCCAGGTTGTGACAGCTTCTGCAATCTTGTACTTATGGTGACTGATACAGTAGAGAATGGAGGCCAGTCTGGGAACGAAGCCATTATTTTTATTTTAACCATAAAATTACCAAAACAATCACTCTTGTAGAGTAACTGTGAGGAGCAATAAATGTAGATACCCCAGCAATACCATACAAAATGTATCATCTTTCCCAAATTTCTTTCTGCTCTGCCCTTTCCAGGTAGGCACTAACGGAATGAAATGTTATAAATTGCTCAGCCTGGTCCATGAAAAGAGCAATTCCTTACCCAAATTGAGCAACATAAAGTATGGCTGGAAAAGGGTTTTTTTAAAGAATAAGATAAATTTGGTTTACAAACTTTGGACAACATTTTTAAAGTCTTCTGGGCAAAGAGGCTGAGAGGCCTATTTCACCAGGTGGGCTCCCGGCTCTAGACTCAAAACTGAGGGCTCTAGACTCAAAACTGAGAGTCCATTAAGCTGGGCTTTCAACCCAATATGCAAAGAATTTTCCAGATATACTGTACCCTTCAAACATTCAGGATTTGCTTCTGGTTTTGAATGAACACTAAACAACAATTCTGTCAAAAGAGAACAGGGAACTTCAATTAAAAAGACATCTGGTGAGTGCCAATTTTATCCAAATGTAGAGCATCCAAAAGAATCTGAAGTCAAACAGAGGGCAATTTCATCAAGAAACTAACAAATCAAATTGAGCAAAAGAGATCTTGAATCTTTCCTACTGGTAGGAAGAAAATGATATGTGACACTAGCAGATCAAGAATTTAATGTAAGGGATGCCTGGGTGGCTCAGTGGGTTACACCTCTGCCTTCGGCTCTGGTCATGATCTCAGGGTTCTGGGATCGAGTCCCGCATGGGGTTCTCTGCTCGGTGGGGAGACTGCTTCCCCTCTCTCTGCCTGCCTCTCTGTCTACTTGTGATCTCTCTCTCTCTGTGTCAAATAAATAAATAAAATCTTAAAAAAAAAGAAGTTAATGTAAAATACTGTAAGATACTTTAGAATTCAATGTATAAGAGAACTGATTAATGAAGAATTAAAATTTATCCTGTTCATTCTATCAGATGAGAAGATTTATAAACATTTATGAGTTTAGAAAATATCAACAGAGGTATTATAAGGAAAGTTGCTTAAAATTTTTTTACTGGGGCACCTGGGTGGCTCAGTGGGTTAAAGCCTCTACCTTCCGCTCGGGTTGTGATCACAGGACCCTGGGATCGACCCCGCATGGGGCTCTCTGCTCAGCAGGGAGCCTGCTTCCCTTCTTCTCTCTTTGTTTGCCTCTCTGCCTACTATCATCTCTGTCAAATAAATAAATAAAATCTTTAAAAAATTTTTTTTAACTTATCTTATTTAAATCGAATTAGTTAACATATAGTGTATCACTAGTTTCAGATGTGGAATTCAATAATTCATCAGCTTCATATAACACCCAGTGCTTCATCACATCACATGCCTTCCTTAATGCCCATCATCCAATTTCCCCATCCCACTCCAGCAACCCTCAGTTTGTTTCCTGTGATTAAGAGACTCTTATACTTTGTCTCTCTCTCTGATTTCATCTTATTTTATTTTTCCTTCCCTTCCCCTATGATCCTCTGTTTGGTTTCCTAAATTCCACGTATGAGTCAAAATATATGATGCTTATCTTTCTCTGTCTAACTTATTTCCTTTAGCACAATACCCTCCAGTTCCATCCACAATGATGTAAATGGCAAGATTTTATCCTTTTTGATAGCTGAGTAACATTCCATTGTATTTATACACCATATCTTCTTTATCCATTCATCTGTTGATGGACATCTGGGCTCTTTTCATAGTTTGGCTATTGTGGACACTGCTGCTATAAACATTGGGGTACAGGTGTGCCTTCAGATCACAATATCTCTATCCTTTGGATAAATACCTAGTAGAGCAGTTGCTGGGTCATAGGGAAGCTCTATTTTTAACTTCTTGAGGAAACTCCATATTGTTTTCCAGTTTTTAATAACCTCTGATTTAAAAATACACTGTAAGTATAGAAATCTGTATGTGTCTCTCTTTTTTGTCTGTACATTCACTTCCCACTTTGGTCAGCATAAAAGCAAATGGTATTGGTTAAGGGACTAGAGATGGTTCAGATAATCAGGCTGAAAATCTGAAAACTTAGTTCAACTAGTAAATCCATAAACAGGACTAGGAAATTCAGAGATCTCTATCACTGGATTGGATGTCCATAACAAGCAATATGTTAAAAGCAAAATAACAATAGGAATGGAAAAGAAAACATTTTTTTTTAAAGATTTTATTTATTTATTTGACAGACGGAGTTCACAAGTAGGCAGAGAAGCAGGCGGAGAAAGAGGAGGAAGCAGGCTCCCCGCTGAGCAGAGAGCCCGGTGCAGGGCTCGATCCCAGGACCCTGAGATCATGACCTGAGCAGAAGGCAGAGGCTTTAATCCACTGAGCCACCTAGGCACCCAGAAAAGAAAACATTTTTAAGTAAAATTGAAATTAACCCTGAGATCTATGAGGAGATTATCAGAACCTCAAAAATCATCACTGAGTTTCCCTGCCATAAAACCTAGAAAACAGAAAATGAAGAGGATGATGTTCACCAAGTCATTTTCAGGGTCATCCAAATGAGAGACTATGTGGCCTCTGGAATATCTGTCACCATCTTTCGAGCATAAATATCCCAGTGACTTCTTAAAATCAGCCCATGAGGATACCAAACTCTAGGAATTTATCCATTCCTTATAAGTTGTCCAGTTTGTTGGCATATAGATTTTCATATCATTCTGACACAACTGTTTGTTATTTCTGTAGTATCAATCATTACTACTCTTCCATTAGTGAATTTGTTTATTTGGACCCTTCTCTCTCCCCCTCTCTCTTATTATGAGTCTGGCTAGAGGTTTATCAATTTTGTTGATCTTTTCAAATAACCAGCTCATGGTTTCATTGATCTATTCACTGCTTTTGTTCTTCGTGGGTTAGTGTGTGTGTGGGTGTGTTTCTGTATCATTTATTTCTGCTCTAATCTTTATTATTTCCTTCCTTTTTCTGGGTTTGGGTTTTGTTTATTCTTTTTCTAATTCAATTAGGTGTAAGGTTGAACTGTTTATTTGAGATTTTTCTTGCTTCTTGAGGGCAGCCTGTATTGCTATATACTTCCCTCTTAAAACCTCTTTTGCTGTATCCCAAAGGTTTTGGACCATTATGTTTTCATTTTCATTTGTTTCACATACTTTTTGATTTCTTCCTTGATTTCCTGGGTGACCCATTCAATGCTGAATAACATGTTATTTAACCTTCATATATGCGTGCTCTTCCCAAAATTTCTCTTGTGGTTAATTTCTAGTTTCATATTATCTACCAAAACTAAGATAGGAAAAAATAGAAAATTGGAACAGACTGATTACCAGCATTGAAACTGAATATCTAACAAAACAAAACCTCCCAAAAAACAAAAGCCCAAGACCAAATGACTCTACAGGTGAATTCTACAAAACATTTAAAGACGTTACCACAGGCGCCTGGGTGGCTCAGTGGGTTAAAGACGTTACCACCATTCTTCTCAAATTATTCTAAAACATGCAATGCAAAGAAGATGGAAAACTTCCAAATTTACTCTGTGAGGCCAGTATCACCCTAATAACAAAACCAGATAAGGATACCACGAAGAAACAGAACTATAGGCCAATATTTCTCATGAATACAGATGCAAAAATCCTCAACAAAATATTAGCAAACCAAATCCAACAATATGTTTAAAAAAAATCATACACCACATCAAGTGGGATTTATTCCTGGGATGCAGGGGTGGTTCAGTATTCACAAAACCATCAATATGACACATCACATTAATAAGAGAAAGGATTAAAACCATATGTGGTTTTTGATAGATGCAGAAAAAGCATTTGACAAAGTAAAACATCCATTCATTATAAAAAATCTCTGCAAATTAAGTGTAGAGGTGACATACCTCAACATAATCAAGGCCTTATATGAAAAGCCCAGAGCCAACATTACTCTTGGTGGCAAAGAACTGAGAGCATTTCCCCTAAGGTTAGAAACAAGACAATGTCCACTCACCACTTTTATTTAACATAGTACTAGAAGTCATAGCCAAAGCAATAAGACAACATAAAGAAATAAAAGGCATCAAAACTGGTAAGGAAGAAGTAACTCTCTTACCATTCACAGATGACATCATACAGAAAACCTAGAGACCCCACCAAAAACTACCAGAACTGATAAATGAATTTGGTAAATTCAGAAGGATACAAAATCAATGTATAGAAATCTGTTGCATTTCTATACACTACTAATGAAGCAGCAGAACATGAAATTAAGAAAGCAATTCCATCTACAATTCTATCAAAAACAATAAAATATCTAGGAATAGACTTAAGCAAAGAGATGAAAGACCTATACTATGCAAACTATAAAACACCAATTAAAAAAAATTAAGGCAATGTAAAGAAACAGAAAAACATTCTATGCACATGGGTTGGAAGAACAAATATTGTTAAAATGTCTATACGGCCCAAAATAATCTACAGACTTAATGCAATCCCTATCAAAATACTGACAGCATTTTTCACAGAACTAGAACAAATGACATAAATTTGTATGGACCACAAAAGACCTTGAATACCCAAAGCAATCTTGAAAAAGAAAAACAAAACTGGAGGTATCACAGTTCTAGATTTCAAGTTATATTACAAATTGGAAGTAATGGTACTAGCATAAAAAGAGATATGTATATCAATAGAATAGAATAGAAAACACATAAATAAACCCAAAATTATATGGCAATTAATTTTTGACAAAGGAGGAATAAATATACAATGGGAAAAAGGATAGTCTAACAATGGTGTTGAGAAAACTTGACAGCCATGTTCAAAAGAATGAAACTGGACCACTTTCTTTTCTTTTTTTTTTTTTTAAGATTTTTTTCCCATTCATTTATTTGATAGAGACAGAAGGGGCACAGCAGGGAGTAGGGCAGAGGGAGAGAGGAAAAGCAGACTCCCCACTGAGCTGGGAGACTGACATGGGTCTCTGTCCCAAGACCTGGAGATCATGACCTGAGCCAGAGGCAGACACTTACCCATCTGAGCCACCCAGGTGCCTATGGACCACTTTCTTATACCATACACAAAAATAAACTCAAAATGGATTCAGATACCTAAATGGGAGACCTGAAACCATAGCGATTCTTGAAGAAAGCATATGCAGCAATTTCTCAGATGGAAGCCCTAAAAATATGTTTTTTAGATACACCTCCTGAAGCAAGGGAAATAAAAGCATAGATAAACTATTAGGACTACATCAAAATAAAAAAGTTTCTGCAAAATTAAGAAAACAACCAATAAAATAAAAAGGCAATCTATGGAATGAGAGAAGATATTTACAAATGACATATCTGATAAAGGGTAGTGTCCAAAATATATAAAAAACTGATACAATCAACAACCAAAAAACAAATAATCCAATTTAAAAATGGGCAGAAGACATGAACAGACATTTTTCCAAAGACATACAGATGGCCGACAGATGCATGAAAAAATGTTCAACATCACTCACAATCAGGGAAATGTAATTCAAAAGGACAGTGAGTCATTACTTCACACCCATCAGAATGGCTAAATCAAAAACACAAGAAACAACAGGTATTGGTGAGGTTGTGGAGGAAAAGGAACTCTCTTGCACTGCTGATGGGAATGCAAACTGATGTAGCTACTATAGAAAACAGTATAAAGTACCCCCAAAATGTTAAAACTAGAACTGCTCTATGATCCAGTGACTGCACCACTGGGTATTTGCTCCCCAAAATATGAAAATGATAACTGAAAGAGATTCATGCACCCCGTGTTTATTGCAACATTATTTACAATAGCCAAAGTATTGAAGCAGCCTAAGTGTCCACTGATAGATGAATGGATAAAGAAGAGGTGAGATATATATATATATATATATATATATATATATATATATATATATATACATATGTATATATAATCTCTATCTATCTATATATAGATAGATATATCTATCTAGATATTCTACATATCTAGGTATCTAGATAGAATAGATATTCCATCATATTTTATTTGTGTGTGTGTACACAAACACACATACACACACACGCACACACATATACATACACAGCACATCATTATCCATTCATATATTTACAAATGTGATATATATATAATAATAAAATATGATGAAATATTATTCAGCCAGAAAAAAGAATGAAAGCATGCCATTAGCAACTACATGGATTCAGCCAGAGAGTATAATGCTAAGCAAAATAAGGTACTCAGAGATAGACAAATACCATATCATCTCACTTGTATGTGGAATTGAATAAACAAATGAGTAAAGGAAAAGAGAATGAGAGAGACAGACCAACCAAGAAATAGATTCTTAACTACAGAGACAAACTGTGGGCTATCAGAGGGAAGGGGATAGGGAATGAATGAAACAGGTGATGGGGATTAAAGAGTACACCTATCATGATCAAAACATAAATTAAAATTAAATTTTAAAGGATTATCTAACTTTATTATAGAAGGAATATTTGTGTCACCCCCAAATCCCCATTTTGATGCCATATACCCCAGCGTGATAGCATTTGGAGATTAGAGCCTTTGGGAGATAATTAAGATTAAATGAATTTACAGTGAGAAGGTCAGGAAGAGAGTGCTCTATCAGCCAGCATCTTGAACTTGGACTTCCCAGCCTCTAGAGTGATAATACATTTCTGTTGTTTAAGCCCCACAGTCTGTGGTATTTTGGTTAGGGCAACTGAGCTGAGCAATATACCCTTTTGCCCCAGTGACAGGATTTTATATTTATTTGGAAAATGAACTTCATTTAAATTTATGAATGGGTACAAGATGACCTAGAATCAAAGAATTCATAACTGGCTGGAAATAAACTCTCACCTAATTTAACCACTCTGTTTTGCCTGAATCTTTTGCATAATATGGATCTTGGAAGTTATTCTTGAACCCTTTTAGTGAGAAGAATGCACTTCATTTCCTGGTGTTTCCATATGATTTGTTTCTGGACCAGATACTATCACTCAGCTCTGTAGCTACAAAAAGGCATCTGCAAACCTCAACATTGAATTTATCCAGCAACTACTATGTGCAGATATTTTCCTCTTCATTATGATATACTTTTTCTTTTCTACATACATAAGCACTAAGACTCAGGAAAGAAAAATAATTCCCTGAATGTCAGATCTTTAAGCACTAGTGGATGTGAGGATTGAATCCAGGTATCTGCATTCAAAAACTGTTCTTCCCACTGCAAAGAATGGCCTCTAAACTATTTTTATTACATATCCCTAATGGGAAAAACACTTTCAATGTATTTTCCCAATTCACATATTTATCAATTATACACATTTACATCTGTGCATTTATTGAACATACATTTAAAAAGCTGAAAAGAAAGTAAATATAAACAGGAGTCCTAACATTTTCTTTCTGAAGCCCAAATTTGAGATTGTTGCACTGGATCTCAATGGCTCCCTTATACTGGTAATACAGTAAAAAGCCAGATCAGTGAAAGTATATTACAATATTGAAAAGCTTGAGAACCTAACATTGTGCTATCCTGATAATTACCCCTAATACAAAGAAAAGTAAATCTATTATTTTAAGAATTATTTTCAACAGAACTACAAGCTGGTGGAGTTATGTCTTTAACCTCAGAAAAGTCATACTATATCAATATTTCACTGAAGAAATGCCAAGGAAAGTCTGATTCATGGATGTGATGCTGGTATTGCTGTAAATGGTTCCTTTATCTTTGGGACCAGTGGATTGAGAAGAACCACTAGAGTTAACAGAGCATGCTAAAAGGCTGGGGTAGAGTCTTGACCACTGCAGCAAATTAAACTAATTAAAAGCAGAGTTCTTGCTAGAGCACTTTTCATAAGATTTTCTAACAGCTTCAAAAAGCATAATCATTATTAATTACTCTTCCTGTCCTAAATTGCTATACTATGTAGATAGAAGGGAAAAAAATCCTACATGTTTACAACTAAATGCTGTTCTAGAATAAAATTAGATGACTTCATGAAAACATATTTGAGTTAGGAAAAGGCAAACTTTAAATAGAGAAATTAGTTGATCCATTATAATCCAGAATAGTAAACAAAAATAAGGCTTCCCTTCTACACAGGATTTTCCTGCCTTTAAACTTATGCTATATGAGTTTATGCCCCATATACTCACCAAGCCTCATTGCGCCAACCATGGTTTTGAGATAGAATGGTTTTATAGTAAAACACTAAAATCTGTAACTGTTGTACAAAATAAGACTTGTTCAGTCCCATGAAAGCAGAAGTCAGAGCAGCAAGAACTGTCCCCAGCTTCCACAGATGGGGAAGACCCCCTGGAAGGTGAGTACGGAGAGAATCCTGTTTATGCTCTGCCCTTTTGGCATGTGGACCAAGAACCAGCACCCAGAAAAAACAAATGTGACCTCAAATGCCCCAAGAGGTATAAAACTCCAAGAAGTCACAAGGACTTCAGATGAGACATGTGAAAATGAAATGTCAGTCCACTAGGAATAGGCCTGAAAACTTTAAAAAGAGGTACAGCATAAATATCACAAAATGTATGGGAGAATTTTCTTGCTGGAAATAAACACTTCATGGAAAGGGTCTTCTGCCAGACCAACGGTTTTCCTTTTCTTCTCCTTCCATTTGTAATTATTATTAAATCAGAAAATACAGGGTTTATAAAGAACCAGATGCTACCTAAGTGATCATCTGCTTTGTATTTTATGATATTTTAAATTTGTTTTTCCTTGAATGCCCTAATTTTTACAGAACTTCACCTGGACAACATGGTTTTCCCAACACTGGCATTTTACAGGCACTTAACATAGGTAAAAGCAGGTAAGAGACAGTCATTATTATTTTTAATCCCAGCTTTGACTACATTTTCAGAACCACAGAGAGGAAAGAACACAGGCTTTCTTGCTTACAAGTTATGGTAACCCCAGGGCAAAGCCAGAGATAGAACTCATTAGGTACCTTCAATATACCAAGCAGTTATTGTCCTTTCCCCATTACCCATAACATTAGTGGAGTCAGTAATTTGTCAAATATTCCACAGTGGAGAATTGAAAGGGCTAGATTTTGAACCCCATTCTGTGTGATTTTAAAGTTCACCTATTTTTTTTTTTCAACTAAACCAAGCCACCTTTCAGGCAAGTCATTTCATTTTCCCTGACCTACATCTCAGTTTCCCTATCAGCAAAATAAAAGGGCTGAGTTGGAAGATCTTTAAGTTCTCTTCCAACTATAAGAAACCATATACCAGCAACTCCATAAAGTTAATAAGCCCTGTAAAATAGAGTGAAATCATTTTTCTGAGAGATAGATATTAATACCATGTATTCTAAAAACAAATGGTGTGGACAGTTGAAACAATTATGTAAGTGAGTAAAGGAAAGCTTAAAATACTTGCTTTTGATATTTTCACCTGATGTGCGATGTATTGTAGAACAGTTGCCCACTTCTTAAATTTGTGGACCTCTTTCATTGTCATAGATAAATTTATGAATCACAATGGCAAAATTTAAAATATTTCATATTTTAATAACATGATAAAAATGATAAGATTTTTAAATTTTGTCCATTTACTATAAAAGTTTACATATAAATTAATCCTAATAATGTTTGACACTATTAACCCACTTAGACATTCAACTCATTTAGCCATTTTCAATTTAATAAGCAGTGTAAGTACTCTGATTTACTTTAAATTGATGTAGCTTATATTATTTAACTTATTTTGAATTAATTTTTAAGAAAATAATCATTAATAAATTTTAAAATTACATATTTTACTTGGTTCAGGAACAATATAAAACTATAGATCAAAACTAATCACATTGGGACACCTGGGTGGCTCAGTGGGTTAAAGCCTCTGCCTTCGGCTCAGGTCATGATCCCAGGGTCCTGGGATGGAGCCCCGCATTGGGCTCTCTGCTCAGCAGGGATCCTGCTTCCCTTTCTCTCTTTCTGCCTACCTCTCTGCCTACTTGTGATCTCTGTCAAATAAATAAATAAATCTTTAAAAGAAATCACATTATAGCATCAAAAATACTGACAAAGTAACACCTATTTTTATGAGCTGAATTTTGAAAGTTTCTCTTAAAGCAACTAATAGAAGTCCTGTTTTGTTTACACATGAGGAAATAAGAGAATATATCTAAGGCTGCTATGTCTTAGCACTTTTCCACACATAATATTTTACAGGAATAAACAGTCTTTCTTTCCAATAAATTAAAAACCAAAGGAGAAATAACTGTCACTGTATTTCCCCCTGTTCACCATATTCAGTTTCCAGAGATATACTGGGGATGCCACGTAAGACTTTTAAGCAGATAAAGGCAACTTGAAGATCTGCTGAAGGCAGCTTGGGGCTAACCTTGCAGGATTTTGTTTTTTTAATTTCAATAATAGTATCCCTCTATTTTCTATATTGAATCAACAGTCGGTATATGTTTAATAATTAACTTGAGTTTCCCAGTCTATCTATTGTGTGAATTAAGGAAGATTGCTTTCCACCCTTCTATATCTTGAAACACTGCACATCTCCACAGCTGTGGACTCAGACTAACCCTCTCCCTATCCCCTCCCTTCCACCTCGGCAGAAGGACGGCATCCATTTTGTTAACTACAAGCCCAGGAGGCATTTTCCATACTTTCCTCTCCCCTAGATCCTACATCTAATACTTTTCCAAAAGCCCTATCTTTTTTTCCTCCCCAAATATCTCTTAACTATGTTCAGTCTACCTCCCTACAGTTACCACCATGGATTCGTTATTCCAGGTTTTGTTCATGACCTTGAGGCTACCACTTTCCCTAACACTACAGGATCAAGATGCATCAAGTTCACTCTGCCTGAAAGCCTCCTCTTTGTCTAAGTCACGGTTCAGATTACAGACTTCCCTAAGGATCCCCTTTTCTCAGGAACTCCTGGACTGACCTCCCTGACTGAGTCAAGTCATTCTGTTATATGTCATCACCGTGCTAGGACATTTCTCTCAACAGGTATCACGAGGTATTCCTTCCCTCGTTCCTTTACCACATAATTACCTATCATGTGAGAGAAACAGTGACAAATAAATAAGCAAAGCCTCTGTCTCAGGAAGTTTACATTCTAGGATGGAGAAAGAAGCCATTACATAGGAGGACGGGTGGAAGGTATTTGCCCTATGGAAGGAAATATGGTGGAGAATTACTGTTTTACAGCTATGTGTGTGATTCTTTGATGCAAGTCTCTCTCACACAGGAGACCCTAAAGACCACGCTTCACTTTTGTGAAGCCCCTGGGGACCACGCTTCGCTTTTGTACTATTCACATGAGTTCCTCCCATTTTTATCCACCACAACCACAAATTATGCTCCCAAAGGAGCAAAATGTCACTTAAAGCAAAGGGTACTTTGTTTATATTTTGATAGCTAAAATTCTTCATGGATCCTTTCCAAATAGAGGAAGAATTCAGAGCACTAATCATTAAAAAGAAGACTATGCCAGATTTTGAATGTGAGGAGAAAAATATAACCACTCTTTAAGTGCTCAGGGATAAATAATTGTCTAAAGATGATCTTTTTTTCCTCTCTTTTGTATGCCCGAAGTTTCACAGTGACACATACAATATACGTGGAGACATGCAGTGAGGAGCAGAGGCCATTTTAACATTTAGAATATTCTCTTTGGATTTTTAAATGTCATAATGCCTAAGACGAACGTTCTCAAATCCTAAACTAAATTAATTCTTAAAATTTTCCTCATCAAAAACAGGAAACACCTACTTCTAAGTGCATAATGTTGGACTTTGTTATAATAGAGACTTAAGAAGCACAGGATGACTTTTCCAGACCTGTGCAAGATGAACTTTTGGAACTCTAAGGTGACAATTTCTAACTAGGCAGAAAGTTTGGCTCTTTTCTCTGAGAAACAGCAATTTCCTGCCTAGAGTCATGTAATTAAGGGGAAGCACTTTCTTTATGCCAGTGGATTTTGGAGAAGCTAAGAAGCAGTGAAATGAGAGCTCTACTGTTTGCATTTAGATACACATAGGCAATTCAGATTCTCTTAATCTGGGAATTGTGAGCCTTTCCACCAAGATGAAAATTTCTGCATTAAGCAAATATAAATAGGAAATCTCCTAGCATCATTAAGTGCTCACAATTCCTTAAAGTCACGGCCCAGTTAATCATTTACTTTTAGAATGTTTTCCTCCAAGAACAGGGCAATGTTTAATAATATTTTTTTAAATATCCAAAATATTCTCTCCTTTGCCTTTACACATTTCTTTTCCTATCACATGGAAACATGGCAATGAAATTAAATGAAAGAAAGAAGCATTATATGAATGGTTTACTTTCATATTTAACTTAAAATTTAAAAAACTCAGTAACATAAAGATGTGTGGGCAGTTGGCTCATTTGTATGCAAGTCACCTCCTATTACAATGAGCAACTATATGATGAACAAAGGAACTCCAGGCTCCAAGCCATAGCCCTTTCTTTTATCCAGTAATCCATACAACCAAACACACCAGGAAAACAAATAACTTCCACATTTCCTCAGAGTTTGTTCGATTTCTTCCGTTGGTTATTAAACACCGTCTGGACTCCAAGAACTGGCACACTTCTGGGTACATCCTCATTTTTTAAGAAAACCTACTGAGCACACTATCCTTCCCTCTCCACAGGCATTGCTCACCCTAAAAAGCCCAATAGTAATTCCGCAGAAAGAATCAGAGATGGCCTTGGGCCATCACAAAAGAATCACGGGTTATAACACAAAGAGTTCTCATATTAGAGAAATGTGTTTGCATTTGTGGTTTTTCTGATGTCTTCAAATGAATGTTCCTACGTCACAACTGCATCTGTTTGGATGCTTTTTTTCCCTTTGGGTAAATGAACAAAGGGACATGTTCTTAGAGCTTGCCTCATAGAAATTAACTGCCTCTTTTCATCCTTGCCTTGTGTAGCTTTCTTGGGGTTACTCTGTTTTCTTATACTTCCTTCCATAAGCTAATATGAATCTAAAAATTATTACTAATTTGGTGCCTTAAAGAGAGTAGGTAGTTGGAAAGAGGGCTTAATCTACAGTGGGGCCCTGAGGACATTCACTTAAAAAAACGTTAAAGGAGGAGAGAAATTAGAGACATATGCTAGAGTAGACCACTCATGGAAGTGATGTCCTCCTGACCAACTATTCTCATTATTCACCATGTACATGAACTTCTGGAACGTCACTGATTGAGGTACTTAGCAGCATTAATTAACTTTATCCTTTTGGACTTGCCCAGAAAATTCAATATTCAAAACACAAATTTCCTCAGTTTCGGTTTCTAATCATACAATTTTCTGCATCAATCCAAATCTCAGAGCATCCAGTCTCATACGTTTAGGCTTATACAAATGAATGGTAAGGCTTACAAACTGGCTGAAAGAGAATTCCCATCAAATGTCAACCAGGCCACAGAGACGAACAAGTCTCCATTTGTTAACAAGCTGCATACAGCCCGACAACTGAAAGTTGGAGAAGAGGCTTCCACAAGCCTGTTCATGATAGCACCGTATTAAAATATAAAGAAAACAGAAAAAAATTATGTGTACGCATTTTTAGATAAGAAATGAAAACAAAAGGTACTTACACTTTTGCTCCGAGAAAGCAAATCACAGGTATTTCTTTTCATGGTGGTGCTTCAGGTAATTCAAGCGGACAATAGTTGTTTCCAATGTCACTGCTTTCACTGCAACAATTATCCACTCAAAAGCCAAATGGCATTCTGAAGAGAAAAGCAAGGAAATGTTTAATCAAGTATATGATTAACACGTGTACTTCCAAATGCTATCTTAGACTAGGACAGTAATTCTTAAATTATTCAGCACAACAAGCTAACATGGTGCAGTGTTTAGAGCCATAAAAGTCCACACAAGCGGCATTTCCAAAACAGCTTTTGTTAAATGTAAGTTAGAGATTTCAAGCACCATCTGTTTTCCATTAAATATTCAAGTCTACATTACTAGTGGCTTAACAAAAATAGGTACGGTAGCCACAATTTACACTTACATGTATGAAATGAAGATGCATAGTGAGCCGTGGGCATGGTGATTCTGGCTGGTACAGCCGGGGACCCCTCAGTTTTCCACTCAGCATTCACTAAGTAAGGTAACCTTGTCCACCACCAGAGGGATCTGACTACATCTGAAAGCCCTTTGACCATAGCCTGGTGGCCTCCCGTTTCATCATTAGCAGTAATAAACAGTATAGTGGTTCTTCAGCAAATTTAGTAAGTTCTCTAATCTTTGGGTTCAAAGATGTTGCAAGAAACGGTGGGGAGAAATAGTTTACCAAGTAGAGCAACAACTACGATTGCTAAGAATATCCCAGAGTAGCTGCCACTTGAATGACATGATAGCCTTATTACCTTACCTCCACTTCCCACAAGACATTAAGAGGAAGATTCTGTTTTTCGTGTTGAAGGATGAGCAAATACAATAGCTCTCAGAGTTGTGTTCATTCTGATATTCAGCTGAATCTGGGCATGATTGACATCATCACTGGGAATATTTGCATGTGGGCTGAAATGCCTTTTGGGCAAGAAGTCACTCTAAGAGAATGGGGATAAGGCGAACAGACTTGACCGAAACACAAAAACGCTGACACTGTAGACGGAGGCTAAAACAGGGGGGACAGACCAACTCTAACAACAGCATGTATTCCATCATTTAGATTTACTCTAAGTTTCTCATAAGACTTGTGCCTGAGGTTTAGGGAAAAGAGTAACAGTAAGCAAGGTCTGAAGGAGTTTGTTTAACTGAAATGATGGGAAAAATACCAAAGTGCAGGATAGTGTGAATTATATTTTCAAAAATATAGTACATTCAAACAAAGCAACTATATATATACTTTACAAAACACACCAAACACATGCAAGGAGGGAACACAACATCTCTCTGGGCCCTCAGCTACCAGGGAAGCCACTGGTCCCTCATACCAGTGCACAGGGCTCTCCAGAATCCTGCCGTGGCACACTCTCAAGGCCCAAAGACTCATTTTGAATCCCTGTCAATCACCCCTCAAGACTTATGAGACTAAAAGGCAGATACTTCTAGGGAGACCAGAGATCCCACAACAGCAAGGAAGAGCTAGAACCAGAGAAATCCAGTTTATCACTGCTAAGAATATCCCAAGTCACAACTTGGGAGACCCAAAGGACACTGAAATACAAAGTCTTCTTCTAGGGTTCAAAAAATGTTTGCCTGAGGTTAAATAAAAATGCATAAATGAAAAGTGACTTTATAGGATAAATATGGTTTCTTTGAGTATGTGAAGATTATTTTTCAGGGAGTAGGGGCTGGAAGAAAGAGGGGATCCACAAATGGAAAGTTCTCGACAAGCATACCTCCAGGGCTTTAGCCACATTTCTCAGTGGGTTTTAATGCCCTTCATTTTATAAGTTCTCAGAAAATATGAAATTATATAACCAACCTTGAGTCCATTTAAGAAGTGGACAGAAATAATATAAATAGAACTAAATATTCCACATCTAGGAATAAAATACAATCTAACTAAATGCTGGGGGAAGCTTATACACTGTCAGAGAAAAATACATTCAAAATCTTTAATGACTCACTCAGTAATTAATGAGTACTCTTAGGGGCAACCAGGGAATAGTCAGTCGCCCCTAGTGGGCTAGTAACTCACTGGTTTTAAATTAACAAATCAGTCAAATCAGACGAATCATGGAATTGACCTGGTAAGGCTTGCTGAATTCATCAAGTTTTTAAACAAATTTGCCTCGATACCACTTAAAGACTTCTCTATAGGAATTTGGGACTTGGGGATTTGGAGGGAG
The DNA here is from genome assembly GCF_022355385.1 of Mustela nigripes. NCBI lineage: Eukaryota > Metazoa > Chordata > Mammalia > Carnivora > Mustelidae > Mustela > Mustela nigripes. Next base: position 88,903,028 of record NC_081568.1, read on the forward strand.
GCAAATGACTATAACTGAAATTTGACTGTTGTTGGGCTGAGCTTTCTCAGCCTATATACTTGGAGGCAGTGTGGCCTGGCTACAAAAGTATGGACCTTGAAACCAAAGAGGCATAGGATTTGAAACTAAAGAGGTTAGGATTTCAGCTCTCCAAGGGCATTCTGTGTAGTTTTCAGCAAATTACTTAACCTTACCGTTTTTGAGATCTGCAAAAAGGTGATCATAATAACTCATGTGTGCTTTGAGTTCAAATGACCTGATGTGTATAAAATAATGTCTAGAAGAATGCTTAGCTCACATTATCACCATCACCATCATCATCAGCCTTCATTGCTACCTTTTTCTTCTCTCAGTACCAAAGGACAAGCACCAACAATCCATTCTTATTTTTCCATTTAAAAGTGTTCAACTCAATCAGATAAGACAGAACTAAGCAAATATACTTTCAAATAAATGGTAATGAATAATGTATCAGTTAAGGTCCCAGGAATAAATAGCACACTCATATTAAGACATTTAAGAAGGGGTTAGAAAAGAGATTATTAAAGAAGATGACAATGGGGGAGGCACCTAGATGACATGGTTGGCTAAGCATCCGGCTCCTGGTTTGGGCTCAGGTCATGATCTCCTGGTCCTGGGACAGAGCCCTGCATGGTATCTGGCTCCACGCTGAGTGAGGGGTTTGCTTCTCTTCCCCTCTCTATCTCCCTCTGACCTTCTCCCTGACTCGTGTGTGCATGCATACGCATGTGCTCTCTCTCTCTCTCTCGCTCAAATAAATAAAACCTTTTTTAAAAAGGAAGATAAGAGCAGGGTAAAGAAATCTACAAATGATAGTGATCGTGAATAAAGGACAGTTTTTATCGCCCCCAAAAGGGACAAGGGTAGGGCACAGATACCTAGGGGGAGAGTGTCATGGGGTAAGCTGCCTTGAAAAAGGTTATTCCCTGGGACATGGCTAGTCTCAGCTGACCCAGAAAGGAAAGAGATAAGGAGATGAATGTGCTCTCATTCTCCTCTGATCTTCTGATCTCCTGCTGGGACTCCCCACTGGCCAAATGCAACAGAGCCAGAGGGCAAAGGAAGCTGCTGCTGTCCACCTCACTGAGCTGAGACAGAAAGCATCCCAGAGCGGGGTGGGGAAGAGAGCAGAGCGGGAGACGCTCCACACAAATGGGATCTGCAGCCCAGGAAGAGGATGGCACTTCTCTGCTCCTTGCATCCTAAGAAAAATATCAGATTGCACTTTTCTGCTCATTTCATCATAAGAAAAATATCATTTATCTTTCATCTTCCTGATAAAACTATGAGGTAGATACCATTAATGAATTCTTCCCATGGCACAAAAGAGGAAATCAGCTCCAAGCACTGAACTGCCGAGTAAATAGCAAAATCAGGATTCCAACCTGATATGTCAGACTCCAAAGTCCATGTTTTTGTCTAGGCTGCCATCGTGCTTGGCAGCCAATATCCGGCATGAACCAATGCATTTTAATGATCAACAAATGGTAACCTCTGCAAATACCAAAGCTGTGCCCAAACCAAATAATGTTTGATAAAAGAAAAAAAGGAGGTTTACTCTCAGGAAGGCAGTTATTTAGCTCCTACGAATTCCTCCCTCAGCAAAGATAATGCCATGAGGCAGCACAAACGCTTGCTCCCTCCAGGGGCACTAAACAGAAAACCAGGTGAGAGAACACTCACACATGCAATTTCATTACTATAGGAGTTCCCACATGAAAGTTAATTAGGGAGAAGGAAGAGTCAGCTCCTGCAGGGAGAACACGTTAAAAATAGAGAGGAGGTAGGGAAGATAGACGGTGCTGCAACATTCAGAGAAAGAATCTGAGCTCTAGCACCTGTATAAATTTTGTGGCTTCGATGAAAGGATAAGAGCATGAAGACAGGCTCTTTCCTAGAGATTAAGGTTTTAGAGAGTGAAAAATGCCCCGAACTGGGCATCAGAAGAAGTTCCACTTACAGCAATGTGACATATACACAAGCTGAGTGGTATTAGGAAAATCCATTCTCTTTCTTCCTCCACCAGTGGCTTGCTTCTCTGTGAAGAGGAGATAGCATTATCTCCACAACCCACCTCATAAGGCTGTCATGGGGATCAATTAGATAGCGTGTCAAAAAGTTTTCTGGAATCTATCAAGTTCCCTGCAAATGTAAGTTGCATCTATTCATTGAAACATCAGATGTGCCAATACAGGGAGACCCTCTAAATATGACTGAAAAGCTTCTAATTACTTACAAATGTTAGAGAGATGACTGAATATAGTTTATGTATTTTAAAGAAATTTTTTGTTCTTTATTCTTTTGTAATTCATATTTTTTCTCCTACATTGTAATTAATTTCATGTAGTGACTGCTGAATTATAAAATCATTCAGATGAATTAATTTTAAAAAACCTACACATTTATTGGGCATCATGAACTGGCCAAGTGTTCTGCTAAGCTCTCAGATAACCTCCAAACTTTCTAGATTCAGAGCAGAAGGATGGTGCAGATACCGTTGCCTATGAATGATCAAAGGATAATCAGTTAGTCTCCTCTTCACCACCTCAGCAAGATCTGTTTTTCTAGGACTGTATAAAATACACATCAAAATGAAATCAGGATAGGGTGCCAGGGTGGCTCATCGGTTAAGCGGCTGCCTTTGGCTCAGGTCATGATCCCAGGGTCCTGGGACTGAGTTCCACATCGGGCTTCCTGCTCAGCAGGGAGTTGACTTCTCCCTCTAGCCCTCCCCACTGTTCATAAATGCACTCTCTCTCTCTCTCTCTCTCCCTTTCTCTCAGATAAATAAAATCTTAAAAAAAAAATGAAACCAGGATAGACAGTCTCTTTCCTGGATTAGATTCTAATCTAAAAAGAAAAATAAGTAGATATGACACATATTTAAAGAAAAGTAAGTTTGATCACTGTAAAAGATAACCCCAAGGAAGTACAATAAAAATGACTCAATTTATCAAGGATTGTCCACCAAAATATGTGCAAACAAGAAACCTGGTGGTAGCAATTTAAGAGTTAAATGTTCAAAAAGTTAAGGGAGAAGATGCATATGAGTCAAAAACAGACTTTTGATGAGGTTTGAGTTAATGCCATATGCCCTTAAATGCCCACTAATTTGCCCCATCCACACATAAGATAGGTAGCATGAACTCTTGCCCCAGTGTCCTGTGGCTAGATCTGTGCAGAGACAAAGGAAGAAAAGGCCCTGGTACTTCCTTATACCATCTGAAGTTCTGACTTAAGAGAAAAGAGTCCTTCCTGGTCTAGATCTGAGGGTGACCAGAGAGTTTCCTGCCTATTTATACCCTGCCTCTTTTCTCCAGCATGTCCAGTGAAAGATGTCCCTTATCTGAGCTCTGGCTAGAACTTACACAATTTGAGATATACAAAGAGCTCATGGCACACATGAGGAAACCAAGGCACAGGGAGATAAGCAATTTGCCTGAAATCAGGGGGCTATGTAGAACAACACAGAAATAAACTTGAGATCTCCACACTCTCCTGCCCAGACCTCTGTTCAGCTAGGGATGTCGCCTTATGCACTGATTTTCCTAAAACCCACTCTACAGGATGACGCAGAGCTATCTGTCAGCATGCCCAGCAGAGTTCAACAACTTAGTTCTTGCTGAATTTCGTAAAATCTGCTTCTGACACAGGGATGGCCCTTTTTAGTGAGGTTGTAGCTTGTGCTTTGAGGAGCCCCTGGGCTGCCTCACAGAAGCCAGGGCGATGTACCTCAACAAGAGGGGCCAGGTGACCTGAGGCTTAGAAGTTTAACGTGACTTTACCTAATGGTCTGTTCCCAACACAAACCTTTCACCCAAATCTGAATGGTCTAATACCTCCAACAACTGTGACATGTTCATTTCCATCTCCTGGCCCTCAATGGGCATTCTTAAGATGTTCTTCTATTGTTCAACTTTTTGAACTTTTCTGTTCTTCAAAGTCCATGAAGTCCTTCTTTCTAAAATGAGAGTTGCCCTGCTACCCCAAGTCACACAGCTTTCAACTTCCTCTGAGTTCCAACAGTAAAGGCTATCTTGTGCCATGATATCAACTACTATCTTGCGGGTTTTCTCTAACTGCTTTATGGGTTTAATCTCTGCTTCTTCAGTTGAGGGTTGAATAAGTCACATTTTACAGTTTTTTTCATACTATGAGTTATACAATTATAAAATACGAATGCCTCGGGTTAAGAGAAACTCATCACCATTCTTTTGCGTTCTCCACGGGGCTCAACAGAGTGTTGAGCTCCAGCAACCTCTCATAAAATATATTTAAAAAGAGAAGTATAAGTCCATTAAAAACCATTTTAATTAAGAAGTGGTACAAAATTTGAAATAAAATTTGTCCAAGTGTGGAAAATATTCAATTTCAATATTTGTCAAAGAAATGAAAATTAAAATCCCAACATTTTCATTTGTCTTGCCTACCAATTAGCAAAATTCAGTTTTTTTTTTAATAAAATACTTGATAATGCTGTATATATGATGAACTATGCAATTCACCATATATTGCTTATCAGCTTTGAAATGACATAAGTCTTGGGAAAGAAATTTGATACTAAATATCAAAACCAATAACTGTATTGTGTATTTTTTATAGTAATTTGGAAAAACAACCTGAAATATAGTAAGTGCTCTACATGCAAATGTGTTTGCAACAATGCTACTTAGAGTGATGAAAATTTAAAAACAGTTTAGGGATGCTTAGGTAGCTCAGTTGGTTAAGCATGTTACTTCAGTTCAAGTCATGATCTTGGGATCCTGGGACTGAGCTCCACATTGTTTTGGGTTCCTTGCTTCTCCTCTTTTTACCCCACCCCAGCTTGTGCTCTCTCTCTTTCAAATAAATGAAATCTTTTTAAAAATAAAATAAATAAATAAAAATAATTTAGATTTCCAATAGTAATGGAAGAGCTAAATAAAATATGAGAAATCTCATGATGTACTATACAATTAAAAATATACACTGTATAAGACATTTTAATTACATGGGAAAATATTTTTGCTGGAGCATTAAATGACAAAAGCAGGATTAAAGTTGTGGTACAGCATATTCCTATAAAAAGTTATGCACAGAGAAAAGACTAGAAAGAAATATAGGAAACTATTAGCTATATGTAGGCTTTAATATTAAAGATATTTCTATTTTTCTTTCTATAATTTTCAGCTTCTTAAATTTTCAACATTTGGGAAAAATAAACAATTAAAAGTCAAATGAAAAGAAAGTAACTGAATGAATTTGGAACAACTCATTAATCCTCTTTTCCTACTTCAGAGCATCCATTAAATGGTAAACTTCTGTTGGTGTGATTGTTCTGGGAGGTTAGTGGTTTTTACATCCATTTATTTGAGTATTTGTTTTTATATGCCCAACTATGCTATTTCATACAAAGTGTTAGACTTTGCCTTTTGGGAATCTATGGACGGGGAAAAGACTTACTTGGAAAGAGATGGCCAACATTAAGTTCTCGCTCACTGACCCTACTATTTCTTTCTCCATTTGGATGTCTGTTGACCTCCCTTTTTCTTTTGATCCCAGTAATAGTGACACACACACACACACACACACACACACACCTTCAGTCTCTGCTTCATCCAGAAAATTAGTTACTGAGATTCCCCTATGTTAGTTTCCAGTAATGGAAAACACATCAAACTCAGACAAATGTCAATTTTGAATCCACAAGAGACATGGGTTTTGTCAGACCAAGAAGAGCTCAATCCACAAAATACTTTCATTTGCATTAAAAGTTAGGAAATGAGCATGGACGAGGAACTGTCACAATTTGCAATAAAAATACTCATAAAATAATAAATTAACTGTTAAACTCTTTACCTCAGTTTAGCTTTTGAGTGTACCTTTTCAGTGTATCTTTTGGGTGGTTTACAGCCTCTTCTTAGTATCTTGCTGAACATTCTATCAAACATTGCATCTCAGCTTCCTGTCTCACCCCATCTCACTTTCACTTACCTCCTTGAGAGGATGAAGCATTTCTTGTGTGTAGAGTTGTATCTTCTACCCACTCTATACCTTCCTTCCCTCTTTCTTCTCTAACTGGCCCTCTTTCCTCAAACTCTAAATAATATCTTAATTTCTCTTCTGGTTAAAACATCCTCCTTAATCCTTCATTCTCTTCCCTCCAAAGGTTATTCTTTCTCTCTATAATCAGATGATTTGAACAAAATTTCTATTAAACTCAATTTCTCAACCTCTTTATTCTGACGTCCACCCCTCATACCACCATAACCTAGTTTTACTCCTTTTACACTTCAATTTCTTTCTCTAACATTTCTAGACCACCAAAGTGCCAGATATAACAAGCACTTCCTAAATTCTCTGACTAGAATTCCCTACTATAACATCATCCTCGTTCCTTCTAGAAACTCTATCCTCCTCTCTCTTTTGTGATATCACTCTCTGCCGGCTCTGATGGCTTGACCTCTCTCTACCTCACGGAGTCTTCTTTGGTCCATCTCTTAATCATGAATGATACAACTGTTCTCAGTCTTTATCAATGCTTCTCAAACATGAGTGTATATCAAAATTAGTCAGGAAATTCCCTATAGTACAAACTGTTGACCCTCCACTAAATGAATCAGAACCTCCAGGATATGAAAGAATCTGCTTTTGACAAATTGTCCATATGATACTCATGAAGCTTTCAGAGTACATGTTGGCTGACTGGCACTTGGGAATCTCTGGTCTATATTACATGCCCAAGCAATCTATTAGTTTTATTGTCTAGCCATATGTATGCTAATATATGCATGTTATTCATACACACACACACACACACACACATATATATATATATATATATATTCACACACATTTGATACCCTCACTTCTCCTGAGCTTCAAATTTGTACATTTCTATGACATCACTTGGAAGACCCAAAAGCATCTCAAATACAACATGTCCATATATGAACTCAACCTTCTTTCTTTCTTCATTCCCAAATAGGTTCTTCCTCTTACCCTCTCTCTCTCAGTTAATGGTACCACCATCCACTCAGGCAATCAAGACATACTCTTGAACACTTCCCACTCCCTGATCACAAATATTCAATCCATGATCATGCTCTGCTAGAGTATCTGGCAAACATCCCTCAGCTCTATCCTCTCCTTGAACTCTAAGACCACTACTCCCTTTCAGATTTTTATCCACATCATTTCTGTAGGTGCCTGCTAAGAAGTCTCATCATCAGCACTGCCTACTTGCCCCTCCACACAACACATTTCACACACTTGTTATACTGAACCATTTGCAGCTCCCTACATACTCTGTGTCATTTCCCACCTCCATGTCCTTGTTGTTGATTTTCCCCCCTCCCTCTTCCCCATATCTACTTTCTTCTTTACCTGGCTACTCCTGCTTTAAGGCTCACCTGAAGTGTCGAGTTCTCTTTGATGAGCTTCCTGATTCCCCAACATCCCCAGCCTCACCCCCAGTGCCAACCTGAACCAATGCAGCTGATTTCTACTTCCATTAAGGCTGCATGGATGCCCTCAACAGTGTATTTGTCAAATTAAACCAAAAAGATCCCTCTCACTGCCACTGCTACCCAGGACTCTAAGACTCTTGAAGGTAGAAAATGTTTCATGTTTGAATAGGCAATCACAACTTCACATATGCTCAATAAATTTTTAGTGAACTGTGCCAAATAGAACTGCTTCCCTTGACTAGAATTACAAGAAAGAGTGCACATTTTGTCTTTAGACGAAGAAGAATCAAATATTTTCCTTTGTAGTTTATACTCATACAAAACCATCCTCCTATTCCCTTCCCCTATTCCACAATGATAACAGTAGTCCCTCTTACTCATTTACCAGGCCTCTACTAGGCACTCGAGGCATGAAATGAGCTGTGCCAGGGTCCAGGGATGTAAAGATAAACATGATAAAATCTCTCTCCACCAGGAGCTCAGAGAACAGTCGGGGAGAGAGACAAACAGTACAATGCACTCTGACGGAGGCTCAGAATAGCTGGTGAGGGACCCAGAAGAAGGAGAAAGTGATTCATACACCTAATGGCCTCAAAGCCAGTTCTGAGTTATTCCGCTCTTGTGAACACTTTGCTTTAAGTTATTCAACTGCCATTTCATATACTGATGTTTTTCCCCAAGTAGAAGGAAAGCAATATGAAAGGAGAGACTGGCAGTTCCTTTTATCTCTTGCACATCTGGTCAGATATCTGTCCCTGCAGAGAGATGGCTGGAGAATTCCACACCCAGAAAATGTTCTGTAAAGGCCTGTCAAATGAATAATGTGCAGGTGATAACCCTTACATAAGAGAACACCAGCCACTTTTGATTGCAGTACAAATTTATTATAAAATACTCGACATTTTGGAAGATAAAAGTCCATGTCGCTCCCAAAGTAGCCCAATTCTTCACTTCCAAAGGTACGGAAATGCCAAAACACCCACTGTTTCAACACTCACCTTGACCAGTATTTCAAAACAGTCCAGCTGAGTCGTTCAACAGCAAATAAATTACATTTCTTTTTGGATTCCATGCTTTGTGGCTTTTTCCCCCCAACCTGAAATAATTGTAGCTCTCCAAAACACAACTCTTCACCCTAAATAAAAGGCTAGAGACTTTCCAATTCATCTCTCATAAATGGAGAATCTGTTTCTTGAGCATACCTTGCTCTGGGTTTAGCTTCCTGCTGCAGTGAGGAAAGTTACAATAGAAACTTCTTTTCAACAACTTTCCTAACCATATCCCTTCCACTCCCTCATTATGGTGCCCTTCCAGGTCTGGTCAGTGGGAGGTGACTAGAGTAGTTTTGTTGTGTGAATCATAGGACAGCAGGGTGGTCTGCTGGCCTGGGGCCAAGATGGAAGGAGCCTCTGGCTTGTGTCATCCACAGCTAAGTTATAACAGATCCATTGAGAGCCTCAGGACAAAACCCCCTATGTCATCATGAGGGAAAACAAAATGATGGCAAGACAATCCAACCTCTTGGCTTAAGCAGTCACTATCTATGAAGGAAGGCAGAGTTCACTGAAGCGATGAGGCTTTTTTTTTTTTTTTTCCAATTCTTTTGTGTCCCACATCAGACGAAAGTAAAAGCCTACCCTCTGAGGACTTCTAAATTTGAGAACATTATAAATGGAGTTGTCATGAAAGGCTGTGGGCTGTATACAGACTGGAGTCTACAAGTCATGCATTACCAAATCCCAGTCGGTACACTCCACCATGGGATGGGCTCAGTTGTAAAAGATGGACTATTCTATTCCACTAGTTAAAAACAAGAAAAATGCAATATGGATGATGGATCAGTTGATGATAGGTAGATAAATAGACAAACAGATAAAGAAAGAGGGGGGGGGAGCTGGGGAAAGGAAGTGAAGGAGAGAAAGGGAGAAGTCTCCAAGTCAAAGATTTTGGATTTTATTATGCACAACTTTCTCAATCTAAGCTGTAGAAGCAAAACCATCATCTCTAACGTAAACCTGATCTTTTCAGAACTTCCTTTTTTTTTTTGACTTTTAATTTTTTATTTTTTATAAACATATATTTTTATCCCCAGGGGTACAGGTCTGTGAGTCACCAGGTTTACACACTTCACAGCACTCACCAAAGCACATACCCTCCCCAATGTCCATAATCCAATTGGACAGCTACATGCAGAAAAATGAAATTGGACCATTTCCTTACACCACACACAAAAATAGACTCAAAATGGATGAAGGACCTCAATGTGCGAAAGGAATCCATCAAAATCCTTGAGGAGAACACAGGCAGCAACCTCTTCGACCTCAGCCGCAGCAACATCTTCCTAGGAACAACGCCAAAGGCAAGGGAAGTAAGGGCAAAAATGAACTATTGGGATTTCATCAAGATCAAAAGCTTTTGCACAGCAAAGGAAACAGTTAACAAAATCAAAAGACAACTGACAGAATGGGAGAAGATATTTGCAAATGACATATCAGATAAAGGACTAGTGTCCAGAATCTATAAAGAACTCAGAACTTCCTTTTAAAACAAACCCACCTCTTTGTTCTTTAGTTAGCTGCTTCCATTTATCAATTAGCAATGAATCCTGCTTCTTATTTTCCTGCAAATTCTACATTTGTGACTAGCTCCCTTGAAAAACCTTACAACTCACTTATTTTAATAAGTCCCTATTGACCTAATAATATTATTATTTTAGATTACATGGTATAAATGAGAATTTAAAGAAAATAAACCAGTTAAAGATAAAAAGAGACTGGGGCAGTTGGTAGAGCCTCATGCAGAGCTTACTTCAGGCAGGTGATGAAAGTTTTTCTAATGAGGCTTCACCAGAACAACTTTTATCCTGAAAACAAGTAACTCAGTACCCTCAGGCTATCATTTCTCCCTGATTAACAATTGCTACCCAAGGAGTCATACCCTGCAGATTATATGACTAGAAGAAAAACAAGGCAGAAAATGAAAGTTCAATGTTAATTGAAAGAAACATAAACAAGGAAATTAACACAACAAAGAAGCCAAAGACAAGAAATAAAACTCAAACTTCTCAGTGCTCCCCCTCTTAGGAAGTGACAACCCATTAGCATCCTTCAAGGGGATGAGCCCACTGTGGAAGCATTATTAACACACACAGGGAAAACTGCATGCCCTTCAGTTTTAGCTGGAGCCAAGGAGCAAATTTTTAATCAAAGATAAAATGCTGTTGTCTTTTTATGTTAAAATTAAAACAACAGTGGAAGAGACGCTGGACAAAGAATCTGAATCTTCTTTTCTGTTCAAGAATTTTATTTTATTTTTTTTATTTTTTTTTTTTTAGTTTTTTAAATTTTTTATTTTTTATATACATATATTTTTATCCCCAGGGGTACAGGTCTGTGAATCACCAGGTTTACACACTTCACCGCACTCACCAAATCACATACCCTCCCCAATGTCCATAATCCCACCCCCTTCTCCCAAACCCCCTCCCCCCGGCAACCCTCAGTTTGTTTTGTGAGATTAAGAGTCCCTTATGGTTTGTCTCCCTCCCAATCCCATCTTGTTTCATTTATTCTTCTTCTACCCACTTAAGCCTCCATGTTACTTCTTTACTATTTCATGATGGGTGTTAAAAGTGCTTTGGTGAGTGCTGTGAAGTGTGTAAACCTGGTGATTCACAGACCTGTACCCCTGGGGATAAAAATATATGTTTATAAAAAATAAAAAATTAAAAAAAAAAAAGTAACAAACGACAAAGTAAAGATGTATTAAAGCAGAAATTATAATACCCTTCTGCCCTGGGACAGTCATTTTTTTTTTTTAAGATTTTATTTATTTATTTGTCAGAGAGAGAGGGAGAGAGAGAGTGAGTGAGCACGGGCAGACAGAGCGGCAGGCAGAAGCGGAGGGAGAAGCAGGCTCCCTGCGGAGCAAGGAGCCCGATGTGGGACTCGATCCCAGGACGCGGTGATCATGACCTGAGCTGAAGGCAGCCGCTTAACGAACTGAGCCACCCAGGTGTGGGACAGTCATTTTTTTTTTTAAGATTTTATTTATTTATTTATTTGACAGAGAGAAATCACAAGTAGATGGAGAGGCAGGCAGAGAGAGACAGAGGGAAGCAGGCTCCCCGCCGAGCAGAGAGCCCGATGCGGGATTCAATCCCAGCACCCTGAGATCATGACCTGAGCAGAAGGCAGCGGCTTAATCCACTGAGCCACCCAGGCGCCCGGGACAGTCATTTTTGACATATTCTTTCTCTTTCTTATTCAGTGGACACATGGGAAACAGAATCAAGTCAACCCTCAGGAGAATACCCTTGTTTTTAAAACTGTTTTCCTCCTTATGAAGGGGTCTTTAGTTCACTCCATTCCAAAAGAAAGGATTTTAAGATATCACCTGAAGAAGAGGAATTTACACTATAAAAGCTTATTCAGAGAAGAATAGGAAAAGAACAAAATGAACTAGTGGAATATTAGGAATTTGGAATTTTCTGATTTTGTGACCTTTAGGGAAGTAATGCAACCCTTGTGAATGTCCATATCAATGTCAATGTCAGTATCTATTCTGTTGGGTGTAGTTGACAGCCAACTACAATAGCTAGAATGTCAATATCCAGGAAACTACTGAAACCAATACTTCAAAGCCATGGTGTAGACTAAATGATGGACTGATGGTCAGAACATACTAAGCAGCATGCCTACGTGAAAAAAGGGATTCCGTAAACGTTAACTTCATTTCACTTTGTTCACCCTTTACTGGAGTAAGCAAACACTGTTTTCTTAGGAAGCTTGGATTTTACTAATGTTGCAAAAGTGTTTCATTAAAAATGGACTTTCCCTAGGATTGTTATTCTACAGTCACAATGACAAAGAATGAGGACCCTGTCCTAATTCTCAGGAGGCTCAAATGTCGTGCAATATATAATCTTTCATTTCTGTGTCTGAGCCTAAGTCCTTCCATGGCCTTTTCTAAGGTCAAATGAATGTTTCAAATCTTATTTCAGAGGTCTGAAATCCTTTTCACTCTGATACTTCCTTCCTCAAGTACTCCATGAATGAGCTTTAAAATGAACTCCATCACTCTTCCAGCAAGAAATTAATTGTAAAACCCACTCTCAGCTGCTAGCATTCCGCAGCTTTCAAGTTTCTCAGCGAATCTGAAAGCCCCTGAGTGTACAGAAAGGACAAGCAGAGGACCCTGATGCACAGAAGAAAACTCACCTCTGATTAGCATGATCCCCATGATTACCCAATAACTGTTCAGAGCCTGTTTGCTCTAATTGGAGCCTGTGCTGAATCACTGCCATTCATGAAGTACCCATCTGGCACCTGAAATTAGATTTTGTTCCCTCTTCATTTAATGGTGATGAGTGATGGAGGTACATAACAGCAAAATCCCTTAAAGATTACTCTGTTAATAGATGAACTTCTTAGTGAAAATGGAAAAATGGCATTTCTTTTCTAAAGATCTGGCTATCTGTTATCACCCAATGGTTTATTAGCTCCATTTTTCAAAAGGACAATCATACTGGGGATGATTGAAATGCTGGAGTTTTATCGTTAAAAATCTCTTTAATTCACTGAAGAAGTAATATAAGTTAAAGTGTATAAGTTACAAAATAAAACCAGATTTAATGTCTGAAGTGTAAGTAGTCAAAGGCAAGAAATTTGGAGTAAAAAGGGTATTTAAGTTTCCAGGTCATCTAAAACCTTGCCATCTGGAAATGATGTCGTGCCATACCATACGGTGCCATCTCAGAGACACTGCCATTGATCATTCTATTCCCAACTATTACTAGGCAAGTAGACCCTTGAGCCAACTACAATAGCTAGAATTCTTCATCTTTTTTGTGGGACACCAGTTTATCACTTATACTTAGCATAAACCACTCCATTACAATATTTCAGAACCTTAACATCTTAATACTATTAATTAAAATTATAATTTATCCTTAGCCATTCAGCTTTTAAGGACCAAGACTATCCTTGCTGTGTTACTAATTATATGACTTTGAGCCATTTGCCTAACCTCTCTTTCTATCTGAGTCTCTTCACCTGTAAACTAGAACTACAATATCCTGCTTTATGCTGTTGTTGGAAAGAATACAAATTTCCTAGAGATAAAGCACTAGAAACCGTGGTAACACAAAGGAAGCACTCATCAAATGTGAAGTGTCATCATCCTAGTTCTTTCTTACTCTTGAGAAATTATAATCCGTTTACAGTGAATGCACAGTAAGCGTATAATGGAGGCCACTGTTTTGACAATAACTATCTAACGTATTTTCTATTCACTCTACATCAGGTTGCTCTGAGACAGCCCCCTTCCCCTGCATTAGTTAAATCAATTACTTTAGCCTGGTGAGGAAGCAGAGAACTTATTAAAACCCTGGCTATGCTGAGGGAAAAATGAATCCATTCTACACTCCAGAAGGGACACACCCCTACCGCTGAATTTCCTCCTATCCACGTAGGGCAGAAATACTGCTTTAGGTGGAGTGGGAGTCCAGGATACCACCCAGAAGGCTCCTTCAGGGGCTGAGTGACACTGAAGGTAACTTAGAATTCCCATATGCCCCCCGTGGAAAAGAGGGATGACTGACAGTGCTGCCTGCAGAGCTGGACAGTGACGGTTTGGAAAAGGTGCAGTGACAGTACCGCTAAGAGCTGTCAGGTAGATTTCCCTAACTGGGGATGAGTTAAGACTTGCAGCCAGACCTGAGGAGAACCACAGTCCCAGCAAGGGTTGGGGGCCTGCCCGTGGGCAAAGACAGCTGAGTTCCCTAAAAGTCATTCTTGTTCTTTGCTATGGGAAGAGGACACTGAAAGAGTACTAAACCAGTTTTAGGCACTTCAATAATGAAGGCCAGAGGGACCTAGAGCCCATCCATGCACAGATGAGTGATATAAAAATACTCAACTGGAAAACAGCCTGTGAACCAAAGTCACCTTTCCCCGATGCTATGAGGACACTAATAAGTCTATTATTATAATTACAAACATGCAGCAGGCATTCACTGTGTGCCAGGCAATGTTTGAATCACTTAAAATAAATGAACTCATTCAATTCCCACAAAATTCCATAAAATAGCTACTATTTCAATGTCCAATTTGTAGACGGGAAAAAAGGAGACAAAAAAAGATTATATAAACAGTTCAAGATGAAATGGTTACCAAACTGTGAACCCAGGAAACAGAAGTTTCCTCCTGTACTCAAAAGCCATTCTGGGTTGTTAGGGAAGTGGTAAGAACTAAAGGAAAAGGAGAAAGACAATCTTGATCTAGAGGTAAACTTTGAATTCCCTGAATACTTGCACAACAGAAACCACATTTAATCCCTAAAAGAACTAAAATTAAGGGTTTTTTTCACCCTTAATTTGCTGCCTGCAGAGCTGGACAGTGATGGTTTGGAAAAGGTGCAGCGACAGTACCGCTAAGAGCTGTCAGGTAGATTTCCCTAACTGGGGATGAGTAGTCCTAGATCTAGAAGATTGATTATAGAAAATAGACCACAGTGTTTCTATAACTAAACTATATAGTGAGTAAATTCTGTCCCGATTATAAATGTTAGCCAATGTCAGTGCACCAAACTTCCAATATAAGATAGAAATTTCACCCCATGTATATCATTCTTCTTGCTCCCAAATTCACTTTGAAGCTACCAAAGAAGTGTAGCAATAGGAAAATCAAGGAAGAATGCCATCAAGTCAGGGAATTTCCTGTAAAACAGCCCACAGGAGCCAGAATGCCCATGAGTCTATAGAGTCTATATCATGAGAAGAATCTAATAAGAAGAAATCTATTGATAAAATTCATCATATCAATAGATCACAGAAGACTCCTCTCTAAAAATGTCTAAAAAAATGTGGAAAAACCCCAACATAGAGTTCTGATTCTTATGCTTTAATGAAACAAGAATATAAGACATATCATCCTTAAATAGCCATTGTCTTGTTTAGGGATGAAAGATTGGAGACATGCCCTTTAATGTCAGGAGCAGAAGAAGGACACACACAATTACCACCCATAGTTAACAATGTGTTTTAAACTATTAGGTAGTAAATACTTAAAAAGTCATATTTATTGAAAAAGAGGAGGCAAATCTGTAATTATGTTAAAGAAGTTAAAAATTAAAAATAAAAAATTTAGTAAAGTGACGGACTACAAATCAATATTTTCCTAGATATAACAATTGGGGAGGTAGTAGATATGGAAAAAAAAACCTCTAAAACAACCCACAGGAAGATTTTTGGAGTTTTATTCACTTGTTTGTTTATAAAGGTAGATGAGATATATGGGGGAAAAAAATAAAAAATCTACCATTTTACCAGACAACCAAAAAGGAGATATGAAAAGAAGTGACATGTCTCCGAGGAGGAAAGCAAGCTCAGTTCCAATTACATATAGTTCTAACCTAAATTACTTTCTTATTTATTTCCATTTAGGTTTTGTGTTAGAGAAACCTTTACAAATGCACAAAGGCAGAGAAAATAATGAATTCCATGCACACACCACACAGCAAAAAAGTATCAGTATTTTTCCCATATTGCTTTATCTACCCATAATGTACACTTCTCCTATATCTCCCTGCTTGCATAATTTAAGACATCATAGAAATAAACATGCATGTTTATCTAGAAAATTTCTGACAAACAGTAGAATTGAAAGAAGAATTTTTATGATAATTAAAGTAACTTATCCTGGCATTGGAGTAGGAGAAAAACCAGTGGAATTGAATAAAAACACCAAAGAGAAACAACTATAATAAGAATTGTAAGTGTTTAGAGTATGGGTTAATAAGTCATTAGATGGAGACAACTTGATATTAGCTTGGAGACAAAACTTCATACTTTATAGTATACCTAATACATACATACGATATCTTATATCATACCACAATAAATTCCACATGAATTCAAGGTACAGTTTTGAAAAATAAAGCCATGGAAACACTAGAATAAAATATTTGCATGTGTTTTATTTCTTTAAGGGTAAGAAAGGTCTTTCTAAGCACTATACATGCCAGACTCTTTGCTAAATGCATAAACTAAGAACATGATGTTTGAGCTGGTTTTAAAAATGAAAAATAAGCATCAAAATATTTAAAAATATATATCACAAACTAGGAAAAGATCACACATATTTTATGGAGTTACACCATGGAGAAGTCTTACAAATCAGTAAGAAAAATAAGTATGTCCCAGTAGAAAAGCAAATGCACAAAAAGTAAACGAAAATTTGAAATTAATATATGGAAATATCAGCCTCACTAAACAAACAACAAGGAGATGCCCTCCTTTGCCCATCAGATGGTACATTAAAATTAAAAAATCACACCAAGTGTCAGAACACTCATTTACCACCAGTGGGAATATAATCAGTACAATATTTCTAGACAGGTATTTGGCAAATATATCAAAAGCCTGATAAACATGCATACCCTTTGAATCAGCATGAAAAAGAGATCCACAAATGAACATTTGAAGATAATACTCAAAGCATTGTTCCTAATAGGAAAAAATGTGAACATTTTTTAACAATAGAGGAGTATCTATAAAATTAATAAGTTAATTAAAAATTTTTTTTAAATAAATTAAAAAAAAAAACAGGTCATGATCTCAGGGTCCTGGGATCGAGCCCCACATCAGGCTCTCTGCTCAGCAGGGAGCCTGCTTTCCCCACCACCCCCATCTCCCTGCCTGCCTCTCTGCCTACTTGTGATCTCTCTCTCTGTCAAATAAATAAATAAAATCTTAAAAAAAAAAATAGAGGAGTACCTAAGTAAAAATTGCTGGAAATATCTAATAGAATATTACGAGGCTATCAGAAATAATGATGTAAATGATAAAACTGTCTAATGAAAAGCACAGGTTACCAAACTGCATTTATAGTATGATCCCATTTCTATGCATATACATACATAGAAAATAATCTCAAAGAATATACATAAAAATATAATAGCGTTTAGCTCTAGAATTACGGGAGGATTTTCTCCTTTTATTCCTGTGCCAAATGTAATTCAATCTTTCTACAGTGAACATGTGCTATTCATATTATAAAATTAAGTAATAAAAAAGTATGTATAGTTACAGCTTTCAGGATAGTTTAAAGCTAAAGGCCAAAGTTGTAGCCAGAAAAAGTGATAACAGAATTCCGCAGTCATGATTGGGTTGATGCTTCTAATGAGAAAGCTGATGGAGACTGTCCATGACTTCCCTGGAGACTGTATTTCAGATTGTTAACTTGTATGCCCTAGCTGTTATGAAACATGAAGCAGGCTTTGAAATTCAAGTATCACTTTGAAAATCAAGTATCATATAAAAGTTCAAACTTGCAGTCATTACAGTTAGTTCTCCTGAAGATTTACAAAGGTAGTGAAAGCAAGGAATCTTAGAAATAGGTGACTGACATGTTTATAAAAATGAACAATTTTTTTAACTTGCTAATTATGATTCCTGAAGTGAGCATTAGTTGACATGCTCCACACATGAAGTTTCATTGACTTACCTGTATACAAGATTTTGCATGTGCCAAGACATTTTTCTGTAAATTAGAGCAACCATGTTGTTTAACCTGAATAGGCAGGAAGACCTCAGTTGCACATGCCTGCTCTCACAGCCTGCGAGATCCCTGGTGATCCCAAGCCTGACCCAGGCTTGTGCCCAGCAACAATCTGATTCCCAATCGAGAGGAATATATAGAGCTCTATGTTTTTAAACATTTTATTTATTTATTTGGCAGAGAGAGACACAGCGAGAGAGGGAAAACAAGCAGGGGAGCAGCAGAGGGAGAAGGAGAAGCAAGCTTCCCGCAGAGCAGGGAGCCTGATGTGGGGCTCTATCCCAGGACCGCAGGATCATGACCTGAGCCAAAGGCAGATGCTTAATGACTGAGCCACCCAGATGCCCCTAGAGCTCTAGGTTAATGCACACTGAGAGAAGAGAAAGAAAATAGACATTGGCTGAGTGGCAACTTCTTGCCAGATACTATGTTATTAGCTTATACCTGTTATTCTAGTTAGTTCTTCAAAATCTGTGCAGTGGATGGCATTTCCCCATTTTCGATGGGGGCGAGGAGGGTGATAAAACCAAGACTAAGAAAAATGAATCAATTTTCCCCAAGTGTCGCCAGTAACAAGTAGTAAAAGAGAGATTCAAAACCCTGTCTCTCTGGCTCAAAGCTCTATGCCCTATCCTAAACCAATCTGATTCTGCCACTCTGAGATAAATAGAGTGCGGTGGCTTTGAGGTCAAGCCACAGACTCCTAAGCCAGAATGCCTGGGTTGGAATCCCAACTGGGCCACTTGTGAGATGTGTGGCCCTGCACATGCTTCTCCACCTGTAACTGAGCTTCCTCCCCTGTAAAATGGGAGTGATAGTAGTACCCGCCTCATAAGTTGTAAGAATGAATAAGAGTTAAGAAGTATAAAAGATTAAGGACTTTTCTTGACATATAGGAAGCATTGGTGTGGGGGTTTTGTATGGTCACTTTGCCCTCCATTTTTGACAACTGGTCTTTCTCTTATTCCTCGCCAAACTTTTCTCCCAGCTTTCTCCCTGATAGCTCCTTAAAGACAGCAACTCAGATCCCCAACACAACGTATGGGCCCCTGCTGGATGCCAGGCCCTTCTGAGGTCAGCTGCATGAAGGCTTCCAGGAGCGCTCAGTCTGCACACACTCCGGCTCCATCTCACTGTACTCTGCCAGCCTGTGGGGAGCCACCTGGGAGCCTCTACATGCCCTTGGCCGTGCCTCCTACCATCCGTCACCCCTTTTGGAGTACACTGCTCTGCTTGCAAACCAGCACAATGTCCTCCTATCTCTCTACCTGTGGCACCTGCCCTTCTTGGAACAGATCCTGTTTCCAGATTCCAGCAGCACACAGTTCAAAAATGCACTGAGTGTGACCCAGGACTGTCCACTAAGCTTAAGCTCACACTCAGAGGGAGGCTTCTCAAACTAGAGAATGTGCACCCCTTCCAATCTCCAGAGTACCCTGAAAAGGTCGTGCAAGGTAAGAACTAGGAATATACTTCATTTTCAAAACTGGACAAAAACTGGACAAATGGCACAACATTTCATTCATGCCAGTAACTGAGGTACGTCCATACACGGTACCATTCTATACTGAGAAATTATACCTGAGTGTATGCGACAATGCTTACACCTGGACACACTCAGCTTCTTCTCTTTTTGCCAAAACATGTTCCCTGGCATGGTGCACTGTTATCAGACTCATAAAGCCCAAAAGAAGGATTTGCAGTCTAAGGCCTGATCTGAAATCACCTGCAGATCTCTCATCACTTTGGACACCTCTCCTCTTATGTTAATAAGTGGTTAATGCTACCTCACAGGTTCAAATGCATCCCAACTGCCTTTAACACTATAGGCATGTACTCCAAGAAACAGCCAAGTATTTACGGTAACATAAGGGCATGTGGAAAAAGAAAATACTGATGCTTCAAAGGACACATTTCCCACCCTTCGCTAGTACCTTAGAAATGGAACAATGACTTCTTTGGCCTCACCATTTATCCAAAATTTCTTGTGCTTTGTTCTGAAATTTCTAAGTATTAGCATTTTGATTTTGCTTTCTGAAGATGAAGGTGTTATATCTACAGTATGCCTTTTACCCGAAGTTCTCAAAATTACTTTATACATACATTCACAACGTGGAAGCTGATATTTAAATTTCAGATATCATGAAAGGGAAACAAACTCTAACAGTGACTTTTCAAAAATGTATCTATATACAAGATGCATAGAGCTGATATTGAATTGGAATTGGAAAACAGCAATGTTCGATAAACCAGATTTTACTTTCTCTCCTAAAATGCTGTTATTGTTTCCAGCAGAACTCAACAAATATGAAAAGCCAAATATTTGTTGAACATCTCCCAAAGGTGTAACATCTACCCTAGGATGTATCGAAGGGAGGGGGAAAAAAGTGTAAGGTATAAATCTCTTTAAATACTATCTTGTTCCAAGAACCAGGCTGACACTAGAAACAATTACAAAACACTACAGTCTATAATTAGAGCTTAATGCATTGTTTGGGACAGCTAATAAGTTCAAAAGTAATTAAGAAAAGAAAAATGAGAGAAATTGTTGTAGGCTAGGATCATGAGAAACAAAGTGCACAGTTTTCAAGTAGACCTTCAAAAGTGTTAAGTGTATGGATGAGCACTAAAGAAAAGGAATGGCATTCATGCCAAAAGGAACAGTATAGGGGTAACCGACATGAAGTCACTGAAGATGGGACAGAAACCAGTAAACAGGTATATAATGGGTAAAGGGTGGCAGGTAAGAAGAAAATTTTCTTTACCAGAACAGAGTGTATGTTACAAAGAATAGAGAGAAATAGCCTGAGGGCATTAAGTGGAAAGGAGATTATGTGGAACATTGAGTGCCATTTTGGCCTGATCCAACAGGAAACCAATGCAGACTCTTAGCAGGTGAATGATACAGCAGGGAGCTCCTTTAAGATGTATATTCAGCCAAAAGAAGTTAAATTAATGGGAACTGATCTAATTCATTGGTTTGTTTTCCCACAGAAATCCTCATGTGCTAGCATAAATTGTAAAGATCAGGTCTTCTCTCTTATTATTTCTGAAACCTTGGGTGATCAGAAACGTTCAGAATCTTATTCCAAATAGGAACAGAAACATATTTCTTACATTGTTCTTATAAGAATTAAATCAGGCTATATAAGAAAAGTGATTAATATATAGAAAGCACTTACTAAACCAATTCTTTCCCAAAAAGGCATTTCAATATTTTACAAATATTTAAAGATGAATTATAAATAAGACTCTGATCTTTAGACAAAGCTGTTACATGGAATGTTCTAAACACACAACAATCACACTTGGTATTTAATCACTCAATGGTCTGATCTTCTTTTTGTATAATCAACATAAATCTAGAATGATTTCATAAATGAATATGTATACTGAATTTTGGTCCCAAATTGTTTTTTTTAAGATTTTATTTATTTATTTGACAGAGAGAAAGAGATCACAAGTAGGCAGAGAGGGAGGCAGAGAGAGAGAGAGGGAAGCAGGCTCTCCGCTGAGCAAAGAGCCCAATGAGGGGCTCAATCCCAGGACCCTGAGATCATGACCTGAGCCAAAGGCAGAGGCGTAGCCCACTGAGCCACCGAGGCACCCCAGAATTTTGGTCCCAAATTTAAATGGGACAAGTTAAAATAGCTTCTCTGCTCTGTTTATGAAGACTCTAATTAATAAATAGATATATTGGGTATGGGACATCCATCCAATCATTTGTTCTTTTTAAAAAAGTATTTACCAAGCACCTGGTAAGTGCTAAGCACTGCTCTGGGCATTGGGAACACAGTGGTGAACAAAAAGACAAAATCCTAATGTTTGTTTACCTTATATTCTAGAGGAAGAAGACAGGTAATAGATTAATGTATAAATAACATACAAGTAACATAAATAAACAATGATTAAAATACTATGTGCAATGGTGATACATGCAAGGACAAAAACAAAACATGTATGAAGGGTCGGGAACTACAATTTCAGATAGAATGTCCTGGAAGAGATTCTCTGAAGAGATAGCATGGAGTAAAAGCCTGAAGGAGGTGCAAGAGGGAGCCCTCTAGGTATATGGCAGTGCCCTGGTGTGTCTGAGGCACAGTCAGGGTAGCTGGGGCTGAGTGAGTCACAGACTGAGGCGCTGAGATGAGTTCAGACATGTAACAGTGTCATAGGAGCCATGTAAGGCATACTATGACAGATCTCTGGGTCTATGGCTCTTGTAGAGCAGGAAGATACAGCAGGACTGGGGCTGGCCCAGAGAGGACACAGAAGTCATGGAAGAGGCACACAATGGCACCAAGCTCCAACACGGCAACCACTAGATTTATCCTTCAGTGCTACCCAATTTTCAACGGCTGCTTCCAACACCCACCCTACGAGTCACCTCATCCATAATATACTAACACGGAGCAACCATGAAGGAAATAAAAAAGTCAAAATACAATGATGGTAGGAATGAACCTCATCAATGCTTCAGAGTGCATCATCAGCTCGCCACACTACCAGCCACCCTTTGAGAATCGCTCTCCTAGAATTGACAGGACACTCACTGTCTGGCTTGCAGGAGATGCCAACAGGGCAGAAGGTGCCAGCAAGGACAGATGGTGTCTGCAGGAAGCCCACCTCACTGGGGTTAGGCGGTCAGTGACGATCGTCAAATAGTGAAGGAAAAGGCAACTTGAGGTTTATAAATTAAAACCAGTTGAGCTCCTCCCCTTTCCACCACCTATGTAAAGCCTGTCTGGCTGGATTCATTTTCATGGACTCCAGGAAGAGAAATGTGTGCTGGAAACCTCCATCTAGTGTCAGATAATCCTGCCAAGAACCATTTGAAAGCCTCCTTTCCCCAAAGCATTTTTCTTAATTAGTGTTAGTGGCCTAGGTACCTGTTTTGCCCCCTCTTGTGCACTAGAATCCTCTAAGTAATTAATAAGAAAATTCCCAAGGATATGAAGCCTCCCATTTCCCCATGATGACCCAAGATAATCATAGCATTAAAACCTTAAAAACATGGCCATGTCATTGTTTTCTCTCCGAGTAATAATTGGGATTTTGGAAAGGCTTCCCGTTGACAATTTTGGCACTCACCTAAAAAACAAAAACACTAGAATTCTGTCAGCATTTCAACCTCACAAACTGCCTGTTGGTATATGGTATTATATAAAATAAACAACCCTGGAGGGTAGTGTCTCGGGGTGGTGAAATGTCACTGTTATGGCAACTCCCTCAACATCATTTCATGATGCGATTTCCCCGCCCCCCTACAGAGTAGTTTGGACAAAGCATTTATTTCCTGAGATGGGTTTAGAGGTTACTGCACTCAGACTGGCAGATGAGACATGCTAGAAGGAGGGAGGGGAAGAGAGAGGAGAGACAGAAAGAGGGAGAGAAAAAAGAAAGAAATTCAGGGAGACAGGGAGAGAGACAAAGATTGCAGACATAAACTGGCTATGTTTTTTTAACTATCTTGAACCTAATGAAGTGTTTGCTTTAAGTTGGGAAACTCTTGCAACAATTACCTTCTTTGAGAATTTAAATTAAAGTTACCATAACATGATCAGAAACCTTCCTGAGTAAGTAAATCACGTACTTGTAATTACTTCCTGACTTCTGCAGCCATAAGGTAAAATGCACTCAAAACAAAAGAAAATGCACAGCAACTGCAAGTTTCAAAATTCATACTCAGAAGCCACAAATGTCAAAGGAGCTTCTCACTTGTGGAAAATAAGTAATACTGCCGGTTTCCTTAACGACCCCACAAATGTTCCCAATCAGATCTGAACTCATCCAAAGGATTTTTTTTTTAAGGTTTTATTTATTCATTTGACAGACAGAGATCACAAGCAGGCAGAGAGGCAGGCAGAGAGAGGAAGGGAAGCAGGCTCCCTGCTGAGCAGAGACCCGAGCGGGACTCGATTCCAGGACCCCAGAATCATGACCCGAGTGAAGACAGAGGCTTTAACCCACTGAGCCACCCAGGTGCCCCTGAACTCATCCAAAGTTTTAATAAAATGCTAATCAGGACAAGTTACAGCAATTTTTAGGGTTTTCTTAAATCCAATAATTCTGGCAGAGAGAAAGAGAGAACTGAAAAAAAATAAACGGAAACCTTCAAGATTTTCACTTACCTCTATAAAGAGATGTTCCTTTTGTTTAAAAAAAAAAAGCAAAACTTTTTAAAAACCTCAATGTTAAAAAATATACAGCCTCATAAAATGAAATTAAAAATTTGAAACAGCAAAATAACAAAACCCATAAATCAGGTTCTTAAAACAGGCAAAACAAAACTGGATTCTGTCAGGAAGCCAATTACTCTAGACCTACTCCTCTGACAAGTTAGCAAGACAGTAAGAAGCCTTTCCCTACAAATAAAAGGATCTTTACTTGAGAAGAGACCCCCCTCCCCAAACAAGAGGTAATTAGAAGCTATTTGGTAAGTGTCCAAGAAGCCAAATGACTGTTTCAAACACCATTTCAAACCTCCCTGCAAATACTTCACAGCATAGTATCATTTTTATAGAATTTCTTTGGGGTGATTCTCTTGTGTTTCCTTTCTTTTACAAAGAAAAAAAGAGAGAGAGAGAGAGATTAGGGCACACGATTTTCTAAGGGACTCGAAAGTCCTTAAAGATTAAAGGGCGGCTTTGGTAATGAAGACCAGTTCCACTCTGGTGCTTCTGTTTCAAACAGCTGCATGTATAATGGACGATGCTTGCCACAGCTGGGAGGCTGGGCCTTGGCAAGGGGCCCACTTGGAGCCCTGGCAGCGCCACAGCAGGCGGCTGCGCAGACCAGCCCGCAGGATGCAGGGGGAGGGGCGGCACACACGTGCCGCTCTCCTCCAGCTGGGCGGCGCAGATCCTCACCTCCCACCCTCCCCCCTCCACCCCTCCCCCCGCCCCACCCTGTGGCTCCTCTAACACCACACAGGAGCTCTCCAAGCACCCCCAAATCCCGCAGACCAATAACAAAATACTGTCATTCCAGAAACGCTGCCCCTGATGTAATTCTCTGCACTCAGGGAGCACTCAGGAATAGCCCACGGATGCCTGGAAGGCAGTTCTCTACCAGCGACGCTGAAGCAGTATGGGTGGACCTTGATGGCTTCCCACGAGGCAGGAAGAAGACTGGTCAAGCGGCCTCCATATTGCAGACAGAACTAATGGCAGCCAGGAGCCCTGTCACAGCAGCCTGGGGATAGATCCAGAATACATGGCACAGGTCCTCGGCTGTCCTGAAGGGAAAGCTACTTCCTTTAGTCTTCTTTATATATGTACATACACACATATACACACCCATACACACACACGTATATATAACATATATACATATATGTAATCACATATACATACGAATGTAATTTCCTCCTTCCATACTATTATGTTCAACTTTTTTTTTCCAGATTTGCTGCCATACACACACTAAAGGGCTGAAAACAGAAAGCAGAACTTTAGAAAAAGAACTAAAAATATGTATTTATTGTGTAACGTATGTGCTTCTGCACTCCCACTTATCTTTGGCATAGTCATTTTTGTCTAGTTTTGAGATGAGCTGTTTGGATCCTTGTAACATCAACCACCTTGATGTGCAGCATTTAATACTAGTACTCCAAAAACTAAATGAATATGAATCCTGTTACATCCCCTGAACATTCCTTTATTTAATAGTCCCTGAAATTATGCTTAGGCTACCCACGGTCTCCATGATTAACTTGACTTCAAGGCACGAAATTTATTTGTGTTTTGGGGACATCGGAGTGACTGAAACAGGCTCGCAAATCCATAAGCTCCCCAAGCCTTACTTCCATCACCATATACATAATTTTTTAAATGTATGTAAAAAAAAGATAAAATATATGTAAAAATATCATCATGAATTTAAAAAACAAATTCATTTTTAAGTGTCACTAAATTCATAGCAGTTTTTGTCATTATATATTTTTTAAGCCACGCATTCTAAAAATATAATTACTCTCACATGGAACTGTGGGCTGGATTTAATGACTGGCTTCTAACAGAACAGAATAGAATAGAAAAGTTTTGTGAATTCTGAGACAAAGCCATTTCCATTTCACCCAGGATTCCCAAGTCAGACTCTGGTTAATGTGCAAACCTGGTATCCCTGCTTTCTTTCCTGGATACAAAAGTCTTAACTACTGACAATCCTCTGGGGGAAACTTTTCTACATTTAACATGGAACAGAACATATACCCTCCCAACAGCAGGGGTGGGCATGTAACCCAGGCAAGGCCTGTCAGAGTACCCAGGAACCTGCAAGTGACTGGTGTAGTAAAAGGCACGTGACTCAGGACAAACTAATGAATCTGTACCCTGATATTCGATGTCAGGGATCCTGGAGGAGCAAAGGAGTCTCTACTTTGTAGGAAGACTGGTAAGCAAGAGATAAGCCTCCTTTCCAGAGTCCATTATTTTTCCTAGCTTTGAAGAAAGAGAATGCCTGACAATGTTGCCAGTAGAGAGGGTGGGCAAGCAAAGCCAAGAGAGTCAGTGAGAGACAGGCTGGGCTGAGTGACACCATTTAAATATCTTTGACTAGATCTGTTCCCGCTTGACTTAAAATGATGTGAGATAATAAATTTATATTTTGCTTAAATTACTTCAAGGTGATTTTCTCTTCCTTGCAAAGAAAGCCTTGCCTGATATTAGAGGTCAATAAAATGCCATTGAAAAGGTCTCATTAAAAACACAAACAAACAAACAAACAAACAGAGGATCAGGATGCCTGGCTGGCTTGGTCAGAAGAGCATGTAACTCTTGATCTCGGGGTTGTGAATTAGAGCCCCACATTAGCTTTTTTAAAAACCGATGATTAAAAATTGAAAAAAAATGATAATCACTGCACTACAGCATTTTCACAGTCATCCACATCCTTCCTCCTCAGCTTTTCTCCTTTCTTGGTTGCCATAATGCCACACTCTCTTAGTTCTTCTCCTAACCAACACTGTGGCCATTCCTTTGCTTCAATAACTGTCCCTCAGGTGCCCATGCTCTGTGTTTCTGTTCTCAACTACTTCTCTTCCCTCCATTTTTCCTCCTTCAGTTTCATCTAGGGGCTAGTTTCCTATTACTTGCCTTATTGCTGTTGGGAAACAGGTAAGAAAATGTGGCGTTCCTGTGTGGACTCAATGACACCATGGTGTCTGAAGACATGTGGCCATGACAGTTGTGCCAACCTTCTGTATCTAGAAGTACAGCCACACTGTGTACTCTTGAACTCCAAAGGTTCACCGCAATCTCCTGCTACATCAGACTTCTTGGACTGTCTTGCTTTGGGAGTCATTTTCAGAAGCCCACCTTTCCAGGCCTTCCAATGCTTTCACAATTCTAGGAAAAGCTAGATGGGAGTATTTGTCACCCAATTTCTCTAGACTTCTTCGCACTGAAAACAGAATAAAGTTTGAAACTTTCAACAGCCAATAAGACCATGAGTTCTATAGCCACTGATGTCCAGTGTAACTTCATCTCCTGCCAGTTTCCTTCTCACACTTTGACACACTGACAGGTCCATCTGCCCTCAGCCTCTGTTATTAGCATATGTTCCTCTCCCTGCATCTCCCTCTCTCTCTTGATGGTCTGGTAAATGTCCAGGCAGCCTTCAGAGACTCCTCCAGAGAGAGTATGCACTTGTTTGTAAGCACCACAGGACCTTATGCTCAACACTTCAGAATTATCAGGTAACTATATTGTGATTTTCATTTTTCATGATTATCGTTCCATTCTAATTGAAATTCATTAAGGACACAGGTAGTGAATTTTTCTTAGTTTCCCCAAGCCTATCATAGTACAATGATACTTAAATAAACAGAATGGGAATTAAATCTTCCCTCAATTTATGAAATGTTATGGTGGCTTAAATGCATTTCCCTTCAGCTCCATCTCCTGGGAGAAATGATAAGATCTGAAATAAAATGTTCCTGCTTTGAAAAGGCAGTACACGCACATGAAGACTATTAGTGTCACTCCTTACCTGGCTTCAGGAGCACTCTCCAACACCATCCAGCGTCACTGCCAGTCACTTTAGTTTCCTTGAAGACAAGGAAACTTCAGCTATTTCCTCAAAACCCCACAACCTCCTTTCTAGTCCATGACCCAGTCCACATTTCCATTTTCTCCCTTAAATTCACAGGAAGGTGAGACTACTTGGCAATCTCTCTTTACTGTTATCCTCAATGCTTTACATGTTATAGGCTTATATAACTTAGAGAATTCCTTTTTAAATGGAGGTACCCACATGTGCTCCTTCTTCATCACCTTAATAACAATGAATTTAGTGTAACTACCGGACACTATTTTAATAAGGGTTCAAGCTTATCAGTGAAGTGCCGTAGTGTAAACCGGGGGGGGGGGGGGGGGGGGGGG
>NC_081568.1:88931537-89167594 GCF_022355385.1 Mustela nigripes
GGCAGTGCTTAGTTATAGTGTGGTTGTGGAGGATGTGGGGGTGGCGTGGGTGGGGGGCAGGGGGGGGGGAGGGGTGGGGGCGGGGGGCGAAAGAGTGACATTAGCAGGAAGGCCAGCCATACTAATACCATCTTGTATGGGTGTTTCAACCATGGTGCATGATCCTTCGGTATCTAGACAGAAGACAGCTGCCTTTGCTGATCCATAATATGAATTTAGAATGGAGAAAAAAACCATAATACAAACAGCTGGACTTCACAGAAGACGTCTAAAATTCAAAGGCTAGTGGGAGAAAGAAAACCTCTGAGGCAGAGATCTCTAAGCTACAGAGGCCCTCAAGGCCAACAACACTCCAATTTCCATCCTCTGAAATGGGAATAAAGGCATCACGAGAGGTAGGCTTGTAGAATGTGTGCTTGCCCTCTCCTTCATGCTACCCTCAGCACTGTCTCCTGTTTGCCAAGGCTGACTTAACATTGCTGCCAAAACAACAGCAACAACAACAAATCCTTGCTACCAGATTTTAATTTCTAAGGTAGGTTAACCACATTCCTCAGTTGTGGCTGATAGAAGGAGAGCAGTGTGATTCAGTCCTTTGCAGTGGTTCCTATGACTCATTTGGTGACCAACTCTGGAGCTGGCAGAATTGAACATTACCCCCTTTTAATTTCAGTTAGAAATGCTGTTTGAGGACATCTGATTCCTGACACAACAAGGACACAAAAGGAGAAGAAAAACAAAAAAAGAAAATCAGAAAATCCTATTAGGCTGAAGAGATAAGGAATTTTAGAGCAAAGGTGAAGGTTTCTTGCAACTCTCCCTATGGGTTATCTTTATAGCTGTTTATCAGGATATTATTTTTGTTTCTTCTACAAAGTACATGACCTCCAGGAAGCTAATTTAATATATGGGTCTACCTTCACCGCAACCCTCAAACAAATCAGAACTGCAAAAGTTAATTGGGAAGCAATTATTTTTGTTTTCATAATAAGGGCTCTTTATTTTGCAAGGAAAATGAGTTTTCTTCAAAGTACAAGTTTCCCTACTGAGTTAAAATAGGAGGTAAGAAGAGTCTTATTATGCCTAAATTGGGGGAGGGGGGGAATGTATCTTCTATCTAGTTCTTAAAATGTGGCTTCTGGGCAAGTAATAGTACAGGACCAGGAACTTGTTAGAAACGGCAATTTGAGGTCCATTCCAGACCTATGGGATCATACACTCACGGAGGTAGGGCCTAGCAATTGGTTGCTTAATAAGCCTTTTAAGGGGACAATCCTGATGGACACGAAAGTCTGAAAACCATAGATCCCCCCAAAATATTTTATGGATAGTGGAGGGATTGATGAGAGAATGGATTCCCTATGAAGTGTTTATTGCTACAAATATTCCAGGTGGCAATGGTCAAAAGCAGCCATGTTGTTTATCTGCTGCATTTATGAGTGATCTAAATGGTATTGCTATTGCCCTAAGAATTCTATACCTGTGTTGAAAAAACTTTGGAAAGAAGAGGGGTTGAGCAGTGAATGACTAAACAATGTATTGGAGGATAAAAATTTGGGAGATTCTGGGCCCCCTGTTTTACCATTAGGAGAATCTCTCTGGACCTGTGGGAGGAATCAAAGAGCTCTGTTCTGACCTGTGTAATCTAGAGATACACAAGTGACCTTGAAAATCCTTGAAAACTACTTCCAAATAAGAGTGTAGAAAAGCATCTTAGATCCCTGATTTGCTTAGGCCTGCTGTGACCCTCTCTACAGCTCCAGTTCTGAGAGTAGAAGAAAAAAGTTCTTCAGATTCCCCTATTCATATTTCAACAAATAAGCATCACGTCTCTACTGTTGGAACACAACTGGGATCCTCACCAGTGTGACTGGGGTCCTATTGGATCCTGTGAGAAAACTCCAGGAGATGAAGGGCAAAAGTCTTCCAGGGTGGAATAGACATGGGAGGATCCCCAGAGTGCTCTCCTGTCCTCCTTTAGATGGATCTGCTAAGTGTGAACAATCATTAACTTGCTTCTTGTCATTTAAAGCTAAGAGATAATCGTTGTTGTTCACTTGTCCCATTTGAGCGCTTGATTGCTTAGGGGTAGCCCACATCACGCAGGGAGCCCACATCCTGCATGTAGCTCACATCTCACATATGCAGTTCATGTCCTGCATGTAAATCTGTATCCTGTTTGTAACCAGATCTTGTATAAAGTATAAAAGAAGTGATTGTAAGAGCTGAAGTCTTCTACTGATCATCAGTCAGTAATTCTTCCATTATTTTGGCTCCCATCACCAGGATCCCCACCTCATGAAGGTGACCCTCTACCTTGTACCAGGTACTTTCAAGTAACTTGCTGATTAAGACTTGAAACAACCAACTCTTGCAAGTCATGCATTTTTATTCCCTTTGTAGTTTATATCCACTACTGGTGTTCTCACAGTAGCTCATCTCCCTTCTCTTGGCAATTGCATAACTACTTATTTGTGTGAACCATTCCCTTCTTGGCTTCATCCTGGGGTTGATCATAATGGTTTTTCTCTTTCTTCACATAGGTAGACAGGTGACTCAGGAGGACCCAGAATCTTTCACTATGATTATTATATACCTAAGTGAATGTGACAGAAAGACACTTTTATTTCCTTTTGAGATGCGCAGCTGGAGAGTTGTAAGCCTAGAGATGCCAGTTGCCATGTTTCTTGCTACATAAAACCTATCTAGTGGCAGTGAGAAAGACGCCAACACAGAAGGGAAAAAAAAAAAAAAGGCAGAGGTAAGAATGTCATGGTGATGATGGCCCCCTAAGGTCTCGTATATAGAGAGGTCTTATACATATACATATACATATACATATACATATATGTCTACATATACATACAAACAACAACAGTTTAGGCAACTATTCTTATTCTAGAATCTACCCTCCATCCACATCAGCTTTTCTTGCTTGAGCCAGCTTAGTTTTCTGCCACTTGCAACTGAGAGTCTCGATTAAGATAACACATTGTAAATGATTAAAAAGACTCAAAGGATTAAGAATATTGCCTACAGTTCCTACTTAGTCATTGGAAAGACAGGACACCTAGTTCTAAAGTCCAAAATATGTTCCACTATGCCACAGTTACCTTTAAAAATAAAGCCTAGGGTTTGTCTAATTGAATACATTTTTGTGGTGACTGGGTTTTCAAATCATATATTAAAACAGAACAGACGGGCAACTGGGTTGCTCAGTTATTAAGTGTAAGACTCCTGATTTTGACTCAGGTCATGATCTCAGGGTGGTGCAATGAAGCCCCACATTAGGCTCCACTCTCAGCAGGAGTCTGCTTGAGACTCTCCCTCTCCCTCAGTCCTTCCCTCTGCTCAGGCTCACTTTCTTTCTCTATCTGTCTCGAATAAATAGTCTTAAAGCATACACACACACACACACACACACACACAGCACGAACCATAGAAGAAAGTGATCATTTGGACTTCATTAAAATTAAGAACTTCCATTCATCAAAAGAAAGCATAAATATATTCACATATTTATCAGAATATATAAACACAACTCAAAAACAAAAAGATAATTAATAGATAAAATACTTGAACAGAATTTTATAAAGGAGGCTTCAAAAAGGGCAATATGTATATGAAAAGGTACTCAATATTATTATTCATCAGGAAAATGAAATCTAAAACTATAATGACATACACACATTCACCAGAGTGGCTAAAATTAAAAACACTCAATACAACATATTGGCACAAATGCAGAGGAATGAGGGCTCTCATACATTGCTGGTGGGAAGGAAAACTGGCACTACCTCTTTGGAAAAACATTTGGCAGCAAGGACTAAAGCTAAATTATTCCTACCTTATGAACAAGCAAGCCTAATTCCAGTTCTATCTACCAAAAAAAGAATGAGTACATATGGCCACCAAAAACCAGCAGCAGTCCATAGTATCTGAAAAAATGAAAATAAAGCAAATATCCATCAAGAGAAGAATGATATATCCATATCACCAAATACCACACAGCAAAAACAGGCAAAACCAAGCTATAGGGAGAGAAATAGGAATGGTGGTAATGACTGCATGGAGGAAAATTAACTGGGTAGAAAAGTAATTGGCAAGAGGAAAGATTTTTAAACCTTGCTTTCTATCTTAGACTAGGCAGTGGTTATACAAGTGTATACATATGTAAAAAAATAATAATCAATGAATTATACACTGAAGATGTACGTCCTTTCTTCCCATGATACCTCATTTAAGGAAAATAAATTAGGAAAATCCTACAAACATACCCAAATTGAAGCCCAAAAGAGAACAGAATTGAGATCATTTCTAATGGAGTATCCCTGTTAACAGAAGTTCACATTTCTGCGTAGGTGAGTTGTGTACCACAATAGAATCTAGAAAGTATTTACATATTTCAGGGTTGTTTGGGAACAGGGTATGATAAAGTGATGAGCAGAAATAATTTACACAGTGTTAAATCACCTTTCTTGATCCACAAACTCACCCCTAGTTGAATGTCCATGCTCCTTGAAAGCAGGAAAATACAAGTCATTTCATCCAGGCTCATCAACCCTGTGAACTATAGATGCTGGGCAAACTCTGTTTTGAGGAGTACGGTGTTATTAAATTACTATTTAATTTTATAAATATATCTACCTCTTCCAAAAGCACCCTCAAATAATTATATTTTCTCTGTATTTTCAAATTACCTTAGAATAATCCATAAATGACAGAGCACTAATAAAAGAATATACCAGCAGCCTTGTTATTTCTAGCTAATCATTAAAGTACAATAAACATGACAAAAAGCATGTCTAGGCAAATATACACATGCACAAATATTATCCAATCTCATTCCAAACCTCCTGCACGCTGACCTTATCAACCCAATTAGATGGCTTCCCATTTCCAAAGCAAAGTTAAAAGCAGTAAACATATCATTAAGAAAAATGGGCAAAGGTTAGCTTCCTGCAGAATTGTTCTTACAATAACTGTATGATTTTTGTCAATTTGTTTTGAGAAGTGACAACTGCTGCTAGAATAATCTGTTTTATGCTGCTCTCACTGACATAATCTAGCAGCCACCATTGAATATAACATTACAGAACTGGAAGGGGCCATGGGAATAATTTAATTCTTCTTCCTCATTCAGAAAGTGAGAAAAATGAATGTCTGAGAGCTTTGATTACATGCTTGAGTCAGATATTTGAGGTATACCTAAGTTTCCTTACAGATAAAATTTAGAATCAGTCTGTGAGCTCTAAAAGTGAAATGCAGAAACTATATATTCCACCAAGGAAATGTTAGTTCACAAATTGTGAGGATCCTACCATTTCTAGTCCATCTCCACCGATACATTGGTCCTTGAGTTTTACATATTGAAACAGACCAGTGACTCTAAACCTCAAAAATATAGGGGGTCTGAATTAAAGCAGGAGCAGTGAAAATAGCAAGGAAAGGATTTTTTTTTTTAATAAACATGTATTTTTATACCCAGGGGTACAGGTCTGTGAATCAGCACTCACCAAAGCACATACCCTCCCCAATGTCCATAACCCCACCCCCCTTCTCCCAACTCCCCTCCCCCCAGCAACCCTCAGTTTGTTTTGTAAGATTAAGAGTCATTTATGGTTTGTCTCCATCCCAATCCCATCTTGTTTCATTGATTCTTCTGCTACCCACTTAAGCCCCCATGTTGCATCACCACTTCCTCATATCAGGGAGATCAATAGTTGTCTTTCTCTGCTTGACTTATTTCGCTAAGCATGATACTCTCCTGTTCCATCCATGTTGTCGCAAATGGCAAGATTTCATTTCTTTTGATGGCTGCATAGTATTCCATTGTGTATATATACCACATCTTCTTGATCCATTCATCTGTTGATGGACATCTAAGTTCTTTCCATAGTTTGGCTACTGTGGACATTGCTGCTATAAACATTCGGGTGCACGTGCCCCTTTGGATCACTACGTTTGTATCTTTAGGGTAAATACCCAGTAGTGCAATATATTTTTTTTTTTAATGAAAGTAATGAAGGAGGATGACTCCTGAGTTCCCTGACTGATGAGCTGTAGTGATGGTCTTCAATCTCACTTCTCGCCCACATCCACTGGTTTTTCCAAATGATTCTTCAGGCTGATCTTCCTGAAGCACAGGTTTTACCTTCCAAGACAATGCTCATGGCCTACTTTACCTGAGTTCCCTAGAAACAGATGCTGACACTAGGAGTCCTGTATAAGTCACTTACTAGCATTTCTAGGAAATGGAAGGAAAAGGGAAAGGAAGGCTGCAAGATAAAGGCATGTCCACAAAGGTAAAACTGGCTCGCTAATGCTGGTCACTCTGGAGACTATAGAAGTTAGTGCTATTCAAAACATGGTCTGTAAAGCTCTGCAACTTGAGAACCAAGCATGCCTGGTCCATGATGCGGTACTATACTTGCAGCAAAGACTGGAAGCCCACTGTTTATTTCAGATAACATTTCTTTTCCAGAGCTCTTTCCTTAGGAAGGAACAGTGTGTAGGTTTCCGTTCTGCCACAAACTCATGGTATCCTGGGTGGTAAGACATTTGCAGACTGACTACGTTGAGTGCACTGGTAGAACTCACCCGGCAGAACTGTCCTGACCAGGGGAGAGGAAGCTGCATCATTTACATCCCAACACCATCAGTCAGTGCTTAAGGACTTGCCCTTGGGGGTGTGGCACAAAAATGCCTAAGTATTCCCAGACCTTGGCAAGGAGAGGGAAGAGCCCTCTGGTAGTCTGAGAGTAGTCCATCTACAAGGAAACACCAGTGCTGCCTGTTCGCTGGAGTCATACAACATCACTGTAAGGAAGAGGCAAAGGATTCCAAGGGAAGAAAGGAAGAACACAAACACCTTTTGCTCAATTGCCTGGAAAGTCCACACTTTGTCTTACAGCATGATGCCTGCTACATCTGGTCTCCATCTTTTCAGTTTTATCTCTAATTATATTCTATCCCAGTCCATCTCCCTTTTCCCTAGTGGTTTTCAATTTTGCTGACACACAGGAATCTCCTGGGGAGTTTTTTTGTTTAAAACTACTGATGCCTAAATTTTATACCCTTTCAATCTTGAGTTTATCAGTTGAGTAAGTCCTAGATGGTGGCATTTTTAAATTCTCTCCCTCATGTGATTCTCTCATGCAGCCCAGATTGAGAACCAGTGCTCTCAAGCTTATATATTAACCTGCTTTCAATTCCAGAAGTTTGGCACTGATCAGCTTTGCTTGCCATGCCCTGAACCCCACAGAAATGACCGTCCTGTGCCTTTGCCTTGGGAAACCCAATATTCATTTAAAATGCTATTCCTTCTCAAAGGCTCAATTAATTACCATTTTCTCAATTCTGAAGGTTAATAAACACATGCCCAAGGCATTCAGTATACTTAGCACCTAACCAAAGGGAAGGAAATGTCCTTTAATATATTGCAGATGTAGACAATAACTTAAACCTCTAAAAAAGTTATATGGATATATGAATCAAATGCTTTGATCTAGAACATTCCTGAAATCCTAGAATAAAGAAATAATACCAAGCATTAGAGGGAAAAAAACCTTTACCTACAACTCCACTGCATTCCTTCAATGAGAAACCACCTAAATATTCATCATGAACAGAACAGTTACATAAACCCTGTGGTAGTCCTACAGTGGAATATATCAAATGAAAGCATATTTCAAAAGAGTTTTTAATAATCTAGGGAACTAAGAGGGTTTGGGTGGCTCAGTTGGATAAGCATCAGCCGGATAAGCTCAGCCGGATAAGCTGACTCTTGATTTCAGCTCTGATCATGATCTCAGGGTTGTGAGATTGAGCCCCACCCCCAGCAGGCTCTGCAGTCAGTGGGGAGTATGCTTCGTTCTCTCCCTCCCTTTCTCTCAAATAAATAAATAAATAAACCTTCAAAAAAAAATAATCTAGGTAACTATATGCTGTGACCAACCAACCACATACACACATACGCAGTTCATAAAATTGCAAATAGAAAATACTCATATTTTTAAAAAATGTATTTAAGATGGGACAAACAAAAAATAAGTCAATTATTCTAAGTGATGGAATTATAATCCAAAAAATAAGATATCATTAAAATTATCCTATAATTACTATGTTTTGACTTACTAAGAAATTAAGACTATACCCTTTAATATTTCCCCTGGGAATTTCTCTCATCAATTATAACATAGCACTAATGTATATCTTTCTGTGGCCTTGGATTACACCTTTTATTTTTTATTGGGGTATAATTTACATAAAACTGTCCAGGACATAAACATGCTATTGAATTGGTTTTGACAAATTATTCCAGAAAGCTTCCTGGTAGCCATCGGTACTCAATCTACCTCCCACCACAGTGGTTGAGAAGCAACCACTGATCTGATTTATATCAGATTTATATTTTTATATATCTATTTATGTAATATACATATAGATTTATTTATATAAATATATGTATATAGATTTAATAATAATAGATTTAATATAGATATTATATTTAATAATAATTATTTAAATATATTTCTATTATTATATTAAATATAAGTATATTAAATATGATTATATTTAAATATGATTTAATTATATTTAATAATAAATAGATTTAATATAATAAATATATATATAGATTTATATATTTATATAAAGGAGTTGTGCCTTTTCTAGGATTGTGTGTAAATGGGATCATAGTCTGTGAACTTTTCCTCTCTTTACTCAGAATAACAATGTTGAGATTTATTAATATTACCGCATTTATTGGTAGGTAGTTCCTTTTTATTGGTGAGTCATACCCACTATGTGAATGCATCACAGTTTGTTTAGCCAGACTCCTGCTGATGAACATCTGGGTTGTTCCAGTTGGCTATCAAAACTGAAGATACTATGAACATTGTTGTATAACATTTTGGTGGACATTTGCTTATACTTCTCTGAGACAAATATTTATGTTTTAGGCAGCCTCCAAAATGGCACCTAATTATCCTTGAATCCATGCCTTTACTTGGTGGCACCTCTACCACACACACCCCACCCTGATTAGGGCATGTCCTTTAAAGCTACAGCATAAAAGCTGCTACCTTGCTCTCTCTAGGATCATTCACTCTGGGGACACCAGCTGCCAGGAGGATGCTCAAGAAGGGATATGGCAGAATACATGTGGCAAGGATCTGAGGTCTCTTGCCCATAACCAGCCTCAACCTGTCAGTCACAAGAGTATGCTGATTTTGAAACAGAACTTCCAGCCTCAGTCCAGCCTTCATGTGACTGTAGCCCTGACCAACACATCAGCTGAAACTTCATGTGATATCCTGTGGCCAAACCACCTAGCTAAGCGAGCTCCTGAGTTCCTGACTCCCAGACACTATATAAGATAATAAATGTTTACTGTTGTTCTAAGCCATTTTGGTTTGGTAAGCTATAATGCAGATAACCACTACAATCTAGGAATGTTACTGGTGGTTCATAGGGTACATATATATCCAATGTTTTAAGGGATACTAAAAGTTTCCCAAGGTAGTTGTCCCATTTTACACTTCAGTAGTTACAAATTTTTCATTTTCACCAACACTTAGTATCATCAACCTTTTTCACTTTAGCATTCTAGTAGATGTGTAGCCATATTTTATTGGGATTTTAACTTAGATTTCAGTTTTGACTAATGATATTGAGTATTTCATATGCTTATTGTATGCCTGATATTTTATGTATTATTTACACTCCTTTCGCAAGACTGTAAAAAACACCTATCATGGAGTTTGATACTAATCAGGAATTGATAAAAGCTTGATTAAAAAGTTAATCAACAGATGAACAGAGTATTCCCTTCAAAACTTATGAATAGAAGTAACCCTGAGCTCTTTCAAACATAAGAATTATAAAATGCACATTATAATTTATAGTTTAATTATGGTGGTAGCAATTTATAATGAGATGTTACAAGTTTCTTTATTTCATTTCCTAGAAAAAAATACATTATACTTCACCTTTCTTATTTATTAGGATTCTTCTTGCTCAGTGTACTTGGCACTGCACTGAAAGTCTTACAGTATAGAATGGGAAAAGAGTAAACCTCTTAGATAATAGAACATGGAGGAACAGTGAGATATGAGTTAAATTAGCAAAATCAATACAAAGTCAATTAAATCTAATGTCTGAGGAGATAGCCTTAGAAGATCTTATGTTAATAAGGCCAAAAACATGCAGGCCTTGAGCATAACCTAATTAACAGTGTAAACATATCTACAGATTCAACTTGCCATTATTGGTGGAATGGTCACATTAGAAAGAGATAAAAGGTAACCATGGAGCCAGAATTTCCTGTAATTTATTTAGTATGTAGAGGAGAGAATAATATTGAATGAGGAATAGGGCACAACACAAGAATTCTAATCACTAAAGTGGTGTTCTCTATTGTGGGGCAGAGGTCAATTAGCAGGTCCATTTATCATGGCCTAGATGACAGAACTTCTCTTTTTACCTTTTTTCAGACCCCATGATAACCAAACAGCCTCATGACTAATTTAGCTTCCCACAAGGGTATGCACTGGAGCAGACCTGAGCATTCAATTCCAACACAAGAAATAGTTCCTACTAAAAAGAATAAATGGACCCAGGAAAAGATAAGCCAATCAGATAATGAGGACGTTCTAATTGGGTTACCAACAGTATATCACACATTTAATTAAGATGGAAGATAATGAGTTCACAACTGGGAAACTTAGTTGTACTAAAAAACAAAAACAACTTTTCATTGTTCTATTACTATACTTAATTTCTATCTTAAGTCCTATTTTTCTGGTAGCCAGTAAATAATTTAGTCACTTCAAGGTATTTTTCAGTAACACATGGATTCCTCTGTCATAGGAAGATTTTCCCAGTGAAATCAAGGGTCCCCACCTTCACCTCCCCTCATCTTTGCTCATAGCATCTGAGATTTAGAGAATGGATGGCTGGCTGGAAGAGCTACCATGTGGTAGAACTCCAAAAACACCAATCACAGCAATATTAAAGTGTCCTCTGGGTCAATATTTGTCCACACTAATGCCCACTACTAATGAGCAAATACGTGTTGTTTTCTTATCAGTACTTAGGAATAAATGTTCCTTCTCAATGAGGTCTTTTGCAGGGAAGGATTGTATAATCACCTTCAGACAAATTAGCCTATGAATTCCCTTCTGACCAAAAGACTTCTTCAGATCAAAGGTAGACAACTCTACCAATTTCTGCACAATTCTGAGGGCACCTGAAGAGCTGTGTACTGGTTATCTATTGTGGTAGAGAAAATCATCCAAAATTTATAATAATAATTGCATTATGTTCATAACTGGTAGGTCAGATCTTCAAGGACAGGGCTAGGTGTTTCCCTGTCTCCACTGGGAACAAATGGTGGTATCTGGCTGATGGCTAGACTGCTTTGGAAGTCCAACATAGTTTCACTCACAGGCCTGCTGTTCTGGTGGGGAATGGACGGTTGGCTGAGCTTAGCAGGCCTCTGCTCCCATCCAGGCAGTCCTAGGTGGGCTCTCCAGCAGGGTAGACAGACTTCTTCCATGACAGCTAGTTTCCCCCCAAAGGGGCATTCTAAGAGAGCCAAGTAAAAGCTGCTCAGCTTGTTACCTAGCTTGGAAGTCATAGAAGCTCACGTCTTTTGCCTTCTAGGGGGCAGCTAAGCCACTAGACCAACCTTCATTCAAAAGGAAGAGAATTAACATCTACCTCTCCATGGGAAGAAGCAAAGACTTTGTGGCCATTTTTAAACTGGCTTGGAAAGGGAAACAGTAGCTCTTCCACACTTCATTGTGGGTGTCATAAGAAACTCAGTAAGGTTGGGGCGCCTGGGTGGCTCAGTGGGATCTGAGATCTGAGATCTGAGATGTGAGATCTGGGATCTGCCTTCAGATCAGGTCATGGTCTCAGGGTTCTGGGATCGAGCTCCACATCAGGCTCTCTGCTCAGCGGGGAACCTGCTTCCTCCTCTCTCTCTGCCTGCCTCTCTGCCTACTTGTGATCTCTGTCTGTCAAATGAATAAATAAAATCTTAAAAAAAAAAAAAAAAGGAAAGAAACTCAGTAAGGTTAACTCAAATTCTCTTGGCCCTCATTATCCCGTTATGCCATGCTATACAACATCATCCCTATTCAAATAGTGTCAAACCATCCCAGGATGAGATGTAATTCCCACCTGGGAAGTAAGTCACAGGTGTTGACTGTTCTTGGGGCCTAAATCACTGGTAGCTTTTATCATCGCTTCCTGGGGGTTCAGCTTTGGAGTCTCTTCAGGACAGGAAGCTTTCTTTCAGAGACCATCACCCACATTTACTCCAATTCCATCTTCCTTAGCTCTTTTATTCTACCTAAATCAGGAGGATCCTATCTTTACCCAGCAACCAGGACAAATAGGCTTTGAACTGAATAAACTTTCTTGCCCACCTAGAATTTAGGCCAGGGCTTTAGAATTCAAAACTCAAAGGCTTTACATATTTATTTTTTTTTTTCCTTCCTTGGTCTACTGAAGCTTTTCTTTTAAGTCAGGGAGACCAAAATCTAGATCAGAGGCAAATAGGACTACAGGTAAAAGGGACTGAAGTAGCAAAAAAAAAAAAAAAAAAAAAAAAAAAAATCTCACAACTTGCCTCAAAATAATTATTCTGTCACTTTTATAAATGAGGCTTTTCCATTAGTCACTTACGAGTTTGTTCAATTCCTTCTCTCAGAGACCGTGAGCGGATTAATTCTAAGTGCAATGATACAAGTCAATCACTGGACCTGCAAACCTGAGAACCCAGCTCACTTCATTGAATTCCAACAAGGGCACTCTCTGGGGCTCTACTTCATAATACAAGTAATTAAAAGCTACCTTTCATTTTGTTGGCACCTAACATCCATATTATTTTATTAAATTTATTATTTTATTAAATACAATAAAAAACCTATGAGGTAGGTCAATTATTACATCTATTTTATAGATAAAGAAACTGAGACAGAGAGATCAAGCAACTTGGAGAAGGTCCCACAGAGACAGGTACTCTAACCTATGTCATCAGACTTACAGTTCAGACTCTCAACTACTATGCTTCTGGTGCTTTCATGCTTGTTTTATAGCTACAAAAGAAAAAAAAATGTAATTTGACTATTGCAACTACTTTCTGACAAAATTTCCTTCTGGTTACACTGAACTCTGGTGAAGTCATGTATACTGACTGAGGTTTAATTTTAAACATCTATTGGCCAGAAGTCTCTTGTAGCACACCAGCCAGGAATTTTAAAGAATCAACATTTGGATACAAAGGTTTAATATAGCTAGAAAAAAAAAAAACAGATAATGATAGTAAATCCAGAAAATATAATAGAACATATAAAGGCAAAACAGCCTAAATGTCAGTTTTACCTATCATTTGAATATAAACCTCAAAAAAATTTTTTGAAGATTTTATTTATTTATTTGACACAGAAATAGAAAACACAAGTAGGCAGAGCAGCAGGCAGAGGGAGAGGAAGAAGTAGGCTCTCAACTGAGCAGGGAGCCCAATGTGGGGCTTGATCCCAGGACCCCAGGATCATGACCTGAGCCGAAGCAGACACTTAACCAACTGAGCCACCCAGGTGACCCTCAAAAATACTTTTTAAAAAATCAGATAAGATAAATATTTTTGGACAATAAGAAATAACAAACCTGTAGGAATTCCCAGGTAGCTCGGTCAGTTAAATGTCAAACTCTTGATTTCGGCTCAGGTCATGGTCTCAGGGTTATGAGATGGAGCCCGACACTGGGCTTCATGCTAGGTGTTGAGCCTTCTTAAGATTCTCTCTCTCCCCCTCCACTTCCCCCACCAACTCACACATGCATGCATGCTTTCTCTCTCTCTCTCAAAAATAATAAAGTAACAACCTATAGATTGACTGTTATGACTTCACTTTTTCTTGACATGAAAAGTCATTTAAAGTAACTGTGCTAAGAAATCTTTCTTTGTATCCCTGTCATATCTGGTGACAACAAGTTAATTTGTTAATCCCCAGTTGCAGACTAAAAAAGTAGCAGACTTTAAGAGAGTAGAACTATAATAGTAAAGTAACAGTGAATCATGCATTTCAAATCACAGCTGCTCAAAGAAATAAAATATGGTGCCCCAGAAAACCCAGAGGAAAAAAAAACAGTTGGGATCAACCTTTACAAAAATGTGAGCCTTGATGCACTATGTCTTGACTCCAAACAGTTTTATAAATGTAGAAAAGATACTTAAAATACAGTTACTTGATTTTTCAATTAAGAATAGCTCTTCTTTTAAATGCACTTTAAACAATCCTTTTTATACTGCAAGGAAAATCATATATAGACAAATCCTACACAGATGACAACAGCTAGAAAAAAATAAGCTGGAACCAGAAGAAATCAGCCTGAAAGACCTCCCCAAAACTCAGACATAACTTCAATATTATACTGGTTTGGGGTTCAATTTTAATATTCCCCCCAAACTCCCTTCATCACCAATGCCATCTGACACCCGTCAATCCTTAGCTGTCCTTCTGGGACCTGTATAAACTGTGTTAAACTGAATGATTCCAACATCAACACCCAAGACTGTAAGCCTGAAAATGGCTGTCTGTGTTGTAATAACTTCCAATTGGTCTTTGCACTGACCACCTATTCTCTGACACAAAAAGGGAAAAACATACAAATATATAGATATACATAGATCCACATGTGTACATACTTCACAAACACATCATCACACCTAAACACTTGAACTTGCAATCAAAGTTTCAATAGTAAAATATATATGTATGAACCATCAGTTATTAAATGAGATAATGTATAAGTGGATATGGTTAATATATAGTTGATACTTGGTAAATGTTAGTTCCATTTCCATTTCTGTTTTGCAGAAAATATAAATATCAAAACTAGGAACAGGTGAAGAAGAATAGTAAAAGCCTTTCACATAATACCAAGGATATACCTTTCAAGAGGTGAGGGGATTGATTTTGTTGATTGATGGATCCTTGGCACCTAGCCATAGTAGCATTCAATAAATACATGCTGATGATTGTGTGATAAGGAGGGAGGGGAGTGAAAAAGGAAGGAGTGGGGTAGGGAACAAGTCTGGCTAATGAACTATGCGGCTCATACTGTAATATTCTTTCATAAGATGAGTGGTTCTGATTCAAAAGCTAAGAAAGCACTCCTTCCCCCTAAAATATAATGTATTCACTCTAGCTTTGTAGGAGAGTGGTTAGGCTCATGGGCTGGAGTCAGACTGGAGTTCCATCTCTTTAACTTGTGTGATCTTGTTCAAGTGCCTTACCTTCCCTAAGCCTCAGTTTTCTCACCTGAAAAATAATTACAGTAAGTAATGCACAGCATTCAGTATCTGTTGTGGACTAAATTATGTCCCCCTACAATTCTTAGGTTGAAGCCTCAATCCTCAGTGTGAATGTATTTGGATAGAGGATCTTTAAAGGGTAATTAAGGTTACATGAGTTAATAATGGTAGGTCTCTAATCCAGTACAACTGGTGCCGTCATAAGAAGAAGAGACATCAGGAGGGCAAGGGGACAGAGGAGAGGCCATGCAAAGGACACAGGAAGGAGGAAGCCATCTGAAAATCAGGAAGAGGGGCTTCAGTGGCAAGTAACCATGCCAACAGCTTGAAAATAGATTTACAGTCTCTAGAACTAGGAGAAAATAGCAGTTGTTCAAGACACCCAGTCTGTGGTGTTTCCTATGGCAGACTGACAAATACAGTATTTCATAAAGCTGTATGAGCACTGAACTAGAAAATAAATGTAAGAAGTGCCATGCCCGGGATGCTGGGTGGCTCAGTTGGTTAAGTGTCTGCCTTCAGCTCAGGTCATGATCCCAGGACCCTGGG
Source organism: Mustela nigripes (assembly GCF_022355385.1). NCBI lineage: Eukaryota > Metazoa > Chordata > Mammalia > Carnivora > Mustelidae > Mustela > Mustela nigripes. The sequence goes on from NC_081568.1 coordinate 88,947,415, forward strand.
ATTGAGCCCCATATCAGGCTCCCTGCTCATTGGGGACCTGGCTTTTTCTTCTCCCTCAGGCACTCCACCTGCTTGTGCTCGCTCTCTCTCTCTGTCAAATGAATAAATAAAATCTTTAACAACAACAAAAAAGAAGTGTCATGCCTAGCATACAGGTGCTGCCTATAAAACCCAAATAATATTGTTGGCAGACAATTTTCCATAAGTCTTCCACATTTCTACACATCTTCTTAGCAGAAACCCTGAAAGCTTTGGGTCAGATGTATATTTTCAAGGATGTTTGTAGAGCAAAGAGCCTTAGAAAAGAGAGAGAAAAACAATGTTTTCATCTGGAGCAGAGAGAAGGTTTGCCTACTGCCCAATAATTATGATCATACTTCACTCCAGGACAAATGTTGGTCAGATTTTCTGAGCCCATTAAAAAAGATTCAGGTTCCCTAAGCTCAGAGTACCTTGACTGAGATGAAAATCTACTATGTTTGTGTAGCATCCAATGTGGCTATTCCATTTTGCCTCCAAAGAACTTGGGGGGAAAAGGAAAGGGTAATGACACCAACTTAAGTCTCACACTGTTTATACAACGTCATGAATCATTATGGCCTTTATCTCTGACCCAGGAGTCTTATGTCTTCTGGTAGCATTTCTGAAACTATGTCAAGCTAACATTTTAGCTTATAAGTAAGGAAAAACTCAAATTCTTCACAGTTCTTGACAATTATTATTACTCTTATTGTTATTATTATTATTACCCTTGTTCCTTTTATTTAGGAAATAAAAACATAAAACAAAAAATTTAAATACAACCTTAGAAAGGGTAGCCATTTCTGAATTAGGGGCATCCTAGTTAAGGAAATTAACAAAGAAAAAATGTATATCTTCCTAAAACCAATCCTTTCAGTTGTGCTCCTATACTCTTCTCCCCATTATCTCTTCTCTCTGATCCCTCTATAAGCACCTTCTATCTCTCTCTCACTTATAACCAGACCTCTTTTAAGAGTTGCACCTTGGGGTGTCTGGGCGGCATAGTTGGTTAAACATCTAATTCTTGGTTTTGGTTCAAGTCATGATTTCGGGGTTGTGAGATCAAGCACCACATCAGGATCTGTATTTGGCATGGAGTCTGTTTAAGACTCTATCTTTCTCCTCCTCTGCCCCTTTCCCTCCCCTGGCAACCTCTCTCTCTAAAGTAAAGAAATAAATCTTTTTAAAAATTTTTTTAAAAAGAGTCACATTCCTTACCTGTTTTTTCCCCTCACAGCTTCCTCGCTCTTCAGTTACCTCAATATGACATACCTCACCATCTCTACTCACACAGTTTTGGAAAGGTTACCAAGAAAGGTAACTTCTCTTTGTCAGTAAATACAATGGGCATTTGTCATTACTCCTCTTACTTGACCCTTCTACAGCATTTAACATTGCCACTCAATCCCTCCTTCTTTAAAACTGTTTGGTATCTGTAACATTTTACTCTTCTGAATTCTACATTCTCAGTCTCGAGCTCCTATAGTCAAGCTAGAAAAAGTTTATCTTCTAAAGGCCCAGTCCCAAGTCCCCATCTCTTTGAGTATATTGTTGTCTCTCCCTGCTTGATCTCATTTGTGTCCACAGGCTCAGTCATCAATAATCAGTCACAAATTTAATCTCTGAACTAAACCTCTCCTCTGAGATCCAAACTCCTAGATCTAATTCAACATGCCTTCTTGAATTTTTTAAAATCATCTCAAGTTAAACATATGAGTCAAAGTCTTTGCTTGCCTCTGTCTCTTCCCATGTTAACACAGAGCAATAATGCTCATCACTTGAATGAATTAATATATGCTAATGCAGGAGACTGTCACTTCGATGGCCCCCAATAAACCAAGTTTCCCAGCACCATACTCTTGTCATCCTCTTCCTTTGAACCTGGGGTGGACTTATATACTCACTTGAACCAATAAATGTTACAGAAGTAACCCAGTTCCAGTTTCAGACCCAAGCATTACAAAAGCCTGGAAACTTCTACTCCTTAACTCTTGGGTACCCTAAGTTACCACGTAAGAGCTTCCACCACTGGAGAGATTGACTCAAATACCATGTGAAAAGAGAGAAGCCCAGTATTTCAAGCATCCCAGCTGACCCTAGCACCAGACCACAGCTGGCCTACCAGCTGAATATAGGCACATGAGTGACCATCACCACTACCAGGAAAATGATGGCATGTTGAGCCCAGTCCAGGTTTAAAAATCATGAGAGTAGTAAAAATGGTTATTTTTTTTTTATTAAATTTTTTATTTTTTATAAACATATATTTTTATCCCCAGGGGTACAGGTCTGTGAATCACCAGGTTTACACACTTCACAGCACTGAATACTATGCAGCCATCAAAAATGGTTATTTTTTAAGCCATTAAGTCACAGGATAGTTTGAAGGTAGTTATAAAGGAGTACCTAAGAACTAGGAATAATTAAGCATTAATTTTTTAAAAATTCTATATAAATTCACTGATGCATTGGTATTTTTTAATATCAATATTTTTTTCTGCTTAAAATAAAAAGCCAAAGAATCCTAAGTTGAGACTTCTGAGACTCTAGAAAATGATAATTTACTAGTAGAACTATATGCAGCTCACCACTCATAAATAATACACATTCTGCAGGGCACCTGGGTGACTCAATGGGTTAAAGGCTCTGCCTTCGGCTCAGGTCATGATCCCAGGGTCCTGGGATCGAGCTCCGCATCAGGCTCTTTGCTCAGCAGGGAGCCTGCTTCCCTTCCCCTCTCTCTGCCTGCCTCTCTGCCTACCTATGATCTCTGTCTGTCAAATAAATAAATAAATAAATCTTGGAAAAAAAAAAAGAATACACATTCTTTCATCTTGGATATATCACTTCAGAACTTCAGTACTTTTTTTTTTTTTTTAAGATTTACTTATTTGAGAATGAAATCATGTGAGAGTCAGGGGAGGGCACAGGGATAGAATCTTTAAGCAGACACCCCACTAAACACTGAACTTGACAGAGTGCTCCATCCCACAACCCAAGAGATCATGACCTGAGTGGAAACCAAGAGCCAGTCAACTGACTAAGCCACCCAGGTGTCCCTCAGTACTCTTTTAATACAACATTTCTCTAGTATTACTTTTTAAAGTAATGGTCCATTTTTTTCACTCAGAAATGAAAACCGTGAGATTAAATCATTCTCTCACAAGTTTAACAAATATACTTTTCTTGTAAAGCCTTACACTTATCAATGACATGTTCTTTTGAGATTAGGCCATTAGAGTTCCTTGACAGCAAAGTTCTTGGAGATAAGTAAAATAAAAGTATTTTACAGTGCAAGATGACATGAAAAACATTTAGACCTGAACCTGAAGTTTTCAGATTATTTCAGAGAAGTTAAGAAGACACAGGTACTCTTTATTCCCAATTCATAAAAGATCTTCTAAATTCTGAAAGATACCATTAGATCTATCTAATGATATCTAAAGATACCATTAGAAAGATACCATTAGTAAAGATCTTCTAATTCTTAAAGATACCACTTACCAAACCTAATGGAAAAATCCATACTCTCAGACAGATCTCCTTCAACAAAGGCCTTAATAACTAAAATGCTCACATCCCAAATGATGGCCCACTTACTACCCTCAAGAGTAAATTTCTACACAAATAACTTCTCTGAACAAACAGTTGGGTCTAGCTTTCAGAAACCTAGCTCTAAAGTAGTTGAACAAGTAGCAAGAATCAACATGTGATTGTGAATACTCCCCCCAGCTGCAAGCGTAGCAGTTACTCAGCAAAGTTTCATTAGACAAATCTGGAATTTAGCCCAATCATTTTGGACAGAAATGGTCTTACATAACTCTTCTTCAATCTAAAGGCAGTTTAGACTCCTCTCAGAAGGAGTTATTTCTGCTGAAGGGACATTTTCACTCTATTACATTAATTGTTTAGATAGTGCTGACCACATAACACCCAAACTCCCCAAAGGAAAAAACATAACAGAATGGTTAGGACAATATGCTGACTACAATGTAGATTTGCAGTTATGGTTCATTTTGTTTTTAATTAACAATAAATTATGAAAGGTAAAAATCTAACAAAAATTAACCTACAGCTTTAAAATAAAACTCTGATATGTGAATCTAAAAATATTTTAAAAACTTCTTGAGGGATTTACTCATTTTCAAATGAGTTTTTAATTACATTGACATTATGAAGTTTTTTTTAGACATCATTTAATAAAGTTACCAAAAGAGAGGTTCTGAATTAAAACAAGACCATATTCCTGAATTTTGCAGTCTGGCTAAAAATGGACAACATAATATATCTTTTGCAATGGGGAAATTCATTCTAGTATTGTGTTTCTTATTCCTTGAGAGCAAACCATATCCTACATGGGTGAATCATTCTAGATCTTTCTTTGCCATTAGAAAAGGCACTCTGATCACTGGTATAACTCACCATGGTTTTGGCAAAAACAACAGTGTGGGGCATTGATTTCAATTTCACTTGATATAAGAACAAAATACTTGGGAACTTCTCTCCATATGAAAAAAGTATTCCGTGATATTTGACCGTCATGGTGTTTTACTAAAGAGAAAGACTTCAGGTCAATGGTAGAGAAGAAAATGTTAGAATAAATGAGTTGGGTAGCACAAGAAAAGGTCTCAGCCTCTATTATGTTTACAAAACTTCGTTGAGGAGTCTTCCAAAATCACTTGGCAGCCTAAAGTGAACTGAAGCTTGGAAAGCAATGGTATAGTAAACATCATCCATCAGAATTAGGTAGGCTTTGGCAAAGGCTCTGGAAGATGTCATATGAAACCCTGGGTTCTGGCATGAATAGGGTTTAAAGTTTGTTCTTTGCACTGGTCTCTCACTGCTCCCACCTGCTTGCATGGAGAATGTAGTGATGATCTGAGGGATGCTAAAAGGTACAAGCTTGCAACAGAGGAAAGAGAATGCATGTTTATATAGAAAAAGAAAGCAGATAAAATTGGCAATACTTCATAAGAGTAGGAACAAATTTAAACCATATATGGGGGGGAGGGGGTACAAATTCATTCTCTCGTTTTCCAACCTTGACATCATGATCTAACTCGGGAAAAACACATTTTCCCATCTCCCATACACCAATTTTGGTGTATGACCTTTTCCTGATTACAGTGATGTGTTCAGTGATGGTCATATGATCTACATAAAATTCCTATATGACTCAATCCTGAGACTTTCATTAAAACTATTAGGACAGGGGCACCTGGGTGACTCTGTCCATTGAGTGTTGAAACTCTTGGTTTCAGCTCGGTCATAATCTCAGAGGTAGGGGGGCTCCTACACTCACTGGGGAGTCTGCTGGAAGAGTCTCTCCCTCTGCCCCTCCCCTGACTTATACACACTCTCCCTCTCTAAAAAAATAAATATTAAAAAGAAAAACTATTAGAGAAGCTGTCATTTTATTGAGGATTTTGAAGCAATAGGATGTGAACCCCATAAAGCAAAGTAAGTTGGTAACAAGCTCACATGCCTGAAGTCAGCTTTCTTGTTGCCAGTACAAAGGAAAAATGAGCTGTGTGACAGACACAGTCCCATTGATCTCTCTTAAATTCTGACCTACCCCCTGGGTTTTTCGAGGATCAAATCCATTTATAGATTATCATCACTTAAAACCACAAAACCCAACCTGAAGCAATACACCATAACCTGTCAAAGAGACAAAGTAACCAAACATTGTATGGAAAAACACATACCCCAAAAGGTCACAGTAGACTATGCAAATGAGACCATAATAACCCTATCAAACTATTCTCTACTAGGAGTCCAGCAGTAACCTCTCAGAACAATGACCCCAAATCCTTCTGTCTTCAGCCTTTATAATATTGCCAGCTCTGACCTTGGCATTGCAGCAGCCAGCATAAAACAAGGTCACAGTTCAGCTACAGAAAGGCAGTATTAATAATTGAAGGAATTGCATAATAGTTTAAGTGATTATGTGTCAAAAATGACCAATGCAGACAGCAAAGGTTGGAGCCCGCTGTTAGCTGACTTAGTGTGGGGGAATAGGAATTCCCTTAGTCAATTAATTGTTTAATAAATTTCCTCTAATCTTTCTCTTGTGAACCCTGTTCAAAGCAGGTTTCTCACAAATAAGATCTATAACCAACGGTTTCTAACTATGTAATCTGCAAAAAAGAACCACTTTGACATTTTAGGGCTTCATGCACTGAGTGGCTCAGTAGGATATGTAAATTTAAAGTGCTTTAAAAATTAAAGCAGTTTTAAGCAATTGTGATAAAGAGTTTAGTAACACTAAGACAAGGAAATACAGTAGGAAATACTTTAAAACAGCAGCAGATACTAAGCAATCTGGTCATCATTATGGTTCTGTTCTCAGAAGAGAGTAATTTAGTCGCTGACAGGGGTTCAAGCAGGTTATGGAAAGGCTTTTGAGTCAACAAATAATCCTACTTTCTTGCAACTTTAAATCCTTTAAATCTGCAGTCAATTCTCCTCGGATTACTAAGAGGATCAGCAATAATTTTTCTAGCATTGAAGTTTTGCCATAGTTGAGCATGGTGGGCCAAAATACTAGTTTTATTCCTTCACCTCAAGTGGGTAAATTCAAACTTGTGAAGCCACATCAAAGGTGTGCTTTTGAAACACCAAAGGAGACAGAATGGTGTCTCAGAGCCTGTGCTGGGCACCACCATTGGGCACTGTATCCTTCCAAAAACACATTTCCAACAAAAAAGACTATAGAAGTTTCTCAACCACCATGCACTGAATTGGGTAAAGCAAGTTATTTCACAAAGGTCCAGGAAGCATAATTATTACCAAGCACTGTCCTGACAGTCAGGGAGGAGCTAACTGTTCACAAGACACAAAGAAGACTTAGACTTACCTATGCAATAGAAATGGTAAAGTGAAACTTGCTCTATGGAACTAGTGTATATTCAAGTTTCTGTCCAAGAAATAAAAATGCCAGTGCAGAGGGTAAAAAAGAACAATGGAACTATTTAAAAGGTCTTCAGACTCTGAGAAGAAGAAACATGAAAATGTACTGAAAACTTGGAAATCAAAATAGTGTACACAAGCAAATACAAAAACAGACATACCACCAATGAAAACATGACTGAAGGGCGCCTGGGTGGCTCAGTGGGTTAAGCCGCTGCCTTCGGCTCAGGTCATGATCTCAGAGTCCTGGGATCAAGTCCCGCATCGGGCTCTCTGCTCAGCGGGGAGCCTGCTTCCTCCTCTCTCTCTCTGCCTGCCTCTCTGCCTACCTGTGATCTCTCTGTCAAATAAATAAATAAAATCTTTTAAAAAAAAAAAAAGAAAACATGACTGAAAATTGAAGGAGGGGGATATTGAATAATTTCAGTTATCCTTTAATACTGGGAGGAGAGGATTTCTGAAACTCAACTACAAGACCAGAACCCATATGTCAAAGCAAAAATCTCATGGGTAGAAGATTAGCAAGGAACAAGTGAAATCAGACATATTAGAGGTAGCTATATAGTCTTAAAGGAGAACAGAAGGAGGTGGCCATGGCCAGCCACACACACACACACACACACACACACATACACACACATACACCACACACACATGTGCACACACACACATGCACACATACATTACAAAAGCAAGTCACACCCTTGTGATCCCCTTGTAATATATATTCTTTAAATCTACCATGTAATAACTATTTTGGAAGGCACTTGAAGATCTGTAATACTCTCCTGATGTTAAAACTTTAATGGTATAACAAATTGGCATGGTGGACATGGGGAGTTAGAGAGGAGAGGGAGTTGGGGGAAGTTGGAGGGGGAGGTGAACCATGAGAGACTATGGACTCTGAAAAATAATCTGAGGGGTTTGAATTGACAGGTGGGTGGGAGGTTGGGGTACCAGGTGGTGGGTATTAGAGAGGGCACGGATTGCATGGAGCACTGGGTGTGGTGCAAAAATAATGAGTACCGTTATGCTGAAAATAAATAAAAAATTTTAAAAAACCAACTTTAATGGTTATTATTTTTCTTAAAGCTGTCAGGTTCCAAGCACCACTGAAAAGAGATTTAATTTTTAAACCCAAATTTAGGATTTTATGAAACAACAAAATTTTTACACTAAACAACACTTTCAGATCAATATAAGAGTACTAACATTTTATTTTGCAAATAAAAGGCCATAGAAAGAATTGCCACTAACTATAATTATCTTTTTTAACAAAGGGAAATTTTAACAATGTAAAAATAGGAAGGTGAGACTCTCAGAAGAAAAGACAACTTCCCAAGGAAGAAATACTGTGGTCTTAGTAGTTTTTTTTTGTCCACTCACTCTTCCTTCTGGTGCTGATTATGTATATGTTGCTATATTAATATTATCTCGGATTTCGTTGAGATTTTTTTTCTCTTTATTACTGCTCCTCTCTGTTCTTTAGACTGCATAATCTCTATTAATATATCTTTACTGATTCTTTCACAAAGAAAGAATTGCCACATCAAATCTGTTGAATCACTCTAGTAAATTTTCCATTTAGCTTATTTTAAATTTCAACTCCAGTATTTCTATTTGGGCCTTTTTTTTTTTTTTTTTACAATTTCTATCCCTTTACTGATACTCTCTATTTGATGAAACAATGTGAAATGAAACAATACTTTCCTTTTCCTTTTTAAAGCATGATTTTCTTCAGTTTCTTAAATATATTTATAATAGTTGTTTTGACATCTCTGCTAAGTCTGATGTCTTGGTCCACTCAAATACAATTTCTCTTGCTTCCTTTTTCTAGTGGATGCGTCACACTTTCTTGTTTCTTTGCACACTTCATAATTTTGTTGTTGAAAACTGGACATTATAGACACTATATTCCAGCAAATCTGGAGACTGATCCATATGCATGGACTTGTCATGGTTATTTCCTTGTTTTAACTCTTTAGTAATTGGGTGGGACTATTTCAGAGAAGTCTATCTCCCCTGCAGTTTGCAATCTCTCCCTGCGCTCTTCAGAGGGCATAGTTTTGGGTATATTTACAATCACCTTGAGATGACACTTTCAGCATGACTCCCCTTGAATATCTCTTTCCGTGTTCTATTAGTAAAATACTTGGCTCTGGGCTTCAGCTAATTGCTGGCTGTCCACTCTATTGTTTTCAACAATGCCTTGCGCGATAAATTGTTCCGTATTCCAATTAAACTTGAGCCCCTTCTAGCAATAGTATTGAGGCTACTACATTTCAAGGCTTGTTACAAGGCCAGAAGGACTCTTCTTTTTTTTTTTTATAATTTAAAAATTTTTTAATAAACATATAATGTAGCCCCTGGGGTACAGGTCTGTGAATTGCCAGGTTTACACACTTCACAGCACTCACCATAGCACATACCATCTCCAATGTCCATAACCCCACCACCCTCTCCTTACCTCCCTCCTCACAGCCCCCCTCAGATTATTTTGTGACATTAAGAGTCTCTTATGGTTTGTCTCTCTCCTGATCGCATCCGGTTTCATTTATTCTTTTCCTACCCCCCAAACCCCCCACATTGCATCTCCACTTCCTCATATCAGGGAGATCATATGATAGTCGTCTTTCTCCGAAAGGCTTATTTTGCTAAGCATAATACCCTCTAGTTCCATTCACATTGTTGCAAATGGCAAGATTTCATTTCTTTTGATGGCTGCATAGTATTCCATTGTAAATATATACCATCTCTTCTTTATCCATTCATCTGTTGATGAACATCTAGGTTCTTTCCATAGTTTGGCTATTGTGGACACAGCTGCTATAAACATTCGGGTGCACGTGCCCCTTTGGATCACTAGGTTTGTATTTTTAGGATAAATACCCAATAATGCAATTGCTGGGTCGTAAGGTAGCTTTATTTTCAACTTTTTGAGGAACCCCCATGCTATTTTCCAGAGTGGCTGCACCAGCTTGCATTCCCACTAACAGTGTAGGAGTGTTCCCCTTTCTCTGCATCCTTGCCAGCATCTGTCATTTCCTGACTTATTAATTTTAGCCATTCTGACTGGTGTGAGGTGGTATCTCATTGTGGTTTTGATTTGTAGTTCCCTGATGCTAGGTGATGTGGAGCACTTTTTCATGTGTCTGTTGGCCATCTGGATGTCTTCTTTGAGGAAATGTCTGTTCATGAGAAGGACTCTTCTTAACTATCTCTTTCTCTGGTGTTCTCTGTTAAGTCAAACTGGTCTACAAATGGCCTTTTTATTGTCAAAAGTTCTATATAGTTCTCATAGAGCCTGCCTTAACCCCTAGGAAAAAAAATCTCTGCAACACACACTAGATCATGGGGAAGGGATAGTGGCCCATTTCTCTCAGAGTAGCCCTGATTTCATAAGCAGGGTGCTCACCAGGAACAAAAGCCTCTGGTCTTCCAGGCTTGCCTCTGCTGGTGTGGAACCTCTTTACGCTATGAACTGGAGTGGTGATTGGAGTCCATTATCCTTAGTCTGCCACGCTTTTACCCTACGAGATGGGGAGGGGAGCTCCAGACTTCTAAGTCCTCTTGCCTCAAATGGAATTCTACAACATAGAGCTGGGGAGAGGGATTAGAAATGCTGGCAGACTGTCCCTCCTGGGGAGATACTGTAGCCTACACTGGAAGCTTGGGAGAGAGGGAACCCCATGTTTTGAATGCAACTATCTGGAATGCAAGATCTGTTATGATGAACAGTTGGGGCAGAATAAAGGGAGTGCATCACGGCATAATTGCCACAAACCCTGACTCTGGTAACCCCAGTTTAGTCAACTTTCTTAAATATGTGTTTTTCCATTTGCTATATACCCTTAGGACAATTTCCAGACTTAAAGCGTTAGGTTTTTGTTTTGTTTTGTTTTTTAAAGATTTTATTTATTTATTTGACAGAGAGAGATCACAAGTAGGCAGAGAAGCAGGCAGAGAGAGAGGAAGGGAAGCAGGTTCCCTGCCGAGCAGAGAGCCTGATGCAGGACTCGATCCCAGGACCCTGAGATCATGACCTGAGCTGAAGGCAGTGGCTTAACCCACTGAGCCATCCAGGCACCCAAGGGTTAGGTTTTTAGGATAAGTTTCATCAGTTACTATCATTTCACTGAGGAGCCAGTCCACAGAGCAACTCATGCTGCCATTTCAGAAGCTGATTATTAGTTTTTTAGTTGTTTTTTTTTCTTCTCATTGAGCTACAGACTGGTAAAAATTTGATAATACCCCTGTATGAGTCTACAGACTAAAGGACCAAAGCCTAAACAAGTTATAGTGAGTTGTTCAAAATAAGATGACTCCCTAAAGAAAGCTCTAAATTAAGATTCTCATATTTGAGTGTGCAAGACAATCACCAGGAGAGATTTTTTTAAAGTTCAGAATCCAATCTCCAACTCAGAAATTTTGATTTATGAAATCTGGGGTAAGGCCAGAGAAATTATACTTTCAAAGAGTACCCTAAGAGTACTGTGCAGAATCTAAAGTACAAATAAATTATCTGACCATCTGGGATATTTTTTTTTTTAAAGATTTTTTTAATTTTTATTTATTTGACAGAACACAAGTAGGCAGAGAGGCAGGCAGAGAGAGAGGAGGAAGCAGGCTCCCTGCTGAGCAGAGAGCCCGATGCGGGACTCGATCCCAGGACCCTGAGATCATGACCTGAGCTGAAGGCAGCGGCTTAACCCACTGAGCCACCCAGGCGCCCAATCTGGGATATTTTTTAATAAGATTTTATTTTGGAATAATTAAAATTTAAAGCACAATTGCAATGACATTATGGAGGATTCTCATACCCTCTTCACCCATCTTCCTCTTATATTAATGTCTTACAAACCATGGTATGTTGTCAAATTTGAGAGATTCACATCAACTAATGTTATTAACTAAACTACAGATTTTCCTAGGATTTCATCAATTTCTCCCCTATTGTCCTTTTTCTGTTTCAGGATACTGCATTGCATTTAGCCTGGGATTTTCTTAAAATGCAAGTTCTGCATTTTATATCATGACACCTTTTATACTACTATGGTTAGTTATAAGTATACAGAACCTCCCCCAAAGTTCTTTGAAATAAAGGGCTTTTTGTTCCCCATGAACCTCTAGGTAATTATACTTGGGGATATAAACAGCCTCTCTTCTTTAGAATATAAGCTAGAATGACAGCCTGGGTGGCTTTGCTCATCTCTTATTCTAAAATCAATTATAAGTAGTTGTCACATACTTTTTGAGCATCAAGATTATAAAGAGCTCTGGGAGGTCATCTAGAACAGCACTCTTGGTTCACAGAAAGCAAAATTGAAGCCCAGAGAAGGATGTGGCTTTGATCAAAGTCATATAACTATTAATCTCCAATCCAGTGTGATTCTTTTATCACTGTATCATCTCCAACACTCCCAATAGTTTCAGACCTGGAGGATGCAAATGCCCCCTTTATATGCTATTATTATCAACTATTTCAATGCAACAGAAAAATAAAAAAAATATTACTGTGCCCTTAGTCTTACTAAAACTTAACAGTTCATTATATTCTCCCCTTTTAAGGAATTAATCAATACATCTCCACACAAATATGACCAATATATTTTTTTACCAATGATTGAAAAGCAACTCAGTGGAAGAAATACTGTCTTTTCAACACGTGGTGCTAGAACATTCCTACAGATGTCCATTAGTGAAAAAGAAAAAAGAAAAAAGAAAAAACAAAAAAAAAAAAAAGAAGAAAGAATCTTGATCCTAACCTTACCACTTACTAAAAAATAACTCAAATTCAATTTTAGGCTTACACTAAAAGTGTACAGCCATAAAACTTTTAAAAGACAAGAGAACATCTTCAGGACTTAAGTCTTACTAAAATAGAGAATGACACCAAAAGCATTATCCATAAAAAGAAAAATATTAATAAATTACAATTCATCAAAACTAAAAACTTTTGTTCAGTGAATGAACCTGTTAAGGGGATGAAAATATAAGCTACAGATGGAGAGGAATATTTGCAAATTAAATATTTATAAGACTCACAACTACAGTTCCAAAAATACAAAAACAAAACAAAAACCCTCTCAAAACTCCATAGAACTAAAACAGACCATCCAATTAGGGGATGGTCAAAAGACATAGATAATTCACTGAAGAGGATATATGGATGGCAAATAAGCACATGAAAGGATGTTCAAGATCACTAACTGTGGGAGGCAGACTAATGCCTGCTCCTCCAAAGATGTCCGGAAACTGAATATGTTACATTACATGGGAAAGGAGAATTAGGGTCACAGATGGAATTAAGCTTTCTCTTTAGCTAATCTTAAAATAGAGCAATTATCCTGAATTATCTGGGGGTTCAATCTCAAGAGTTCTTAAAGTAGAAACCCCAGACGGAAGTAGTCTGAATGATGTGATATGAGGAGGACTCACTCCACTGTTGCTGGATCTGAACATATAGGACTGGAGCCAGGAGCCAAGAAATCTGGAAGGTAGAAAAGACGAGGAGGCAGATTCTCCTCTAGCACCTGTTCCAGAAGGAACAGGCACTGTCAACACCTGTATCCAGCCCTGTGAGACCTGTATCAGACTTGGATCTATGGAACTCTAAGATAATATATTTGTATTCCTTTTATCCACCAACTTTGTGGTCATTTGTTACAGCATACAGTATCATTTAGAGAAATGCAAAGTAAAAATATGATGAGCTATCACTACTCACTCATTTAAATAGCTAAATTTAAAAATAGTGACAATACCAAATACTTGGAAAAATGCAGAAAAACTGTATCTTTCATACATTGTTGGGGAAATATAAAACAGTAGAGCCACATACTCGAAACAACAAAATCTTATAGAAATGGAAAACAAATTAGGTGGTTGCCAAATTAGAAGTGAGGGACCATAGGGGAAAGGGAGTGGATGTTACTACAAAAACATAGTACTGGGGATATTTCATAGTGACAGGGCTTCTGGATCTTGACTGATGTGGTGGTTACACAAATCCACATTTGTGATAAAATAAAGATGGATGTCATCAAGCTCAAACTCCTGGTTTTGCTATTGTACTAAGTATGTAAGGTATAGTCATCAGGAGAAATTGAGTGAAGGGTAAACAGGACATGTCTATATTATCATTGTGCCTTCTTGTGAATCTGTATTATCAGCTAAAGAGCTGATAATTTCATGCAGATTTGAAGCTGCCATGTATCCCTCGCTCCCTGATCACATGTCCTTTCTTCCCTACCCCCTTCACAGAAGTATCCTACAATTATTGTCCAGAATTTCCATTGTCTTTTAATTATTTTAATACCAATTAATACATTCTTTGAAAATAAAAAATATTGTTATGCATGTTCTAAAATTTTATGTAAACAATATACCATTAATCTTTGTGGACCTAGTTTCTGCTTTTGTTTTTGCTTGACTTTACATTGTTGAGAACTATTCACGTTAATACATCTCATAGAGTTATGAGTTATGTCTGCTGGACAGTGTAAGTGCTGGACACCAGTGATGGACACTGGTCCACTATATAAATATACCACCTTTTATTTGTACTTTCTTCTATTGATGGACATACAGAATTTTTTCCAGTACTAGACCATTATGAAACTAGGCCAAAATAAACATTTAAGTGAATATCATCTGGTGAACCCATATGTTTCCATGATATATGCCTAGATATATGCCTCCCTTAGCATATGTACATTTTTGACTTCACTAAAATATGTCGAATTCCTTCCCCAGTTGGATGTAACAATTTATTCTTCCACATCATAGAAAATACTTGGTATTTTCAGACTTTAGTTTTAACCAAACTGATGAGTATGAAATGGAATTGTTTTTATAGAATTTTTGTTTTAGCACAATCATGATTTTTCTTTATAGCTTGTGTTTTAATGTCTTGTTTAAAAAATCTTTTCCTGTCCAGTGGTCAGAAAGATATTCTTATACTTTTTCTTTTAAAAATATAAATTCTTTATTCTCCCTTCACTTTTAAAGCTATACTTCATCTGGGATTTAATCTGTATTTGGTGTGAGGAAGGGATTCTCTTATATTCATGCCCATCACACAAATAATTACTTCTCCATTTACTGGATCCTTTCTACACTAATTTGTAATATATGCTCAGTCATACTTGGGCTTATTTCTGAACTTGGCATATTTATTTATTGCTACTCCAGCATCCTAAAGTCTTATTTACCATACCTTTATGGTAATTCTTGGTTATGTGGTATGGCTAACGTCCCTAACTTGTTTAACATTGTTTTGATTATTACTGACCTTTGGGGCTTCATATACACTTTAGAATCAACTTGTCAAATTTCCCCAAACAAACAAAACCACTTCTGTGAGAGTTTTTATTAGAATTTATAAACTAATATGGGAAGAAATCAATCTTTATTATATTAAGTAATTCTACTGTAAGCATGGTCTATCTCTCAATTTATTTAGTTCTTCTTTGAATCTTAAATAAAAACTTTTAAATTTTATCTGTAAATGACTTCTTTTCTTAGATTTAGTCCTACATGTTTCTACTTTTTGTTGATAGTTTTCATAGTATCAGCTTCTAAACAGAACTGATTGTTTATTGATTGTATAGACAAACTTTATTTTATACCCAGCAATCTCTCTGAACTTTTGTATTATATCCACCAGGTTTTTGGTAAAGACTCTTTCCTATTTTGACAGTCATATCTCCAGTTAATGGCAATTTCACTTCTTACCATTTATTTCTTTACTCAACATGCTGGCTAGGACAAGTTAAATATAAAGAGAGGTAGAGGCCATTCTTCTTCTGTTTCAGATGTAAATAAGTCATTTCTAATATATGACTACTAGCTATAAATTTCCATTATTTTAAAATACTGAGTTTTTTCTTCCTCAAGCCTGCTTTACCCTATTTATTAGTCTTTTGGAGCACCAGCTTTTGATTTTGTTCTATATTTTAATTAATATCTACTTCTTATTATTTCTTTTATTATACTTTGTTTGCTTTTTAAATCTTGGCTTGGATGCTAAAATTATTAATTTTTTTAAAGATTTTATTTATTCATTTGACAGACGGAGATCACAAGCAGGCGGAGAAGCAGGCAGAGAGAGAGGAGGAAGCAGGCTCCCGGCTGAGCAGAGAGCCCGATGCGGGGCTCGATCCCAGGACCCCGGGATCATGACCCGAGCCAAAGGCAGAGGCTTTAACCCACTGAGCCACCCAAGCGCCCCTAAAATTATTAATTTTTAACCTTGTTTCATCCCCTAATACAGGTATTTACAGGTGAAGCCTTTTGTTTCAGCCTTAACTACCATTTTTTTGCTTCCCATAGGTTTTGTTATGATTATTTTAGATAATATTACCATTCAGTTTTTGGTTTTTTTTGAAGATTTTATTTATTTCTTTGACAGAGACAGATCAGAAATAGCAGAGAGGATGGCAGAGAGGAGGAAGCAGGCTCCCTCCTGAGCAGAGAGCCCAATGGGGACTCAATCCCAGGACCCTGAGATCATGACCTGAGCTGAAGGTAGAGGCTTTAACCCACTGAGCCACCCAGGCACCTCTACCATTCAGATTTAAATATTTTTTAATTTCTTTTATGTTTTTTGCTTTGATTAATGATTTGTTTAGAATTGTGTTTATTAATTTGAAAGTCTACATGGGATCTTTCTGGGGTTTTGCTTAAATTCTTAATTTCAGATATTATCTCTTTTTAGTTGTCCCTGTTCTCACCTTCTAGAATGCTTACTAAATACTCACTGAATCATCTTATTCTCTCTAACATATCTCTTAACTTCTCTTTCACATTTTATTTCTCTTCAGCAAATTCTGACTGATATCTTCAAATTACATTGCAGTTGACTAATTCTCTCTTCCACTCTTTCTAACTTGTTGTTTAACCCATTTGATAAAATTTTTATTTCAATTACTATATTTTTCACTTCCAGAATTTCTATTTGGGTCTTTTTGCAAACCAACATTTTCTTATATTTATAATTTGGCTTTCATGTCTTAATCATTTTCAATATTCTTATTTTATACTCTATGTGACAATTCCATCATGTGAAAATATTAAATTCTAATCCTGCTCTTTGTTGTATTTTTTAATAAAGATTTTTACTTATTTATTTGACAGACAGATATCACAAGTAGGCAGAGAGAGGGGAGGAAGCAGGCTCCCCGCTTGAGCAGCGAGCCCAATGCGGGGCTCGATCCCAGGACCCTGAGATCATGACCTTAGCCGAAGGCAGAGGCTTTAACCCACTGAGCCACTCAGGTGCCCCTCTTTGTTGTATTTTATAACTCTTATTCATGCGGAATTTTTTCTTATACTTTATAAATTATGAATTCATCTTTAGAAAGTAGTTATGCATAGGAAACCTGTAAAGCTTGATTTAATGACAATCTCCTTTCCAAGAAGTTTGTAACTGACTCTACCAGATGTTTCAGATCTATCAGTGGCTTGGATTATTTTCTTTTGGTTTATTTCTCAAGTTGTGATTCTTTTCCACACTATACAAATAATACAGATTTAAATTCCTAATCCAAATGAGGTACAAATCCACAGTGGTAAGCCTTTGAAGGAAACATTTTTTTCTAAGAAACGGCTTTCTTACCCCTCCTGTGTGGGTGGTGGATCTTTTTCCTAGAGCTTTCTATTAAAAAGTCCTAACTTTGTGCCGAAGATTTCTATTATAAACCATGGAGTCTCAGTTTTCGTTTCGTATCTCCAAATGGCTGTTAAAACTCAAGCCCTTGATTTAGATAGACTAGTTACATACTCCCAAAGGCAGCCATGGCATCAGCTCACATGTTTAACCTTTAGGTTTTTTTTTTTTTTTTTTTTTTTTTTTTAAAGATTTTATTTATTTGACAGAGAGAAATCACAAGTAGTCGGAGAGGCAGGCAGAGAGGGAAGCAGGCTCCCTGCTGAGCAGAGAGCCCGATGCGGGACTCGATCCCAGGACCCTGAGATCATGACCTGAGCCGAAGGCAGCGGCTTAACCCACTGAGCCACCCAGGCGCCCCTTAACCTTTAGGTTTTTAATTTCATCTTTATTTCTGACCCATGGTGATGCCCTTATTTCCTTTCAAGATCAAACATATGTGAAAGAGATTGTTTATTTTACCTAGTATTTCTAAGCATTTGTTACAAGGCATGAGATTAAGATTATCAGCCATGCTTCTAGAACTAAAGTAAAAAATAAGATCTTTTCTCTAGTGAAAATCAACTTAGAGCACAACTGACAGGACAAATCCTTCTTAGTTCCCATATCAGAAAACAATATATAATTAAGGTCCATACATAGCCCAAAGCTCCAATTACATAGAAACTTTACACTGTACTTCACATAGATCCAACAAAGTCTTTCCATTTTCTGGACTCTCACAAGCTCTTCCAATCACATTTTGCTAGAATCTCTAAGCACATATCACTTTCCATATAAATTTTCTCTGCTAACTATCAACAAATTTCACTGGCTTTTCTTCCTATTTTCTATTCATTCAAAACAGATTTTCTAAGCACATGCTATATTCTAGACACTGGGGATGTTGCCCAAAACAAAACTAAACCCTGGACCTACAGAGTTTAACTCTTAGAGCAGGGAAAATAATAAAAATAACAAATTAATACATATATTTTAGGTTAGAATAAAAATAAATCCACTTTGACCCACAAAAAGGCAATTTCACATAATTCCATCTAATAGCACATGACAGCTGGTGATAAGTGTTACAAAGAAGGCAGGTTAAATGGATAAAGGGTGATAGAGGTGGTGTGGGTGTGCTATTTTAGGGTGCATAGCCACAAAAGACTTTCTTAGAAAGTGCTATTTCAACAGAAATGGGAATGCAGTGAAGACGTAAGTAGTAAGGTTATCTGGAGGAAGAATGTTCTAATAACGGGGATATGTATTGTGGAAAAGTTCTGAGGAGGGAGTAGGTATGTTCAAGGGACAGCAAGGAGATCAGAGGTCCTGAGTGGAGTGAGTAAATGTGGTGCAAGATGAGGACAGACAGGGGCGAGGGGCAGGCCCAAGAATTCCATGGCAGCCACAGTAAAAACTGCCTCAATCTTTGTGAGATGGGAAGCCCCATTGGAAACCTTGGACAGAGGAATGGCAAAACCTGACCTGTATTTTCAATGGTATGGAGGCCAGTCTCCAAGGAGCAGGATGGACATAGGAAACCAGTTAGGAGGCTACTGCATTCTCCCAGTTGGGAGAATGCTACCACTCTAGTGGTAGCAACGGAAATATGAGGAGACGCTGGATACTCACAATTCTTTCAGGATTCTTCTTTCTTTTTTATTTGTCTTTAATGTCTCATCCCTAACCCTTTGTCAAAAACATTGTGCCTGCCTGCTATCTGATTCCAACAGGAAACTTACAGATCATTTTAAATTAAGCACCTCCAAAATCAACATTTGCTTGTTCCACAGCCTGATACATCTGCATCACCACTTATGTCTCTAATCATCCTCAAAACAATGGCACCATACCTGATCAAAGAAGAGCTGGCATTCACTATGCAAGAAGCCTCACCCAAGAATGAGCATGCGGCTCCAAAGGCCACCAGTGAGCTTCTGCCTCTTTCTGAAGTCTTTGATGGGTGGGCTGAGCCTGAGCCACATACAGGAAAGGGCCACTCATGGCCAGCTGTGTTGCAAGGAGGCACCTCTGAGCAAAAAAACTCCTAAATCCAACCCTCCAGCCGGAACCCTTCCTTAGAAGTTTCTCTACTTTGCAACTTCCCAAAGAGGAAGTTGTCTAAGGGGGTTACAACCCTTTAGGAAGAAGCTGACCACAGCTTAATGGCATGTGAATAAAACTTCTGCAACTTCTGGCCACATTTCCCCCTCATACCCACACAGGGCTACATGTGTTCTAGTAAACATATACGACAAAGTACAAAGTAACTAGCTGGGCAAGGTCTTAACACCAGGTCACCATGGCACAACAGAAATTAATTTTTTTGTCTTTCAATGCAATGTGTCCATCAAAAGTAAAGCTTAAACATCTATAAAATATAGTCAGTCCAAGAGGGCAAGTAGTGTCAAAATGATTTTTCAACATATCTTATATTAAAAAGGATCCTAAAATATAGCTTGCACACAATATGCTAAGGCAAGGATATGACATTAAAATGTTGCTAAAATTACTGCCCAGTTTCAAGAGTATAAACTACACCCATACACTTATGATTTAACAACACAGAGCCCACATAGGGTCACACGTTAACAGTATTAAAATGAATATTCAAAACTTATTTTCTGAAAAGGCAGTTTGCAAAGATACAGTAGGTATGCTTTTTTCTGGAGGGGAAAAAAAAAAACACCTTCATTTGGACTACAAAACGGATTAAGAAAGCAGAAATCAAAATGCATTCATCACCCTGGTTCTTCCCCTACTTATAAATAAAGCAGAAATTACATGTTTTGGTATTTGAGAAAATTGAACTAGATCTGAAATGATGATATTTAAGACTACCAAGACAGAAAATTATAGCTTGAATTCAATCTGCTATCAAAAGCATTTATGATGCCAGATAATATAAAAGAAATTTAAAATAACTATCAAAAAGTCCAGGGATAGAACCTTTCCTAGAATTTCATTGCTGAAAATCCTCTTCTGATAAAATTTTCAGGCTTCTTCCAGTATTTCTACACTCTGACCCAACTATCTGAAAACTGACTTTTTCTGTAGATACTAACTCTACCATAAGACATAGTGATTCTTTGGAAAATTGGGCTCAACTTTCAGAGTTGTTCACAGGGTGTCTGTGTTTAACTTACAAATTATTTTTCATTTTTAATAATCCTATGCAAATGATAAAACCACCACAGTACTGAAGAAAAAAACTTTGCTTTTTAAGTTTCAAATTTCACTGCAGATAAAAGCACACTCTTCTGATGTGCTTAAGTCAGGTCCCCTTCCCTGGTCAGTAAGGTCTAGCATCTCTAGAAGCAGGGGAGGAAGTATCATCAGGAAGACAATGGTCTGGATCTGGCTTGGCTCAAATAAGCAAAGATTGTGCAGAAGTGACCTGGGTCCCTGGGGCCTTCTCAATCTAGCATCTTGGCAGTGTTTTCAAATATTTAGATAAATGAGATTTCAAAGCTAAAAGTGTATGTATAGAGAATATGACAGTAACATACATTTTAAACAACAAAAAAGTATGCTTTTCTTACTTATAAACGAAACATCCTCTTTTTAAAAATACCACTCCAGTTGAAAATCAACAATGACAATTTCAGAGCACAATTTATCTTTTTGTTTGTTTTGTTTTGTTTTTTTGTCAAACATCAGCTACAGGCTCACACCAGCTCATTTAGTTAGATTATTTCTAATGATGTTTCAAAATAGCTGAAGTTGTACTAAAAGAGAAGAGCTTTTGAAATGTTTGATAAAGGAAAGACATAGGCTTTGGGGAGAGTTGAAAGAGCTTTGAATATATGGTGATAGCAATGGCACGGGGCTGGACTGGTAATAGGACATCTAGAAATGAAGGACACTGCGGCATTCCATGTTTAAGTTTTAAGATTGTACTTCCATGAAGGAGTGGAGAATTGAAGCAATATCTAAGAGCATAGGACCCAACTGGAAAAACAGGGGGTATATCCAATGCCCCTGAATTGCCCCTTTTCATCCTCATGGACTCTCTCCATCAGTAAATTTTAAATCATGTGTACACCACTCCTGAACTCTTCATATCCCGTGCCACATTTCAGGGGGCAAAGATACATGAATGACAGTGGCATCTGCCTCCTACTCCTGGGAACTTAACTAGAGGGCTGAGCAGCCTAGCTCACCCATTGGTGGATTAAGTCAATGCTTTGAAAGTTCAATAATCACTGGACTGTAAAGAAACAACTCACCAGCAAATGGGTCACTATGAGTTATGGACAGAAACTGAAAGATCAAAGGATATTAGTTTCCACTGGCAATTTATCGAAACTAATAAGATGGCACACAGTTAACCAGAAAGTGCCCACGGTTCTGCTGAGAGCATCTGCTCTGCAGGTCTCGACCACTTAATTTTTAATCAGGACTCCCACAGCAAGGCTCTTTGCACCTTACCCCAGAGATTCTGAGTAAATGCACTCTATTTTTAGATATTTTCACTCTTGACACAGGGATCCACAAATATGAAAGAATAAGTCATCCCTCAGGCTTGCTAGAGGTTGGTACTGTCTCTTCACTCTCACTCTGTGGTCTCTTTGCAAGCATTTAAAAGAACAATAGGCTGGGAATGTTTTCCTGCATTGGCCCTAAAGCAGGAATGTGTTAAAAGGATTTAGTCTGCTTTGCAACATTAGATTAGCCATTTTTGGTAAATTGGAGGTACTTCAGAGTTCAGAGGCCACCTCAATTTTACCGTCAAGAGCTATCCTATGAGAAAGAAAGGCAAATCTCAGGTAGTGTTTTTTATTAAAAGCACTATTATTACCATTCTAGCAAAAGAATTGATGAAGAGAAAAGGCACTAGTATGTTAATTAATATTATTAACTTATCTTTACAGATGTTCAGAGAATACCACCCACCTGACATGCCTGGAATTAATATTGAAGTCAAGACTATTAAATCAAAAGGAACCACATATATTGATGGTTTCCAAAATAATAATTCAGAATGGCCTTGTCAATATTTCAGAAACTATAAAGCCCACAGTAACCTGTAATAATGAACAAAAGGAACCTGACTCCATGATAATTATTCACAGACCTATGGGTGTATGAAAGGGCTAATTTCGCAAAGCCATCGACATAGTATACCTTGAGAATCTTCCATGCTTCTGAAAAGAATCTTCAATCAATCTTGATTCTTGGAAGAGTATTTCTTAGATAAAACTTCTTTTCCTATACCCTTCTAAAATTATTTTTTAGGTAGGCATGATAAGCAAACTGAGATGCCACCAAGATGCCCTAGTCGTGCCCATTCACACATATGTCAGCATCCCCAGTTCCACAGAGAATACAACTGGAAATGCACTGGTCTCCAGATAATCAAAGATGCCATCTTGTTCAGCCTAGCCCTGGAGTGCAGGTGAATCATTATTTATTCCAGTTTACACCTGAAGGAAGTGATTCCCAGAAAATCTCTGCTGTCAGAACTCATCTATCCTTCCAACTAAACCAAAAATAATTGTATTTAGTGACAACACATATGTTTTCTATTGTACCCTTCCATATACTCTTGCAATGATAACGTGATTGGGACTTCAAAGCCACCTAGTAATCCATGTACAGTATCATGTGTAAAATGATGGAGAATGCTTAAAGCAGGAGGTAGTTGTTAAAAATATAGAATATGTCATTGTGATATTTAGACATAATCTGATTCAGCCAGCAATGAGATGTGCAGTCTCAGAAAAGTCATTTAATCTTGTTGCCTCAGGCTCCTAATCTGTGAAATGGGAACATTAATGGTATCTACATTGGTGGGTCCCTGCAAAGATTAAATGAGAGGAAAAACAGATTACACAAGAAAACATATTTGAAGCCGTAACGCAATACCTGACATTTAGTAAATGCTCAATATTAAAGCTATTCATACACAGGAAAACATTCATTAGCAGCCATTGTCTTTCTCATAGAAAATCTACTAAAGGGCGCCTGGGTGGCTTGGTCAGTTAAGTGTCTACCTTCAGCTCAGGTCATGATCCCAGGGTCCTGGGATTGAGCCACACATTGGGCTCCCTGTTCAGCAGGGAGCCTGCTTCTCCCTCTTCTGCTTACCCTGCTTGTGCTCTCTTTCTCTCTGTCAAATAAATAAAAGAAAAGAAAAGAAAAGAAAAAGAAAATCTACTAAAAATAGCATGGTTCGAACACTTCCTCCAAGAAGAGGAATGCTACCTCAACTTAAGCTTTGTTCCTGAACTGTCTCATCTTTGCCCTTTCTTCTTTTTGCAAGTTTAGTAATCACCCTGCACGTCAGACCATGTCAACCAAGTTAGCAGAGATTAGAAAGAGCACATGTATTTCAACCTTACCAGCAGTAACTCATGAGAACAACTTAGAAATGGCAAGGAATCCCTCCTGTATATGTGATGATAACTGTTCATGACTAATTTTCTATTTCCTGAAAAACTTTCCAGTATCTCAAGATATTGGCCTTTGGAGTCAATGAGAAGTAGGTTCAAATCCTAACTCTGATGCTTACGAGTTGTGTGACATGAGCAACTCACTTTTCTATATGAGCCTCCATTTCCTCATTTATAAATACTCATAATTACACTATAGGAAGACATCATAAGAGTTAAGAATTAAGTTCATAATTAATAGCTCTAGATCAACATTATTATTATGGAGTTCCCAAGAATAAGTTTACTTTTGGCTATGACATATTCCTGAGTCAAGATAATACAAATACAATGTATTTTCTGATTTCACCTCAGCAAAGTAATCTATACAACATACTTTCCAACCTGGCCTCTGGAAGTAATTCCTCAAACACTGCTTCTGTACAACTTTTTATATCTGTCCAAACTGATGCTATCACTTTGAATTATAATCCTGATTTTTAACAAGCTCATTATCTGTCTAGACACATTCACCGTTAAAGAGAGAGCTCACGATTTTAGTATTAGATTTGGAATCTTATAATTTAATTTTAGTCGATAAAAATCAGAGCAATTTCTCCCTCACATTTTTACTGAGCCTAAGTTACATGAAATCCCCAGAAAGTTAACGCCACTAGATTCTACCATTACTCTGGTTGGCCAAAGCATTATTCTCCATTCTAAACCATTGCCAGAACTGACTATACATGCAGAGTTCCAAAATCACATGGTCATCACACCCCAAGAATATTATTTCCAACACCACCATCACCTGTCCCATTACTTCCACGGCTGAGGTATTTTTAAGATCATCTCATCAGAGATGTGTAAAATCTTTAAAAGCAACGTTTTCATTCCACTACTGAGTATTTATCAAAAGAATATAAAAACGCTAATTTGAAAAGATGTATGTACCCCTATGTTTACTGCAGGATTATTTATAATAGTCAAATTGTAGAAACAGCCCAAGTGTCCATCAATAGACGAATGGATGAAGAAGAGGTCGTAAACCTACACAATGGAGTATTTCTCAGCCATTAAAAAGAATGAAGTGCTGTTACTTGTAACAACATGGATGGAACTAGAGAGCATGATGCTAAACGCAATAAGCTAGTTAGAGAAAGACAAATACTATATGATTTCACACGTGCAAAGTAAGAAACAAGACAAATGAACAAAGAAAAAAAGAGACAAACCAACAATAAACACAAACAAAAAAGAGGCTCCTAAGTGTAGAGAACAAACTGATGGTTACCAGCGGGGAGGTGGGTAGGGGGTTGGGTGAAACAAGTGAAGGGGATTCAGAGAATACTTATCATGATACGCACTATGTATAGAATTGTTGAATTGCTCTACTGTACACCTAAGACTAATATAACACAATATATTATGTATAACAGAATTAAAGAAGAAGTGTGCAATAAAAAATTGTTAATGGGCATCCAAACACACACAAAAGAAACGTTTTTTAAAAAAACACGTATTTGAAGATTTAAGGGACAGATTGAAAAAATCAGAATTTACTTTATTTCATAAATACTCACACTGTGACTTTATTTAAATTATAAAATCAGTAATCCTAAGTACAAATGTCCCCAACCACCTGGAAATGTACTCTCAATTGGAATCTCGTGAATGTTTTAGAATAAATAACAGTCCAATCAACTACATTCATTCAGACACAGATTACATGAAAAACTTTCTAGTAAACACATTAGAAAGTATAAACAAAACAAAACAAAACTGGCTCTTCCCTTAAGGAAATAATAATACATACCCATGATCAAGAGGATTAAAAGGCAACATATTTTGAATATGTGAACTGATATAGTGTGGACAAGACAGAGTATGAGAGATAACTAAGGGGGCAGATTGCTAAATAAGGAAAGTCCACACTGACAGAAATGGGCTTTCTTCTTGGGGAATAAAACATACTGGGGTAGAAACAAAAAAGTTGATTTTTAAGTTGCTTAATAACAGTATAGAGTCTGTAATTCAGACAGAAAAGATGGCCAAGGAAAACTGAGTTTAATCCTACATGTTACATGAAGGTGCTGTAGAATTTTAAGGGGGACAAATGATAACCATAGTATTCAGGAAAGATTCTTCCATCTTCAAATCATTTCTACCTATTCTTAACTGTTCCACACAAAATCTCTGCTGTTAAGGTGAAAGAGCTTTTGTTTTCTTTGTTATGAGATAATTTCTGTGGTGTTTGCAATTCTCAAACTATTTTTGAGTGCTTCATGCAAGACAAAAAAATTAGTATTAATTAAATTAAATAATTAATTAAAGGAGTATTTTTAAAAAGTACAATCTGCTTCTTTGATGTATCTTTTAGTTTCTGTTGTTTCAAAACGAGTTCTTAGCATGCTCTGTGTCTGAAGGCATTTAGCACTTAGCTCCCTCATAAAATGACAAGGGACAGAAATAGACTGCGGCGATTCTGCATGACTTCTGTCACGTCCAGTGGCCTGGAGAGTGAGGCCACGCTAGAGAAAGCGTTACTGCCAGCAAAGGCTGAGAACGCTCAGCAGCTCCCGAGACAAAATGGACATTTCTCCGTCGATACGGCCCCTCCCCTCCACGGAGGGTCTTCAGCAATCGCAGCTGCACGGGAATGCGGGTTGCCAAATACAGCCACAATCTGGCTCCTCTCCTAAAATGAGGTGGATTCTCATTATTCTTAAGGAGTCACAGGCAAGCTGTTGGCAATTTGCTCAAGTGAAGAGCGCGCCATATTGAGTGGTTGCGACACTTCAGAACTCCGAGCGCAGCGTCAACCGACCTGTGCCCACAGCCCCAGCTCCCCGGCCGTTTCTGAACCTCTCTAATAATAGCTGGGACGAAGGGAAGAATGCCGTGGGTCACACACACCTCCCTGGCCAGGCCTGGCTTTTGCAATGCTGAACTAACGGAAAAAGGGGGCTCTTTAGTAACTCATTCCGTCCCGGGCGCTGTGTTACAAAACAGGCAGCAGCACAACAGCCAGTTCCGGCTGCCCACAGAGATGGCGGCCTCACTCGGCTTCCTCCACCGGCCCAGGGCGGCGCCTAAAGCAATGCTGTGTGTATCCACACCCGCAGGAAATAGCACGCTCTGTGGAATGAAGCATTCACACAATAAGAAAAATAACCAAAAAGACATGAATGGACGATTCATAAAAGAACAAAAATGGAGGCACCTGCGTGGCTCAGCCCAGAAAATGGTTGGACTCTTGATTTCGATTCAGGCGGTGATTTCAGGGAGAGATGGAGCCCCGCCTCACTCCACTCTGGGCATGGAACCTAGTTAAGATTTCCTTCACTTGCCCCCTCCCCCCACTCTCTCAGGCTCACCCCCTCTAAAAAAAAAAAATAAATAAATAAAGTGATTTCTCAAAAATATATGAGAAAAAGGTTGGCCTCACTAATATAATAAGACCACAAAATGAAACAAAATAAAGAACCACTTTCCCATTAAAGTTGATCAATATTTTTAAAAAGTTAAAGAAATACATACTTGTTGCTGGTGAGTTTGCAATGATTTTGGAATGTTCATATACTGGTGGAGAGAGGAAATAATGTCACAAACTTGAGAAACAGTTCACCAACAGTTACATTTACATTCTGAAAGTATTCAAAAGGAAAATACTCATGTCCAGAAAGCTTACTAGCCTTTTCATATAGCAAAATAATTAAATGAAAATAAAATGAGGAAAAGCTTAATAAGAAGTATGATCGTAAAAGGAACAATGCTTCAGAAAACCACACAGGAAGACTGTGAAAATTCTATTTGTGAAAACCATGTCACCCTGGACTTCTATGGTTTCCAAATTTTTATTGTGAAATATTTCTTACATATAAAATAGTACATATAATGATTATCAATGCTGCATATAATTACAAGTGAAAAAATCAGACACAAATTATATGTACAATGTGATCACAACATATCTAAAAATTCCCTCCATATAAAATATGTCTAAAAGGAAATAATCTGAAGTCTTAATGGTAGTTAATCTCTGGTAGTGAAATAATAGGTAACTTTTTCTTGTTTTTCCTACCCTCAAAACTTGAATTTCTACTAAGTATAATATAAATTCATCAAATTTACTATCTAACTTCAGATGCTAAATTGGAAAAATGTCAAAACCACCATCTTCATCTGTTTATTTTTTTCAACAAATATTTATTGCGTTCTTCCTATGATCACAAAACACTATGTATCAAAAGAGAGATAAATGCATATGAGGCATATTTTACACTCTCCAAAAGCTTGTAAGAAATATAGCCAGGTACTAGAAAGGCAAAATAGAAAAACACACTCATCATAAATTCAGTGGAGTGAATTCCTCAGGACACGGTGGCATTGCACAAGATGAAGAAGGAAGTAAATTTCATGGGATCTTGTCCCTCCTTATGTATCACTAATCCGGATGAAATTCTCCAATTAATAATGCCATGCTCCCAGGAGGAATCTGGACTCAAGGCAATCAGAAAATTTATCCAGACCAAGGAAAGGAGCTTACCAGTAAGAATGCCTACAAAGCTGAACTGTGTCCTTTTCTAATCTACTAGAGGTTATCTGTGAGTGATATTTTTATGATATTATATTTATAACCATATGAAACTCTCATAAACTCCTGATCTTAGATATCGTCTTGACTACAAATTCCACCCATTTCAAAACTCCAGTCTATAAAAACATTTTCTGTGACAAGCAGCTCAAAATTTTTCAAGGCAGTGGCTTTCATTTGCAGACAGTTTAACTCAATTTAACACACTTATTAAGTGTCTTCTAGGGATCAAGCACTAAACCACACCCTCTTTGCACAAGATAAGTAAGAAAAGACCCCTCCCTTCAAACAGCTCATAAAGCAAAAGGAAAACCACAAAATACATAAACGATCACCTATAGTTTACCCATAGAGCTCTGAACTCTTTCTTAGCAGTTGGATCCACTTTCCAGGATAAGCACAGGGAAAGAGTGTCTACTTTTACTTTGCAGATGAGCCTGGTCAAAAGTGAGTATGAAAGGGTAAGAAAGGTATCATATTAAAAGGAAAGTATAGTATTAAAAGTATGGTATTAAAAGGAAAGAAAAGTATCATAATCAGATAAATTTAGGAAACCTCTTCTGAAGGTTCAATGATTAACAATGCACTTTTTTTTTTTAAGCATCAAATCTTTCATGAAAACAAACAAACAAACAAAACCCAAAAACTGTTTGGGTACATTTAATCTTGTGCTCACTGCAGCGCCACCACCGTGACCACCTATCGAAAAACTAAACCATTTCTTATGTTGTATGTGTTAACGTTTCTTGGAAATGTGCTAACATTTTTTGGGAAAACTCACTAGAAAAATCTGATCTAAACCAACCACACATTTAACAGTGACAAATTGAGGCTCAAAAACACTTAGGAAGGTATTCAAAGTTATAGCTGTAGCTGTGGCAGAAACGGGACCAAAACTCAAAGAATCCAAAACTCAAAGTTATCACCATGCTAATCCTATGGCCTAGAAACACAAACACCCATAGGATTGACGTATTTGGGCTACTGACTGACAAAACCAGCATAATTTTAGCCCAGAGTAGGGAAATACTATCAATGCAGAGTTGGCAAGAAAATGGGAAGTTCTTGGGGCGCCTGGGTGGCTCAGTGGGTTAAAGCCTCTGCCTTTGGCTCAGGTCCTGATGAGCCCCGCATGGGGCTCTCTGCTCAGGAGGGAGCCTGCTTCCTCCTCTCTCTCTCTGCCTACCTCTCTGCCTACCTGTGATCTCTGTCTGTCAAATATATAAATAAAATCTTTAAAAAAAAAAAAAAAAAGAAAAGAAAAGAAAAAAAATGAGAAGTTCTCAAGGGCCCGGAAGTCAACAATACAACTATTTCTATTTAAAATAGAAAAGTCTGGACACCTGCGTGGCTCAGTCAATTAAGCATTTGCCTTTGGCTTGGGTCATGATCCCAGGGTCCTGGGATCAGTCCTGGGTCTGCTCAGGAGGGAATCTGTTTCTCCCTCTCCCACTGCCCCTCACCCTGCTCATGCTTGTTTTCTCATGCTCTCTCTCAAATAAAGAAAGAATAAAATCTTTAAAATAGAAAAGGCTGCATTCTCAATATGGAGGAGACACTCATGACAACGGAGGGATGAGACTAGTTGCTCTCTCTGGTGGTCAGTGTCTCTGTCAGTCTGTTCAGGTGTCAAAGATAAGGACTTTATACGGAGGCAACTCTGTTCATACAAAGTTGATCATCCCAGAGGAAGGAATGAACAACAACAATCAACAATAACAGAACCCTTCTCTGAAAACTATCTAACTTCACAATGAGTTCCTGAGGGGGCTGGTGTCCTCTACAGTGGAACTTTCATTACAAAAAAGGACAGATTATCATCCACTGGGAGAGCTATAAGCACAGTCTTGCCTAAAGAAAAAGAGATGGACTTGATAACATTTCAAAGTCATTGCCAACCTCTCAAGACAGGCTGAGTCAGAGACCGGCCATCCTTTCTGACTGCTATCCAGAGGCTCTGCTGCACTGTCTACTTCTTTGCCTCACCTTTTGATCGTTTTCTTGTTTACTGGCATCTCTGCCTATCCTATGGGGAGAAAATGGAATAAGGCTGGAAACAAGTTATTAGACTGAATTCTTTCCAAGAGAGATTTATTGTTTGTACATAGAACACAACAGAAGAAGATAAAATTGTAGCTAAAAAATAATTTGAATTGCATGTGCACTTTTATATTCCATTTCTCGATAAAATACAAACAACCCTGAATGTTGGGATGGTACTGATGAAGCTACATGACAGAGGAGGTGCTCTAGTTAATGTTCCAAACTTAGGTTTTCAGAACCAATTTTTCTACTCCAAATCAGAATCTGTGAACATTTGGCCTAATCCTTTCTCTCCCATGTACCCTCCCCTAAGCCTCCCTTTAACACTGACTGCTAAAAGGAAATGATTCTGAGAAGGCTTTTGAGGTGTTTCAATGTGTAACTAAATTGACTACCTTTCTATTCAATTTAACTTTATTTTAAAACAATATAAAGATAACTACAACACTAAAATCCCTTTCATTAAAATAAGTATATGTCTGATTTTGGCTTATCCAAATTAGCTCTGAAGGTTGTTAGGTTAATTTTACTCATCATGAAACAAGGGGGTAGACTTGAGTTTAGCACTTATAATCTAAAGATAATGCCACAGGTTTAAAGATTGTAATGATCTTTTAAAAATCAATTTGCATCCATCAAGCTTAAATCCCTTTGTAGGCACAAGCAAAGAAGAAAAACTTCTTAAATTAAGTACATGATAAGAAACTGATAACTTCTTGAGCCCCATGTGTTCATGAAACAGATAAAAATGTTTCTGGAATTTGTTATTCTTTTTTTAAAGATTTTATTTTATATTTTATATTTATATTTTATTTTTATTTATTCACTTGCCAGAGAGAGGGAGAGAGAGAACATACACAAGGGGAGCAGTAGGCAGAGGGAGAAGCTGACTCCCCACTGAGCAGGGAGCCCCATATGGGTCTCGATCCCAGGACCCCAGGATCATGACCTGAGCTGAAGGCAGATGCTTAATTGACCGAGCCACCCAGGCATCCCAATTTGTTATTCTTTTGAATTTCGCCCTACATCACATATTCACTAGAAAAAGATAAAGTTCTCTCTGCTAATTATGTCCTATCACTAGGTGGGGTAAAGAACTTCAGTTCAATCTGTGTAATCGTGGCATAGACACTCCACCTGGCTCTCTAGACTCCTCACTCATCTCCCATCTTAGTGCGAGAAAGAAAGGGGGGACCTAGGTGTGCTAAGGCCCATGAGATCTACCATCATTACCCACAAAGT
This sequence comes from Mustela nigripes, assembly GCF_022355385.1. Taxonomy (NCBI): domain Eukaryota; kingdom Metazoa; phylum Chordata; class Mammalia; order Carnivora; family Mustelidae; genus Mustela; species Mustela nigripes. The sequence continues at coordinate 88,979,255 of NC_081568.1, forward strand.
TTATCACCACCTGTGTATAGCAACAACACCAGATGCATTATGGACCTGAAACAAAAAACGCACAATAGCACAACTATAGAATGGGTTAGCTAACTACATCCGAGTTATCCTGCCTTTCAGACATTGGAAAGAACACCTGGTTTAATCATGAATTTAAATTATGCACAGTGTAGAATGCAAGGACTTCTAGAAATCATGGATTCCCCAAGGTCAAATCCTGACTCTCGCTGTAGGATCTCAAATCCTGACACTTACTTGCTATGGAACCTTGACCCATTACCTTCAGTTAGGTAAAGTCAGGATCAAGGTAGCTCCTCACATGTGAAGTCTTTATTAAATGGTAGCTGCTATTATCGTTATTTTCTCAACAGAAGGGTCCCTGCACCCCCGGAAGCCACTCTTTATTTCCAATCCAGTATCCTGCAGAAAGACAAGGGTTTCCTTGCCCTATGATTTAATCTTGAAATATAATGATTTAACAAAAATAATCGATGAGCCTAGGATCATCTCCAGCTTTAGCAGAGTAGAATACATTTAACATTAGAGAAATACGGAATCACCTTTTAAAATTCACTAATATTGTACACTTATTTTTTAACACTACTTCCTAGCTTTGTGGGATACACCTGAGAGAGTGTCCCTCCCACATGAAAGGGTATTTTCTATACTAAGAGTGATAATGGGAGAGAAGGGTGGCACAGAGGAAAATCTCACCTCTCATCCTGAAAGATAACCCTGGGGAGAATGGAAAGTGGAGGGAAAAATTGAAGTTGAAGTCAACGTCAGACGTGCCTCTACTCTCTAATTTTCTGTACTCTATTACTTGTTATTTGTGCAAGGAAGAGAGACAGGCTGGATGGGGGTGGAAAAAGAGCAGTAGAGGAGAAATCACTACAAATTATAAACAAAAACTTGGTCGTTGTGATTGACAGCTTCTCTTGGGACTTCCCAGGGGAGCCAATTAGCGCTGGTTGCTGAGGTGGGTTTGCTCATACAAACCTTTGTGCTAACACCCATCTGCACTATGCCTACTTCAGTGAAGCCACACACCTTCTGTTAAGAAAGTTTAGGACCAATCACCCCACAGAGAGAGTCCTGTTAAGTCTCTAAAGCAAATGTCTTAGGGTAAGCGGCAGGGAAACACCTTTAACTTCTATTGCCTTACTGGAAATCAAGACACTAAAAAATGATCTCGCTCATTCTTTCTGCTCCTCTTTCCTTCGCTTCTATCACCTGAGGCAACAGCAACCACACGATCCATGGAAATGTTAATCCACGGCTCCGCCAGCTGCTGAGCCTGACTGTTTTCAGAAGTGAGAGAAGTCATGTCGCAAGCGCAGATTATAAATCCAGGCAGAAAACAAATGACAAGAATTAGTAATACCTCCAAATTACTGTCTCCAGGAGCACTGGGAGACACAGTTCATGTGAGCCATACAAAACAGTTAAAGCAGAGTTTAGCACCATCTGGGAAGCGGCCTGGCTAAACAGCTCCTGGAATAAAATTCTTTAGGGTGTTTCCACTGCTTCGATAAACAGGGCTCAGGATGCCTTGTGAATCCGTTTACTATAACTTCACACAAACTCACACCCGTTCTGTGGTCTTGTCTCCCCATGAGTGATACTTGTCTCCTACTATCTAACCATCAGGCAGCAAATTTTCTTTTTTTTTTTTTTAAAGATTTTATTTATTTATTTGACAGAGAGAAATCACAAGTAGATGGAGAGGCAGGCAGAGAGAGAGAGAGGGAAGCAGGCTCTCTGCCAAGCAGAGAGCCCGATGCGGGACTCGATCCCAGGACTCTTGAGAACTTGACCTGAGCCGAAGGCAGCGGCTTAACCCACTGAGCCACCCAGGCGCCCAGGCAGCAAATTTTGACAAAACCTCTTTGTTATGAGCAGAGCTCTGTATAAGAGACTCTAAAAAAGAGAAGAAAATGCCTCCAAGTCCTCAGCTTTGAAAAGCAAAAATGAACAAAATTAACAAACTGGGTGTTGCTCCATGTGAAAGATAATACTATAAAAACAAACCAACCAATCAACCCTTGGGGAGTTCTGAAAAGGAAACAAAGACATAAATGCAGGAAAGACTCCCCAGAGAAGATCAGATATGAATTTAATTTTTTCTTTAGATTTTATTTATTTTATTTGACAGACAGAGATTACAAGCAGGCAGAGAGGCAGGCATTGAGAGAGAGAGGAGGAAGCAGGTTCCCTGCTGAGCAGAGAGCCCGATGCGGGGCTCGACCCCAGGACCCTGGGATCATGACCTGAGTGGAAGGCAGAGGCTTTAACCCACTGAGCCACCCAGGCGCCCCTAAATTTAATTTTTTAAAGGTGAAACGTACATTGGCAGGGATGGGTAAAAAATGGAAGCAAAGTTCTAAAAGTGAAAATGCACAAAATGTCAAGCCTTAAAAGATAAGACTGAAGATCTAAAAGATATTCAGACTCCCCTCAAGCTCAAATCCTCCTGAAAACAACCAAAGGGAAATCAAAGATAGATTTCTCTAAATTCTATATAGGCCAAATTCTTCCAGAGATGATTCTGTCTTCCTCTCCCTGGTACAATTCTGTCTGCTGACTAATTTGACCTCAGCACAAAAGAAAATGATGGTACCTCAACTAAAGAAATTACAAAATGCTGGAATAAATTCTTTTCATCCCACCCCCATCCTCTCTTATGGACGCCAGCTTTCCCCATGAACAAATTAAAGTTGGAGAAGATAACCCAGAAAAAAATGATATCGAGAGAGACAGGCACTAAGTTCCTTTCAGGTTCATTAGGCAAATGGAACGGGATATCTCAGAAGGTGGAAGGTAAAGCTGGTTACCAAATTCAGCAAAATCAGGCAAAGTCTGTATCAACTAAAGCACATCAGTCTTAGCTGAGCTTAAACTGAGGATGTGGGTTATGTCTTCAGGATCTATTCTTCTCTGTACTAGGATACCCCTGAGGTTGGAAGGACTTGGCAAAGTTAGTGAGGAGCTGGACGCTCTGCTCACGCCCTTCACTATAACTATTTAAACTCCGTAGCTAACACTGTGGTCCTTACTCAGAAAGGGGCCTTAAGAAGTCCTCATTCATTTATTCAAAAATTACTTTTATCAAGTACGTGTTCAGTGCCAGGCCTCACTGTACTAGACACCAAGGATAGAATGTTGAAAATTTAAAGATGTGTTTTCCACTCTGTGCAGTTTATATTAAAGAGGGGAAACAGTAGAAAGGCAGAAATACACTTGATCCATTCAAAGAATAATGGGTGCATTATATTCTGATCACCTCCTCTCCCCACCCCACCCCCACTGGTGAGAGTGGTTGATGTTCCCACCCTAGGGGATGTGGGAATCAAATGAATGCATGATACCCAATACTGGACAGCTGAGATCCACAAGAGTTCACAAGGCACACTGACTCACAGCTCCCGGGTGGCCACTGCTTGCCATACAGGGCCACATGGAGCCTCATTCAGGAGTAGCGTGAACAAGCAGAGGCTGTGGAGACAGGTTTCATAGTAACAATGGGATGATGTGACCCCTCCTTGCCATAGGAAGATGTGACTGGCATGTTTGAATAGTTCCACAGGGTGACAGGGCACTCAAGCCCACCACTCAAGGTGAAGCTGACACTGTGCTTGGTTCGTGTGATAAGAACTGTTTAGCTAGACTCTTTTATCCACAGCAGCACAATCGGGAAGAGAACTGGTGGGTAGGCGCAGCTTTACCACAGGTCAAGGCAGTACATATTGAACCTTATCACACAGGTACACACAAGACAGTTCAAGGTCCAGCCCTGGGAGTACTAACGCTCCCTGAGAAAACCTCCCTGTTTTCTTCCACTCCTCCTTCCCTCAGGTGGCAAAACAGCTCAGGCACACAATGAGTCCTGGGGACCACCCATATGTGTCTCGGGTCCAACTCTGCTCCTCAAAGAATGCTACCCTCATTCTGGAAAGCCACGCCGCTGGGGCAGCCAGGAAGGGCACAGGGCTTTTGGAAGCACTTTCTCTGATAGCAGTATTCAATGCAAGTTAGGAAAGTTAGTGAACATAACCAAAGTTAACAGAAGTTCAGAGAACATTGGTCCCTCCTGAGAGAGCCAAGAGCATGACAGAGGCAGCCGCACACAGACCAGGGAGGAAGGGCGCTTTGTCTAACGGGCTTGCTGAGAAGCAGCAGAAGGCAGGAAGTGCGAAACTGAATGCAAGAGAAAGAACAGGCAGAGGTTTTAAGCATTGAGCAGCCTGTTGACACCCCTGCCTCAAACACAATGCTGACATCAGTCAATGTAATGGAGAAAGAGGGGAAAAAAAAAAGCTATTTAGAGACATTGCATCTCTTGCAAAGGATGTGGTTTGCTTCCCCCACAGCAGGCTAACCGAAAACCCCAGGAAAGCAGCTTCAAGAGACACAGAGAGTGGAATCAGAGTATTTTTTCAAAAGAATTTATAAGTAAGGCAATCCTGAAGTTCAACAGTCTACAAATCTACAAGTTTTGAAGAAGGAAAAGTCACTCCCAAAGAGCTGGTGTGCTCCTTGTTTGCTCCCCTTTGTCCCTCTGTGCCCTCCAGCGTGGGCAGCCCTGCCACGGAAAGAGGACTGCTGTGCGAGGGGACCTGACTGGCTCCAGACTTCAGAGTCCTGAACGGTCACTGCATCCACACCTGGCCGTCCAGGCTACATACATCAGTCCACCCAGTCCCATGTAGATACACGACCTAGCTCAATAAATGTAAAAGGTTCACTTCTAAGAGAGTAGAAGGAAGGACTCTGAAGGTCATACCCATCTGTCTTCACACGGTTCTCCGTGAATCAGAAATAGAAGGTCAGTGGACACATTCCCTCTTCCATTCCATGCTCAGCCAAAAATCGTCACTGTGTCCTCCCAGGCTGCAGACCAAATGATAATGTCCCAACCACTTCCCTTTAGAACAGACTGAGAGGACTGAAGAAAAGCATAGGGTATAATTCATGAACCCTATGGCTTCCACCCAGACCACCTAGGGACTGCTTTACTCTTCCTGTGTCTCCTACCACCAGAAAGTTCTCAGCAGAAATGGCAGCTGAAGAACAGGACTCGACTGGGTGACAGAATGAAGCGCTCAGCAGAAAAGAATTAAGTAGTTAAGAAGTTGAAACTATGGGCACCTGGGTGGCTCAGTGGGTTAAAGCCTCATGGTCTCAGGGTCCTGGGATGAAGCCCCACATCGGGCTCCCTGCTCAGCAGGGAGCCTGCTCCCCCCTCCCCCCGCCTCTCTGCCTACTTGTGATCTCTCGCTCTCTGTTAAATAAATAAATAAAATATTTTTTAAAAAGTTGAAACTGTATATACATTTTTATTGTAATTTCATCAGAAATTGCCCTGGGGGTGGGGGGAAGGTCTGGGGAAAAATTATTTAAGAATATATCAACAAAGAAAAGAAAGGAGACCTTTCTCAGGGCCCATTACTGTACCTATGAGGTTCTCCAAAGCGGTTGAAGTCAGGACAGAACCATTTGGTGTGCGTCCATACCTATGTGTATACTCTTTTGTATTTTCAAAATTGTATTAGTGAGATTGAAGTAGATAAATAAAAACATTTCAGGGCACCTGGGTAGCTCAGTTGGTTAAGCATCTGCCATCATTTCAGGTCATGATCTCGGGGTCCTGGGATGGAGTGTCATCAGGCTCCCTGCTCAGTGGTGTGTCTGCTTCTCCCTCTTCCCTTTCCCCTGGTTCATGATCTCTCTCTCACTCTTTCTCTCAAATAAATAAATTCTTAAAAAAAAAAAATTCAAATATACATACACATAAAAGATCACGAGAACACTCCAAAACAATACGACACCAGGGGAGCTATTTATTCTATGGGAAAAAGAACTTGAGCTGGAAGCAGACACACTCAGCTTAGTCTCGTATTAACTGTGTGCCCTGGGGCAAAATATTGACCCTTTGAGCTTCAGTATCCCCACCTATAAAAAAAAAAAAAAATGATGGCACCACCTACACTGGAGCATTACTTCTCATCAGGAGTAAGTATTAGCTGTGAAAGTAACTTGCCTCCTACTGGCCCTTCCAAGTAGTAAGAAAGGTTCCTGTCCTTACCTTTTACACCACTTCTTTGTTCAAGCCAGAGATTCCATCCTCTCTTTTGATTCAAGGCTCTCTGCAGAGATTAAATTGTGGAAAGCTTAACAACTTGGAAAACATGATCAGACAGCTGTTTCTAGATCTATGTTTGCGACTTTATTGCACCAAAGAAAACACTCTTCCTTTATCTGCAAAATCTGCTGTCTGTGGCAAGATTTATCAGGGCCCTTCAGGGCTTTCTGACAAAGTAAGGGCATCTCTCCTTCCTTCCCAGTTAAAAGGCAGGCTCTAGCAGATGTGTTGCTCTTGTCAGTGGTGTTTTTTTTTTCCCTAGCTTAAGGTTTTGCAAAGACAGAATCGTGCAAAGACAGAATCGTGCAAAACCAGAGGAAGAGAGGTTTGTCCAGCCTTGCACTTTGCAGGCTATCCAGGCAGAGAGCTGCTATGGCATCTGCCAGAATGAACAATCCAAGTGTACAGAGGCCATGTCCTGCCCTGCCATCATCATCACGATCAAGGACATATAAAGGAAACTGCCAGATAACAGAAGGAAACAAACATTCTCAAAGCAAAAGTCTATCACCATGCACACAATAAAAGCATAAAGTATGGCCAGGGGGATGGGTAAGAACAGGTACCTAACACCGTGTTCTCAGACACACATTATATTTGCTTACTTCTAGGAGTCATCAATGACTCAGAAGCTAGTCCTCTTGATCTAGTAAAAGCTCTCACAGGGAGGAGGAGGAGGGGAGCCACTCCCACAAACAGCAGCAACAGCCATACCACCCTGAGGTCTCTCCACAGACATAAATGGGAACCTCTTCACATGTGGTCTGGGGCCTCACAGCCTTAGTGACTTACAGAGCACTGTAGAAAGCATATGACTGGGAGCACGCTTGTAACGTGATCCCAAGTCTCCCAGACAACTCTGTTTCAGGGCAAACACTAGAAACCCCAGATCTAGTCCCAGCTCTTCCTCCAACTCCCCTACGGGAGAGAAGGCAAATCATCTTTAACCTGCCTTTTCTCCAAAATGAGAGATCTGTACTATAAATGTTTCTTAATCTGAGGTCTCAAATCCTGAAATTTTGACAGATTTTTTGTCTAAGGTCTGATGTTCATTTTTTTTTAAAGATTTTATTTATTTATTTGACAGAGATCACAAGTAGGCAGAGAGGCAGGCAGAGAGAGAGAGAGGAGGAAGCAGGCTCCCCGCCAAGCAGAGAGCCCGATGCGGGGCTCAATCCCAGGACCCCGGGATCACGACCTGAGCCAAAGGCAGAGGCTTTAACCCACTGAGCCACCCAGGTGCCCCCATTTTTTTTTTTTATGAGAAAAGTTCCTTATCATTCATCAGATCCTCAGTGAGGTCCAAAAATATACTAAGAACAACAAAACTAAATAATTCATAAGGTCCCTTCCAGATCCTGATTTTCAGGGCAAGTTTTTCTGATTATAAAAGCAATGTACACTCATTGCAGAAAATTAGAAAATGTAGCCAGAAAGAAAACCTTCCTTTAACTGGGTGAGCCAGCGATAACTAGTAACATCTAAATAAATGTAAACATTTTGTGTGTTTCGTATTTTTGATGGTATAGTCAATATTATGCTCTACATATTTGTCACACATTAAAAATTCTTTGAAACCAACACCTCTAATAGTCAAATAATATTTCATCATAAGGCGGAAATTATGTTTTATTTAATGATCCCCCTGTTACTGAACATTTATATTGATTCTACTGTTTTGCCATTATCAATAAGGCAACATTTTTCAATGAACATTCTTCAAATTTTGATCACATTTTTTGAAGGCAATGGGGAACTATTAAAAGATTTTGAACACAGAAACAGCAGAACTGCTCTTTTTCTTATGACCGTGTAGGAAATTAACTGAAGTGGAGAGACTAAAAGGCTTGGTGATAAGGGAGGAAGTTATTGTCTGAGAGCCTGAACAAAGGAAGGGATAGTGAGGCTAGACACAAGGCCCAGAAGTAGAACACAGCCAGAAGGAAATTACCATGAGTCAGTGGTTCTGAGGAAGAGAGGAGAGTCTAAGATTAAGCTGAGATTTCTAGCCTTCATTTTTGGAAGATCAAGTATACCATATCCAAGAGAGGGAAGGAAGGCTGAGAAGCTGGTTTGGAGACAAAAATAAGCAGTCTTATCCCTAGAGGGTCACTGCAAGAATGATAACCACACATGCAATTATTGAGCTACGTGGTTTTTAAATTGCAACAAAACAGTTTTTAAAAAGTGACTAATTATTTATAACATAAACTAGAAAGTAGAAGCCAAGAGAACTCATTAGTATATAATTTCTTAGCTCTTGAACATCAGAATTCAAGTAATTAGGTATTAGTCAATAAACATAAAGTGTAGAAGCTGAACAGTGTGCTTCACTCAAACCAGAACAATTTTTCATCATCCGAACTATATAACCCAGATTATTTTTAAAGATTATACCATATTTTTTACCTGTATTTCTTTTATTTTCCTTTTCCTTTTTATGGGTTATTTTATTCAGTACTATTTGAGGTAAATGAGGTAAGTGCTAAGGTGAAACAAAAACAGAAATCAAGGTCACTAACATGCAAAATGCCACCACATGTCACGGGCCCAGAGCTCTATTTCCAGAAGAAGGTTACCTAGGATTCTAATTCAGGGAAGACTTTTTGAGCTTTCTCACAACATAGTAAAGCAATTAGAAATAACAAGTAGAAATTTTCTCAATGGGGCTCCCACTTATCATTCATGCCCCCCCTCCCCACAATTCTGAAACGGTAACCCTGGACTTAAATTTAAAGTGTCATCTTCTATTTAAAGATTTACCATGTAAATATTGCTACATCGTTCTTTATTAATGAAACATATCCATTCCAAAAACTTCAGCTTACCTAGCAAGAACATCCATGTATTTCTCATAAGGTTCTTTGACAACCCCATTTTACTGATTTCAAGATACCAAACGGAATAGAGGATATGGATAGTGACCAAAGGGCAGGAGGCTGCTGATGTAACTTCCATTTCAATATGAGGTTACTTTTTTTTTTTCTTCAATAGCTACCCTCTCTAATGTGATCAGTCTATTTACTGAATTTTTAATGTAGCAGAGACTGGTACTATGTGCTGCTGCTCTTAAGTTGAAGAGAAATGTAATTGATCACATTATTTCCTTGTAACTGGGAAATAAAGGAACAAAGAAACTAACCAGTTTCTTCTAACCTCTAATCCTCCAATTTCACTTTCTGATTCTTTTTTCACCAGGCCCACACCAGGTGAGAGGAAGACTGACTACTTACATGAGAGTCAGAGAGGCATAATCCCCACAAAATAACAAGCCCTGTGGAGTAATTTTGAAAGCCATTTAAAAGGCCAGGAGAAATGTTCTCATAACCCCCAGTCGTGCCTGTGCTAACCTGGTTTTCAGAGAAGACAATGGGAAATATGATACAAAGAGCCTGATATGTCATTTCAAATGAAGCATAGCACTTAAATGGATTAATATGGAGTTACACACTGCACTGGACTATCCTCTTACAAATAAAGGAAAAAGAACATGAAATAATTTGAGAGAATGGCACGCAGTATTAAGAACAGCAAAGTTGGGGCGCCTGGGTGGCTCAGTGGTTTGGGCTGCTGCCTTCGGCTCGGGTCATGATCTCAGGGTCCTCGGATCGAGCCCCGCATCGGGCTCCCTGCTCCGCAGGAAGCCTGCTTCCCTCTCTCTCTCTCTCTCTCTCTCTCTCTCTCTGCCTGCCTCTCTGCCTACTTGTGATCTCTGTCTGTCAAATAAATAAATAAAATCTTAAAAAAAAAAAAAAAAGAACAGCAAAGTATCTCAAGACCATGATCTGTGCCCTAATTGCAGGAGCAAATGAAGCTTGAGGTAAACCCTGAGAAATACCATTTAGATAAGCCCAGGAGATGGAGAATGAGGAAACAGATCTGAGGGCAATGCCTGAGTATCAGGCATGAGGAAAAGCACAGAAGAATAAGCCTAAATGGTTCCCAACTCAGTGAGTCAAGGCCCAGGGAGAAAGACCCCACAGGCCCTCAGGGTGCCAGGCGCCCCCTATAGGAGAAACTCTGACATTAATTTGCACTGAGATGTGGTCTAGAAAGGGACCATTGTCCCTCTGCAGGGAAGTCACCAGCAGAATAGTGCTCTGCAAATTTGCAAAAGAAGAACTGACAAAACAGAAATGCGAAGCAGAAGCTGTCAAAGCCAGATGGCTGCTGGGGCGCAGAATTCTGGTGGCATACTGACAGAAGGCCCGGGAGATGCTAGGCTGAAGTGTTTCACCAATCCATACACTTACTTGTTCACTGTTTATTCACTGAAGTTTGGGTTATGTTACAAAATTTCCTTAGGCAAATTCCTGTGTAGGAAATGAACTACAATTTTTTAAACCTGGCATTTCCTTCAAAGTCGGGAATTCTAGCTCCCTGGAAGAGGAGATTCCACAGATCTGCAGATCTTTTAGAATGGTGCGACTTCCTCACTCACCAAAGGAAAGTGCCAGCTGTGCAAGCTGAAGGAGCTTGATTCTTCTCCGCCCGGCTGCTAATTAAGTGTGTATCAGGCAATTTACCACATACAATCAGAGATCCAAAGTAAAAAAAAAAAAAAAAAAAAAAAAGAGGTGAGAATTAAGAATATGGATTTGTGTCAGTGAAACGAGAACCTCCATCTGGTTGTCGAAGAAAATGGAACCTAAAAATAAATAAATAAATAAATAAATAACTGCTGTAAGCATATAAATAATATAATTGCTAACTAAGGTCTTTTTAAAAACCATGATGCTTTTTGGAAGAAGAAAATATGTCATTCAACCTACTTAGAATACTCCTCCGCTAATTTTACGTGTACCTTCTCAGAGATCCTTCTGTGAGAACTGTGATGAACAGAGAAGCCATTCCCTATACCGTGGTTTGTATTTTTCTAACAGTTTCAACTACAACACTGCCCTCTCACTGGTCTGCCATGACAAGCTCCTTTCTTTGTGCTCCTGGGAATTTTGTTTATTAATATTTATTGAAGCTAGACTATACTACAGACACTGGGCTTGATGCTAAGGACACAGTGGTAAAGAAGATAACCTCTACCCTTGGGAAAATGTTGAGGAAGATAGACAAGAAGAAAATGAAGTTCAGGGTGATTACTGCAACATTAAGCATAACAAGGGTATGTAGGCCTTCAGAGGGGTGGGATCAAGAAAGCAATCTATTCCCAAGCAGTATCTTGCCAAAAGGAAGAGTAAGGATCAGGCATATGGGAAAATGGAAAGACACTCAGTAGAGGCTCACCTACTCAAAGGCTTACAGAGAAAATGGTGCCCATAGAAAATGCATCATTTAAGATGGAAAGAATTCCAGGAAAGGTGCGCAAAGCACTGAATCCTTAGTGACTTCTCTTACTTAGTTTTAAACTGAAGTATAGTTGACATACCATATTAGTTTCAGGTGTGCAACATAGTGATTTGATGACTATATACATTACGAAATGCTCATTACCATAAGTGTTATCATCATCTGTCACCATAGAAAGTTAGTACAATATTATTGACTATATTCCTTATGCTGTACTTTATATTCCTGTAGCTTATTTATTTTAAAACTGGAATATGTTAATCCTATGAATTATTTTTAAGTCATATTAAGAAATTTAGAATGAACTCTGAGAGCAACAGAGAATCACTGAAGCATTTTAAAGATGAGAAATGACAAGAATAAACAGTTTAGGTGCTACATGGAAAATGGGTAAGAAAAGGCCAGTCTGAAGACAAAGAGGTAAGTTAGAGCACTGCAATTTAAGAGACCATGGTCACCTGAACCAGAGTAGTGGCTGTCATCCTAGGGGAAAGCAGGTGTTTTCAAGACTAGTAGAATCCATGCATCCTAATAATAAGTTCCATTTGGAGTAGAAGAAAAGAGCAAGAGTAAAAGATGACTCCCAAATTACCACTGAGATAAAGAATGCAGAGAGAGAAACATATGTGGGGGAAATGAGCTCTATTTGGGGCACACTGAATTTGAGACAACTTTGCAAAGTTTAAGAACGGTGTCCATCAAATGACTGGGGAGAGAGAGAGAGAGACCTGACCTAGCCATGTAGAGATTGAATTATCAGAACATGGATGTTTCTTGATAACATTAGAAGAGATAAACATGTCCAGTCAGAGCATATGAAAGGAGAAGAGATTTCTCTGATGATACTGGTTTCAGGGCTTTGTCTCTAGATCCAAGTTACCTTAAAGGGGAGAGGTCTCATTCTCTTGCAATGTACCAGAATGATTATTTCATCCCGTTACCCAATTTTTAACTAGTAATGACTAGGAAAACCATGAAAGATGGTGGTCAGGTGAATGATGGTGGGAGTGTAGAGGAATGAGAGGAAAGGAGTAAGCAGGATGTTCAATATTTGTTCTGAAAAATAAGGATGACACTATCACTGGTGGGATTCCTAGGCAAACAAGGAGCAAGTTAAGTCTGTGATCATCACTTTCACGAGACGAAGAAGTACCTGCTCTTCAATGACTCCACAGCCTCAGGAACAAGCGACCTGGGAAAGACCATGTAAGTTTCGTGGGCTATTGCAGTTCTCACCTTTGCAGCATTCTCATTTGGGAAGTATTTAAGAGTGCAAGCATCTAGATATACCTTAGACTCCTGTTACTCAAATGATGACCAAATTCCATCATGATTAGGGTCCCATGGGAGTTTGTTAGTAATCGTCTCAGATACCATACCAGACCAGGAACCCCAGTCTGTATTTATAGAAGATTCTCCAAGAGGTTTATCTGCACATTAAAGTTGGAAACACACTGACTCACATTCACTTGAAAGTCTTCTTAAAACACAGATAGCTAAATCAGGGCTGGGGCTTATAAATCTGCATTTCTAACAAGTTCTCAAGTACTCTCCTGCAGATCTAAGACCATATTTTGTGAACTTCTGCCCCACACCATTAGATTAGACTCTCCCTAGGTGGAATCCAGACATCAGTATACTTTAAAGCTCTCTAAATTATTCTAATTTGCAGCCAAGGTTGAGAACTGCTGGTAAAGATATTTTTTTCTGCTCCTGATTATATAAACAAGGAAATGAACATGAGAAACAACTATCTTCTCAACAGTGGCTTAAACTCACTACTAAAGTGTTCTTGAATGTAAGAAGAATTTTGATTAATCAAAGCAGAAAGAAAAACGCTGCTTCATCCTTAGTGACTCATTTCCAGAGACATGTTTAGTTGGGAAAAAAGGTCACCATAAGTAATCACTATTTTAATCATCACAGATGCCATCAACTCAATCTATCATCTTCCTTTTCTCATGATTCTTACTCAATTGGGTATTGATACTTTGAAGGCCATAATATGTTTTTTAACAATTACATTTTTTAACAGAAGCAATACTGAGTAAGTCCCTATTCTCCAATTAGCCTGCAAAACCAATTCTTGCCCTCCTGTTTGCTTTTGGTTTATTTTTACCTTCTTTCTCTAGGTATTAAAAGTGAGACTTTAGATTATTGATTTGAGTAATTTCCTCTTTTCTATTAGAAGCATCTAGTACTATAAATTACCCTCTCAGGACCGCTTTAGCTGTGCCCCACAAATTATATGTTGCATTTTACTTTTATTCAGTGTAATGTGTTGTTGTTGTTGTTTTATTTACCCTGAGACTTCCTCTGAAACCCATGAATTATTTTAAAGCATGCTGTTTAATTTACAAGTGTTTAGAAATGTTCCTGTTTTCCTTCTGTGACTGAGTTCTAACTTAATTCCATTATGGTGAGAGAACCACATTTGTCTGATTTCAATTATTTTATTTAAAGATTTTTTTTATTGGGGCACCTGGGTGGCCCAGTGGGTTAAAGCCTCTGCCTTCAGCTCAGGTCATGATCTCAGGGTCCTGGGATCAAGCCCGACATCCAGCTCTCTGCTCAGCAGGGAGCCTGCTTCCCCTCTCTCTATGCCTGCCTCTCTGCCTACTTGTGATCTCTCTCTCTTTCTCTCTCTCTGTGTCAAATAAATAAAATATTTTTTAAAAAAAGATTTTATTTATTTATTTGAGAGAGAGAGAGCGAGCAAGCATGTGTGCATGCATAAGCTTGGGGAGAGGGGAGGCAGAGGGAGAGGGTGAAGCAGACGCCCCTTTGGCCCCATGCGGGCTAGATCCCAGGACTCTGAGATCATGACCTGAGCTGAAATCAGATGCTTCACCACCTGAGCCACCCAGGCACCCCTGATTACAATTATTTCAAACTGAAGTTTTTTTTAATGTCTTCAAATATGATCTATATTGGTATAATTTCTGTACAAGCTTGAAAAAATGTATATTTTGTTGTTGTTGAGTGGACTACGTTCTCAATGTTGATAGATCCTGTTGGGTGAGGACAATGTTGACTTCTTCCATAGACTTGATTTTCTAGCTAAGCTATTCTATTCATTATTGAGAGAAAGGTGTTGACGCCTACAACTATAATAGTGAATTTACCAATTTTTTTCAGTTCTATCGATTTTTGCTTCTGTATTTTCAACTGTTATTTGTTTCATCCATATTTAAGAAGGCTATCTCTTCTTGCTGAACTAACCCTTTTACCATTACATAATGATCCCATGTATCTCTGGTTATTGTAGTTTGCCAGCAAGGGAAAGGAGCACAGGGAGAATCAGACTCGCAGCTGAGTGAAAAGCCCAACATGGGGCCAATCCCAGGACCCTGAGATCATGATCTGAGCTGAATGCCGATAGTTAGCTGACTGAGCCTCCCAGGTGCCCTGGCTCCAGTCTACAGTATGAGGAATGAACTCATGAATATGAGAAGAAGGTGTATAACTTTGAGAAAAAAATCATCTGAAAACATTACCAACTCACTAAGAATGTCTAAAGTACAGTAAGAGGGTGAAAAAGGTTTCAAGAAACAAATCAGGACCAAGTGCAAAAAAAAAATTCTAGATATAATCTGAGGCGAGAAGAACTATACTTCATGACCTCAGGCTCACATGACCAAATGTCAGAGCCTGCTGGAACTCTCAGCTCCCAAGGCCAGAGAGTAGGATGCAACATGGGCCTAGGAAGTTATTTAACCCCTCTTTACTAAATAACAGTTTGTAAGAACTGAATAAGCCAATAAATGTAAATTATAACAGTGCCTGGCTCACAAGAAGGACTCTAGAATTGTTAATTATTAATATTATTTACTAAAAATATGTATATTACCTAAAATGAGGATATCCTGGAATAAAATAAATCTATCCAGCACTTCTTTATATTTTATATATTTTATATTTTATGTATATTTTAGATTTTATTAATACAAATACATACTGTTTAATTTTTATTTTTTAAGATTTTATTTATCTGAGAGAGAGAGCATGAGCAGGGGGGAAGGGCAGAGGGAGAGGAAGAAGCAGACTCCCCACTGAACATCCTAGGACCCTGAGATCATAATCTGAGCCAAATAGAGACACAACAGACTGAACCACCCAGGTGCCCCCATCCAGTATGTTCTTAAGCCACAATTCTCCAAGGCTTGGAGGTCAGTGTTGAAGAGGA
The DNA here is from genome assembly GCF_022355385.1 of Mustela nigripes. NCBI lineage: Eukaryota > Metazoa > Chordata > Mammalia > Carnivora > Mustelidae > Mustela > Mustela nigripes. The sequence goes on from NC_081568.1 coordinate 88,994,887, forward strand.
GGACATGGGGTCATCAACACATGGGGAATACACTTTGTTATGAGGATTTTTAACCATTTCAGGCAGCTGCTTAAATTCAAAAGCAGTAATGTTGATGTAGTTTAGAAAGAAATCCTGGAAGAGAAATACATACCAGGGATGGAGGAACTAATTCTCTCCCCACTCACTCTACTCTTGTTTTAGGAGATTTCCACCTGCCTACTAGGTACTAATCTTCCCCAAACATACTACATGGTAGGTCAAAATCAAGTCCACTATCAAACTTCCTGTCTTTCTAGTTGAACCCTGCTCTTCATACACATTTCCTTATTGCAGTGTTTCCTTAGTGAACCATTAACTTCCAAGGAAGCTAAGACAGAAATTGCAGTCTTCCTTTACTCACCATTCCTAAAAAGTCACTACACTTACTGATTCTCTATGCCAAAATACTTCAACTTTATTCCTTCTGCCTCTCTCCACTGTCATTCTTATAGTACAGCTATCATCTCCCTTTTGCACATGTGGTTTCTACTGCCTGGAATGTCTACTCCCTCTTTCTTTTCTATTTCATCTGGCAAACTCCTACTCCTTCTTGAAAACCAAATTGAATAATGGCTTTTTTCCCCATTTTTCCTAATAAGTCTAAATTCTATGATCCATTATAGTTCTTTTTCTCTTATCTCTATCTTCCCCCAGTAGGCCATAAGTTCCTCAAGAGTAGGGTCATGCATTATTCATCCTTAGAGCTATAGGGCTATTAAAGAAGGTGGACAAAGAATTCAAAGAGACCTGAATTCAAACTTTAAGCTTTGTCATTTCCCACCTGTGTGATCTTGAATTGTTCACTTATGTCTGGTCAACTGATTGAACTGAGAAAAAATTAAGTTTGCAGAGATACTGACCCTGCCAACCTTCGGGATACAATGGATCATGAAATCATGAAAAGCTTTAAAGTACTGGTCTATGATTAAGCTCAAGTGCCTTTCAAATATGAATATCATTTCTATGTGTGTTAAGACTAGAAAAGTTGTGGAAGTACTAATTACTTAACTGACCAGTTTTGTACATATGTAAATTATTAACAATAATACCTAATTCAGAGGATTGGTGGAAGGATTTATATACTTTAAAGGACTCCCAACTAGCACAAATTCTGGGACATGGTACTCAACAGATGTTGGTCTTACTCTTTTTCTTTCTTTTTTTTTTTTTTTTATTTAAAGGCTTTTCTCCACCTTTTGTTTTCTTCTTGCTCTTCCTTTTCTTCTAAATATTCTTCAGTTATGTTTGTATTTCTGTTTCTTATCTTTTCTACTTCTTTTCTTTACCCGAGCTTATTCTTCCCCTATATCCTTATTTTATCCTCAGACTCCAGAACACACACTTCAGATCAGTGGCTTCCTCCATTGACTATGCATGCACACCAACATCACACCATCACTCCCAAGTATCCAACTTTGAATGCTGGGGAAATGTTACCCAGATTTAGCCTAAATGACACAAACAAACAAACCAACAAACAAATAAACAACAAAACTATGAGAGTTGGAAGAATTTATCTTCAAGGAGAATAAATTTCATTCATGATGGTTCTCACACAACCAAACCATAAGCAAAAAAAGAAATCATACAAAAATTAAAAGATTATATTGCAAAAGAAATAACTTCATATCAATTAATATTTTTCTCATATGAAATAAAAAAATCATTGTCATTCTTAATCTAAATAGCTTGAAATTTATGTGACAGAGCAATGAACCTTTTAAAAGAAGAGGAGAAAGATGTAAATATGTATTTCCCAAAATGAGTCCTGAAACATTAACCCCCCAAGATGATTCAGGGAAAAAAAAAATGACTGCAAAGTATAAAACACCTGTGATATGCTGCTTTTGATCTGTTTCACCAAAGGAGACCGAAGACTGCATTTCCATGTTACAGGTAGAAAATCCTAAGGTTACTTGTTTAATTTGATCTAATGGAGCCTCTAGGGTTTTCAGGGGCCGTGGGACCCTTCTATTTCTTTAAGTTAGTCTCCTGGAAATCATGATGATCTCTGGTTTAGAAACCAGATGGAGTCAATCATTAAAAAAAAATGTGTCTTTTCAATTCATTCATCACTGAATCACTATAGAAAAACCTATTATGTGCCATGCCCTGAGATAATGTGACATCAGTGAACAAATAAAAATCCCTGCCCTCAAGGAGGTCACATGCTAGTGGTCTAGAGGAAGATGACACACAGTAATAATAAATATTATGTTAGGCTTGAAGGTGGAAAGAATTGTGAAGAATAAATAATGCAGTGAAATCAGGATCGCAATTTTTTTTTTTTTTTTTTTTTTTTAGATTTTATTTATTTATTTGAGAGAGAGACAGTGAGAGAGAACATGAGTGAGGAGAAGGTCAGAGAGAGAAGCAGACTCCCCGTGGAGCTGGGAGCCCGATGCGGGACTCGATCCTGGGACTCCGGGATCATGACCTGAACCAAGGGCAGTCGTCCAACCAACTGAGCCACCCAGGCGTCGCAATTTTAAGTAAAAGAGTTAGGATAGGCCTCTAAGAGAGATGAAAATTTGTTCAGACTTGAAGGAGATGGCAGACTGAGCCACTGGATATCCTAAGGAGAAAACTACCCAAACAGACTTACAACTGTAAAAATGCCCTTGAATGAGAAAATACCTGGCATGTTCTAGTATCAAGAGTGAGGCTGGTATGGCTGGGTAGATTAAGAGACTTGAGTGGTAGGAAGAAATTGAGGTGGAGATCATGTACAATATTCTGGCTGAATTGTGTCCCTCCAAAATTCCTATGCTGAAGTCCTCTCTAATTTCCAGGACCTTTAAATGTGACTGTATTTGGAGATGGGTTCTTGAAAAGGTAATTTTTTTCTTTTTTTCAATTATGTTTAGTTAGCCACTGTATAATACATCATTAGTTCTTGATGTAGAGTTCAATGATTCATTAGTTGTGTTTAATACCCAGTGCTCATCACAACACATGCCCTCCTTAATACCCAGCATCCTGTTACCACATCTCCTAACCCCTTCCCTCTAAAACCTTCAGTCTGTTTCCCAATGTCCACAGTCTCTCATGGTTCATCTCCCTCTCTGATTTCTCCCCCTTCAGATTTCCCTCCCTTCCCCTATGGTCCTCTGTGCTATTGCTTACATTCCACATATGAATGAAACCATATAATGATTGTCTTTCTCTGCTTGACTTACTTCACTCAGCATAATCCCCTCCAGTTCCATCCATGTTGATACATTGGTGGGTATTCATCCTTTCTGATGACTTTCTGATAATATTCCATTGTATATAATGGGGCTGTAGTATGGGACCTAATCTTACTGGTATCCTTGTTAAGAGGAGGAAGTTACACTGGAAAGACAGAGCATTAACCATGTGAAGAACAGTGAGAAGGTAGGTATCTGCACACCAAGAAGAGAGGCCATCAGAAGAAACCAAACCTGCCCACACCTTGATCCTGGACTTCCAGCCTCTAGAGTGTCTGTGGTTTAAGCCACATAGTCTGTGGTATTCTGTCATGGCAGGCCATCCTTCCTAACCTCCCAAGACCAAGCCAAGTAAATCCAAGACTATGATCGCTTACTTGTTTAAGTCTCCAAAGAACTGGGAGCAGAAAGAAAGAAAATCAACTAAATTCCAGAAAGGAAGGAATACTTCCTAGCAAAAAAGAAACCCACCATGGCTTCCATCCTTGGTTTAATGGAAAGAAGAACAAATCTGCTGTGACTGGGCTAAGGAGAAAGCAGCTGAACTCATCAAAATGTTCAACATTACATGTGGGCTGGTGGGAAGGACAAGAGCTTACAGAAGCTCATTCACAGAGGAAGCTACAGCCCTGACCCTGGAACACATAGGCCTTCTCTCAAAGAAAGGCACCAATCTCTGAAGGCTGAGGATGGGGGAAGACAAGGGAGAACTGACTCCTTCATTAACCTTTGTTATCTCCTCATTCTCCTTTTTATAACTGCTAAGTCTGTAGTGATGTCACCTCTGTCATTCCTGATATGGGTAATTTGAGGTGCCTATTTTTTTTCCCTGATCTATCCTGGCTAGAAGTATATCAATATAATTGATCTTCTTAACCAACTTTTGTTTTCATTAATTTCCCCCCCATGTTTCTCTGCTTTCTATGCTAGTGATTTTTTGCTCATTTGGGTTTCATTTGTTCTTTTAGTGGTTTCTTAAAGTAGAAGCTGGGGTCATAGATTTGAAACTTTTCTTCTTTTCTAATATAGGGATCTAGCCCCTTTAATTTTTCCCCAAGTACAGATTCACAAGCATCCAACAACCTTTTATATGTTGTATGTACAATTCCAATTCATTCAAAAGACTTTTTACTTCCCCATCACGTTTTTACTTTGGCCCATGGTGTGTTCTTATTGTACAGTTATCTCAACAAAGTTCCACAAACTGGATAGCATAAAACAACAAAAAATTTATTTTCTCACAGTTCTGGAGGCCAAGAGTCCAAAACTAAGGAGCTGGCAGGGCCACACTTCCTCTGAAGGCTCCAGAGAGATTCCATGTCTTGCCTCTTCTACCTTTTGGTGGTTTCTGCGTATTTAACTCCTATTTAACTATTTAACTCCTCTATGTCTCTATCTTCACAGGACCTCTGTTCTGTGTGTTCCCTTCCTTTCTTTATAAGTTCACCTTTCATTGGGTTTAGACCCACATGGATAATCCAAGAGTATCTCATTTCTCAATATCTTGAACACTTAATTACATCTCCAAAGATCCTTTTACAGATTCCAAGAGTTAAGACATGGACATACCATTCTTGTAGGCACAGGTCAACACACTACTCATGGGTTATTTGGAAGTAGGTTCTTTAGTGTCAAGACATTTGGGATCCTTCCAAACATCCTTCTGTTATTGATTTTTCATTTCATTCCATCATGGTTAGGGAACATATACTGCAATACTCTTAAATGTACTGAGACTTAATTTTGTAACCTCAACATATAATTTATCCTGGTAAATGTCTTGGGTGAATTTGAAAAGAATGTATATTGTTATCAGAGTGCTCTAAAAATGACAATAGGTCAAGTGAATTGATTGTGTTTTTCAGTTCTTCTACATCCTTACTGATCTTCTATCTATTTATTTTGTCAATTAATGAGAGAGGGGTAGTGACATATCTGATTATGAATAGTATGTACTATATTATCATGTTTTCTAATATTATCTACATCTTGCACCCACAGGTTCAATGATATCTACACAGACGGATACTCACATAGCCACCCTCTCTTCTATCAGGAGTCCTGCCCATATTTTGTTCTTTTTTAGTTATATCTTTCTATAAATTTTGGTTGATATGGGAGAGATATTTGATTATGCAAAAATTCCAACTTCAGTTTTTACTCATACTTTAAAATTCAAGATACACTTTTTTCTTATAAGTGTTATAAATTATGTTTATGCTCTTAGTTTCATGAGCTGTCTGCTCCTGATCATTTGATGTAATTCTGTATAAAATCGGAGCCACTTACAAAGTTTTATGAAAGGTACTAAGAGCTCAACTAGAAAGTTTTCAGTCTTAAATATTTAAATAGAAATGAGAAAACTGGTAACATGTTTTTCAAAGATCAGTTAGCAAATTCAAAAAGCAGATTATACTAATTACCATTACTGAGAAGTTACACATCATGAACTCAAATTTCTCTTTATGAGGTTTAATGTAGCTTAATGCTTTACCTCATGGGAGTTACAATATGGAAAGGAGACATAAAAGATTTGGGTTGATTGGTTTATAACACATCAGTGCCTGCAAAATGCACCACATCTCCCAGGATATCCACACTGTCTGAATAATTCACCTTTGGGCTATTGTTATATTTGAGGGAGGCAAATGAAGGCCCATGAGTGACTATCTATCAGTAGGAAAGAAGCAGGCTGAGACTGCATGAATTTCCCATGTACTGAGTGAAGCTTGCTACCAGAAAAAAAAAAAAAAAAAGAAAAAGAAAAATCTTTCTCATATTCAGCCAGTTCTAAGAAACAAGCTGAATGAACACCCTGGAGTCTGAACATTGAAATACAAAGTATCATCTAGAACAGCTAGAACAATGAATGGAAAGGTAAGACACATGCCAACAAATCAATATGGTAAAACTGCAATTTGACATAGGAGACAAACTTCTGTTAAAACTGTCATACAAAAGTCCAGCATATCCCAGTTTGGGAACCTGACCAGTCTTTTTTTTTTTTTTAAGATTTTATTTATTTATTTGACAGAGAGAGATCACGAGTAGGCAGAGAGGCAGGCAGAGAAAGAGGGGGAAGTAGGCTCCCCGCAGAGCAGATTGCCCAATCCGGGGCTCGATCCCAGGATCCTGGTATCATAACCTGAGCGCCCCAGGACCTGATCATTCTCTGTCTATTTACTACTTACTCTGGTTCAAGTGCTACACTAGGTAGTATAGGGAAGCATTACTATGACGATCATTTCATCTCTGAGAAATTAAACATCAGTTGGTGATAAAAATGAATAATGAATGACAAGCTTACCTGTCATGATGCTATTATAATGTCTCTCAGGAATAGGGTTATTACCTGGGCAAGAGGTCACTGAGATAATTTCCTACCTAGAGAAGGAACTTTCAAGAACTGGCCCTTTTTAGGGACATTTTCTTTGGCTACCAGACTGTTCCCTATAGTAGCTGATGTATGCAGGTCTTGCCTATAATATTAACGTCTGAATTAAGATACAAATACATTATATGAGAAATAACTGTATCATTTTCTTTTGGCTGAATGTTTACAATGACAGGTGGTTTACTCTAGGATGGGCTCTGTCACAAAAAGGAGGCCTTAGTGGCATTTCTCCAGGATAATCCAAGGCAACAGAACATCCTTTCCATCTGCACCATGGCTCCGGCACTGGCAGAGACTAACAGAAAAAATTTTCTTCTGGCTCCATACCAGACAGTTTCACCTGAAGACACTTCTCCACCCTTAGGACATCCAGAGTTGTGAGAATCACTAACACTTCACTCACCTTTCTTCCCACATAGAAAGGGGGGAGCAGTTAATGGCTTTTAATTTATCTTTGTGTTAGAAGCTTTCTTATCAGAGACATACAGAATAGACACATACAGAATATGTAGTTGGCCAGTTTATCAAATAAATATACTGCAGTCAGGAACCTTTAAACGTAATACCTTAAACATTCTTCATAGATTAAGTGCACACAGTTAGCTATTTCACTGATGTAGGGTCCAGACCTTTGCTTTATGTACAGATCTTCTAGTTAGAGTTCTACATCTTATTAAGCATATCTATTATGCATCATCTACCACTTCCAATTTCGTCCTTGATAATAAAGCAAGAAAGTTAAAGACACTTGAGAAGCAACCTGACTTCAGAATCATTCTATGATTCTCTATCATTCGTATTTTTTACAACCTTGGTGATTGGTTTACCCACAGTTAATTCAATAGCAATTTTTGCCTAGCAAAGGGACTAGCATTACATCTTAGTTTTCATATAAACATTTCTCTCTACTTGTATCTGCTATATTAGTTTACAGAATAACTTGTTAGATCATAGCAAGTACCACTGCCACCAACAGATTAGAAACTGGTGATAAACATACACACCACAAGGGGGATGGGAAATACACGGGTGTACAAAAGGCTAGCCTTCTAGAATGTCCTTGACAGTAGCATGTAGACTTTATGGAGGAAAGAGAGAGCACAAGCTGACCCACAGAGCTGATGAACAGGAGATGGAATACGAGAGATTCTGCTGTTACTTTTTAAGCGTGTGGCTTTTTGCCAAGGCCTTGTTATTTAGAAAAGAGAAAGTAAAAAAAGGGAACCTGCCTCAAGTTCCCCTCTACCACCTGAAAATTACCTTAATTAAAATACACAAATATAAACCAAAATTACAGGGAAGGAAACCGTCAATGCTGTATAGAGTTTATGAGAAAGAAAATTAATTTTCAAAAAATCAAAGGTGCAAAGGAGCAGCAAGAGATAGACTTCTATCCCATGGATTCTCTTGAAGAAAAAAAAGCTGATGCAAATCCAACACAGAAAAACCATGTGCCAGCTTCAGGGCACTTCCACCCAAGTTCCTAGACTAACACAGTGCCATAACTTTTCAATGTCATCAACAGTGAGTTACAATAAAAATGACCTTGAAATTTCTTTTCAGGTCTACTTGTACAGACCTGGACAAGTGAATGGCACTTATAAATACAGGCCAGCAGACCACATGACTGACTCTGCATGTTTATAAAACTTATAAAATGCAGTCACCAGATTCCAAGATTTGAAAAGCATTTTGAAATGTCTCATAGTGCACCTGTACAGGGACAGACTGATTTCACTCTTTCTGGCCAAATAAAGAGCTTTGAAGAAATAGCTAGTGTCAATGAAGATATTTTGGTGGTACAACTTCAGGTAAACAGAAGAGCCCATTTAATATTTCACTTGCTCATTCATTTCACTGTGAGTTTGGGCATGGCTACAATCAAACTGTGTTTCAACAACCCAGAAAATATGATAGTTCTTAAAAACGCAGTAAGGAACTATTTGAAAACTACTAATGGGGTGCCTGGGTGGCTCAGTTGGTTAAGCCGCTGCCTTTGGCTCAGGTCATGATCCCAGGGTCCTGGGATGGAGCCCTGCATCAGGCTCTGAGCTCAGCAGGGGGTCTGCTTCTCCCTCTGCCTCTGCTTGCTGCTGCCCCTACTGTGTGCTCACTCGCTCTCTTTCAAATACTTTTTTTTGAAAAAGCAATTCATTAAAAAGATAAGAACTAGTAGAATTAGTCTGTTTGCACCACAACACAGGTTATATATACACACCCTAGAAGGAGCTGTGCAGTGGTAGATAGTTGAGTATATTTTCCAAAGATATCAACATTCTCAAATACTATTTATGATGATGAAACCAAGTCATAGCTCACTTTTCTTATATTTGATCTCCAAAGGTGTTCTTACTCTAGAAATATATAGATATTTGCTTACATAAAACAAAATATCATAAATAAAAACTTAGGTCACATGTGTGTCAGAACACCTGCCAATGATGTCTTTGTAGAAACCAGAGCACGATATCTGTGGCCACTAAGTAATTTGTCCCTGATTTTTTTTTTTTTTTGAGACTTCAGTCTATTATACTGACTACCAATGTAACTATTTAACCAGGAAATGTTTGCCCTTATTTTTATTCATATACTTCATGGGCCATTTACTGCCAGCTATAAAATCATTTGAAAGGTAATTGACTTTATAGCTGAGAAAAATATGAAGCCTCCTAAACAATCTCAGGATATTGACTTAGTGTCTTACAGGTAAGGATGAACTTAAATTGAATGTGAAACTGGGGAAAGGTGACTCTTTAACAAGTACTTAAAAAAAAAAAACCCGAGAGGCACCGGGGTGGCTCAGTGGGTTAAGCCTCTGCCTTTGGCTCAGGTCATGATTCCAGGGTCCTAGAAAGGAGCCCTGCATTGGGCTCTCTGCTCAGCAAGGAGCCTGCTTCCCCGCACCCCCCGCCCCCCACCTCTCTCTGCCTGCCTCTCTGCCTACTTGTGATTATTGTCTGTCAAATAAATAAATAAAATCTTTTAAAAAATAAAAATAAAAATAAATAAATAAATGAAAAGAGTAGCTTGCAGATGATCCTCTTCCCCCGCCCTTAATAATCAGCCTAGCTTCAGAGGGATGAAAACGTTAAAATGCCTGCCAAGTGTCCATAGTTCAAAAAATTATTACAAGTGTCAAAAGTGGCTTCAACCCAAACACTGACCATCACTGGCCTCCACTATGAGACAGCTTTAGAAACTCCACAGGGCAGGATTAAGGAGGCTGAAGTACATGGGGATAAGCCACATTATCTTATAGTCAAGCCTTCAACAAAGTAGGCTTTATTTTCCAAGAAATACAAAACATAATTACCTTCCTATAGTCTTAACGTCCACTCTGTGTGCAAGGCACTGTTCTGGATACCATGAAGTAATGCAAGGATGATAAAATCTAATTTAGTAGTCTCCAAGAACTTAAGGTCTAGAGGGAAGATAAATACATGAATAATTTTAGTACAAAGCTTTTATTAAAAGGGCTACAAACAACAACAACAAAAATGCACCCTCAGCTCAATTATGCCCCTCATGTAGCTGCTGGCTGGGCTCAGGAGTGTTGAGAATGAGCCTAGCCCATCCTGACGCTCTGTGTAGGAGAGGCGCCCCCTTCAGGCCTGAGAGCACGAAGGGCAGCCTTTAGCACACATTTTGTGCAAGGCTTATACGTAGGCTTTCCCACTGTGGGAGCTCTTCAAAGACAGGAAGTGAAGTTCTTTCTTACCTCCTATTCCAAGCACTTAGTTCAGTGCCTAGTACATAGGAGGCAATCAATAAATGTAGAATATAGTAATTAGTCAATTTAATTCCCTCAGTCTAGAATGGGCCACCCTTCCTCTTCTTTTTCACTACACACATTGACGTTTCTAAATATAAAAATCCTACCCAGCTCAAATGTCACTTCTTCTTACAGATGTATCTCATCTTGCTTCATTTTCCCACCCTACAGAAAATGTTTATCCTTTCCCTGGATGTTTCTATAATTCATATCCCTCAAACTTTAAAAAAAAAATTATTATTTATTTGACAGAGTCCCTCAAACTCTTAAAATGGTTTCAAATGGTCCAATTCCTAAGTAAATTGTTGTCCATAGTCCTCATCTGCCAACCCCTCAGTATTCTGTGATTATTGATGTTTGTGTACCTTTGCTTTCCATGTAAGCTGCTAGCAGAAGATGTCTGACTCTATCATCCCATGTGGGATGCCTTCAGCATACATTTGTTGGTTTAATAAGAACTTATTCAGTATCAATAATGTGCCTGACCCTAAATAAAATTTTGATAAAATGAAGTTCTAGTTCTAGAAGTAACTGAAAGATTCCAATGGAACAGGGGTTTACTTCTGCAGTCTTGTGTCCCTCTAACACTGGCCTGTGTTTCCTCAAAGACTATTGACACTTACGACATCCTGACACTAACTACTCCATGTATATGATTTCTCTCAAACTGCCAACCTCCATTTTCCTCTGATTAATCTTCTTGGATAATATCATAAATGATATATACTGATGACCCTTCATTTATATCTTACATGAAGTATACTTAGAGTAAGAGGTTAAATGATCGTTTACTCCATAATGGTTGACAACTTCTACCTCTGAACTCCAAAATTCTGCTACACATTTATGAGTTTTCGTCAATCCCTGGGGAGGAGATTCCTTGATTAAAATGCAAATACGCTTTCTCCACTCCAAAAGTTTCAAGTTTCTTTATTTGGCCTCTCATATTGCAAACAAAACAAAAACAAAATGAAAACTGCATTAAATAAATGCACAGCTTTTAGCAACTTGCTGTACACATGGAGGATTGGGCTAAAAACAGTTAACTGGTAAAACAGATATAAGCAAAGAAGTGTTTCCACTAAAGCAGTCTTGTATGTAACTGGGTATGCCGTTTCATAGACCAATCTCACGTACTCAGACGTTTCAAAACCCAACAATCAGAAAAGTTTATTTTAAAAAATTTGAGTCATGCTGAGCAGTCTATAGCTAGTATTTTATGTTTTCATTTTGAAGTTTCTCATTTACAAGGAATCATTCCTATTTTCTCCAGAGAGCATAAAGCATTTTTGTTACTTTCAATCCCACGTCCAATTGATTTTATTCTTGACAGGATCACAATGGAATATGAGTATTTCACTGGAGCATTTCCTATTCATTACATTATGTACCTTGTATTTCTGGGAATTCATTCTATAGAATTATCTCATAGATTGCTAATTTTCATAATAAACTAAAACTGCTGATTCACCTAAGAGAAAACACAGATGCAACATGTATAATTATACTTGAATCAACAGCTGCTATATCCACTAAAATCTTCCCCCGGTCTCACATTGAAGATACACACCATCACTCTGTTTCTGCAACTAAAAGAAGGTTGTTCTAAATGAAGACAATCTAAGAATCAGTCATCTTACTTTCATGTCTTTCAGTAGAGAGGTTTAACAAAAATGTTTTAAAAATGTTTATAATGTTAAAATTTGTCAGTTACTGAAAATGCTGACAAAATTCAGTGTGTGTCAGAAACTTCTTGAAGACCCAAAGAAACATAAAAGAATGCAAAGCCCAATAGAACTGCATGAACTGTGTCCATGGTAGCTCAAAACAAGCATGACATGCTGCCCTAACTGGAAAAAAAAAAAAAAAAAATCTGGCATCAATTTCAGACGATTTGGGTGATCCTAGAAATCATTATAACCTCTCACCATCTGTCTCTGCTAATGTCTCCATTGCTAACTTCTGTTCTCTTTTTCTCTTGACAGCCCCAAAGTACAAAGCCTGCTTTGAAGGTTATCAGTTCTTACCCCAACCCTGTCGGGCAGACTTCCCTACGGCTAAAATAGCAATAAAAAAAAAAAAAAAACTCTTGCCTACCAATTACTGAGATGCTTATAGAATCTCCTATTGGACCATCCTCTAGTTAAATGTTTAAAACTCAATTAAAATGCAAATTAACAGTAGACAATGTAGCCATTATGACTACAGCATGACAAGAGAAGAAAGCTTCATGCGAGAATGTAAATTTTTGGAACTGTAATTAAATGTGTAGTTATTTTCATTTTACAGGAAATCTTATGGCCTGAAAAGGAACAAGAAAACCCCATCTAAAATAGTGTTAGATTAGTGTTTCCACTCCTTTCAAAAAAACATGTCACCTTAGAGACACCCAATTTTGCTAGCACATCTTTTAATTTTATGTCACTGAATTGATTTTTCCTGAATTGTTAGATGAGGTGGATTAATGTACCAAAACTCACCAAGTTCTTTTGGGCAAAATGAATGGCACTTGGTATAGTAATTTACTAATGAAGAAGAAACATGTCCCCTGATATGCTTACAAATGACTGTTGAATCACAAAGAGATCTGTATCTGCCCATTTCATACGTGTGAATCAGATAGCATCTATTTGTGGCTTTAGTAAAACACACTGCATACACACAGAATATATGTTTATTTCATAAGACGGTGGCCCAGGGTCAAACCGAGTGGAAAGAAGAGAAATTAAAACCAGGGGCACCTGGTGGCTCAGTCAGTTGAGCATCTGACTCCTGATTTTGGCTTAGGTCTTGACCTCAGGGTTGTGAGTTCAGGCTCTACACTGGACTCCATACTGAGTATAAAGCCTACTTTAAAAAACAAAAACAAAAAAGCAAGAGAAGGCCAAAAGCAATAAGAGTATAAAGGAAGGCACAAACCACCAGAGGGAATCATATGAGGAGCAGATAATTTTAAATCAGAACAGAATGGAGACAGAACCACATTCTGAAGATCTCAAGGAGATACAAAGTATGAGCAAGGAAGAGAGGAATTAATGATTGGTGAATATTAAATGACACACTTAATAAGAAATGACTGTGGAAGAGCAGAAAAGGATTAATGGTTTATCAAAATGGAATAATCCATATTTGAAAAAAGCTATACATTCACTTGCAAAAACATATACATAGAACGACTAATGGGAGAGTATGTAGAAACGAATAAAGCAAAGGCAAAATAGTTTATTAAAAATGTTATTTCCATCAATGTATGCATGGTTACAAAAAAAAAGCACAGACTAATAACACGAATAAAAAAATAGTAAGTGCTGTAACTTAAGGAAAGAGGCCTGCATGTTTTCTAAAGAACAAAATGTTCTGCACTATCTTCAAGGAATATGAGGGAGAATCAGAAATTGTTAGGATCCTGTTGCTGGTTCTCCTGTTGGTCCAAAGAGCATCATCGTTAATGAGCAATGACCTGGGTACTGACTCAACATCTTGACATGGCCACAAATCATCTTGACATTGCCAACCTCCATTAGAGACTGATAATATTGGTTCATCTTGGATATTTTCAGGGAAGGAGAAAACATGTTAACCATCTGCCTTCTTTAGCTGTAGTTTTAAAGCAAGGATATTCCAAAAATAAAATATGCGACAGACTAATTATCAAACTACTAATGAGATTTCCTATTCAGGTAATATCAGTGTAAGATTTCATTTGCCCATGGAGTTCTTCGCACAAAATAATCAATGTCAAAGGATATCGCTTGACTCCATAAAAAAAATTACTTCTCTGAATTAAAAATCAAAAGCACAATTAAAGATAAATACTTATACATTAAAAAAAAACTATATGAGAGACAAGAATAAAATCCTTAGACAAAAAGGAGATCACGCTAATCATTAAGAAAATCCTAAAACCCTGAAAGACAAAGGCATAAACAACAGGTTTTTAAATTTCACCCTTATGAGTCATTGAAGATATGCAAACTAAAACAATAAAATTCCAAAACTAGCAAAAACAGAGATTATAATAAGTTAAGTTTGGCAAGTGGGCAATGAGACGAGCATACCTATATATCTCTACTGATAGAAAACTGCCTTTTTGGAAAGCAATTTGGAAGAGCATCTGACCTGGCAGCTTCACAGCTGGGAATCTATTCTAAGGAAATAATCCAAAATGTGGACAAAAATGAATGTACACAGATGTCCCCTAAAGAAATTAATGTAATACAAGGAAGTGTCCAATAGTGAAGGTACGATTAAGCAGATTATGATATGTTCCTATAATACAAATAGCATCTTTACTTACACAGGAAAACATTTACAATAAATGCTAACTAGAAAGAAAGGATTCAATATTTTACTTTAGGGATGGAGTCACACATGTGGATGCATGTCAGGTGTATACCCACACATACACAGAGAAAACCACATGCTGAAGTAACTAGCTCTATAAGGACACATCACCTTTTAATAAGAAAAACACATAATCTCTAATAATGCCATGCAACCAGATCTAAATACCATTTTGGGTTTAATAAATAAGTTTTACAAAAACAGAGTTATGAGAATCCAGCCATGGACTGGTATGGTTAAGTAAATCCTGTCTTCACTACACGCTAACTAGTTTTGTTTTTTTTTTTTTTTTAAGATTTCATTTATTTGACAGACAGAGATCACAAGTAGGCAGAGAAGCAGGCAGAGAGAGGAAGGGAAGCAGGCTCCCTGCAGAGCAGAGAGCCTGATGCCTGGCTTAATCCCAGGACCCTGGGATTATGACCTGAGCTGAAGGTAGAGGCTTTATCCCACTGAGCCACCCAGGTGCCCCTGCTAATGAGTCTTTTAAACAAAGATGAAAGTCTCAAATCTTTAGGATATCAAATAACACTTATGAGAGCAAACCACACTTTCAAAGAGCACTGTCAATGAATTGATCGATACTACTCATCACTGCAAGTAAAATTGAAGGCTTTCTCTCACTTCTAGAACTAGTTCCCATAATTATATTGTTGGAGCGCCTGCATGGCTTAGTTGGTTCAGTGTCTGCTTTTGGCTCAGGTCACGAGTGGGCTCCCTGCTTAGCAGGGAGCCTGCTTCTCTCTCTCCCGCTGCTGCTCCCCTCCCCCTGCTTGTGCTCCCTTTCTCTCTCTGTCAAATAAATAAATAATTTTTTTTTTAATCATGTTGTCATGAGAACATATGAATAACCGTGAAATGCATCCTCTTACAACATGGCTCAAAATGCCAATAGGTCCTGATAGATTTTATAAATTGAAGAACATTAAAGTTTCCTGATGATTTGGAGAGGACTCTTGTCTTTAGTTATTGTTTCTCTCTCCTTAGTCATGTTCACTTATAAATGTACAACTTTTTAAAATTTTTCTTATCAGGAAAATTGATGAACTGTTTCTTCAACTATCCCTGTTGAAGGGTGATTAAAAAGATTCTTGAACGTTGACTACCACTTCAACTTTTTCTTAAAATATTAAACAAATGGAATTACTGCACTCATTTTTAGTGTGCAATTATATGACAATATGTTTATGTGATGCTTTGCAAAAAGGAGTAACAATCAAATCTAAATACAAAATAACAAGAGAAGAATTTTCCAAGATTAAAAGATTAAAACTAACAATATCAACAGTTTGAAGAATCATTAAAATTAAGGAAGAGGATTTTAAATAAATGATATCTCATTCTCCCTCCTAAGTCAATTTCTAACTTTGAAATTATAACTCGGAGTAGTTCTATTAAAATGGATCTAAAAATGGACTTTTTAAGGCCACAGAAATAATATTTTTTTAAAAAACTTCAGTTGTTTAGAAATATTTTAGTCTGTAAATTGTAATTTATCACATCTACAAGTTTTTATTCTTTGATGTTACCTGTGTTTCCTTATTTTTATATTTATCTTCAACAATTGTTTAAACATGTGAAAGGTAAATTCAAAGTCAGGTGACTATTTCCATTTGACTAAGAAATCTTGATTAAGAAAGTCCCCAATCTCCGGGGCACCTGCAGGGTAGGCGGCTCACCCACCAGTTAGGCATCTGACTCTTGATTTTGGCTCAGGTCATGATTTCAGGGTTGTGAGCTAAAACCACGCATTGGGCTCTGCGCTGAGTGTGAAGCCTGCTAGGGAGTCTCTCTCTCCCTCTCTCTCCGCCTCTCCCTGTTTGTGCTTTCCTTCTCTCTCTGGCAGGAAGGAGGGAGGGAAGGAAGGGACCCTGATCTTTATATCTACATGTTGAGTAATATGCACATTCACTATAGATTATAGATCTATATATTTATATTTATATCTATATCTATCTATCTATATATACGTGAGTAGCATGCATATGGACTGAATTTTCAAAAATATTACATAATTTTTGGTTCTTAAGCAATGAGGAACTCTTAAATGTTCTCACAATATTTTCAGCATTATTTAAGAGTTAAAAACAAATTCTCAAGAGCTGAAGTGTGTTCAAATATTTTTGCAAGGAAAAGCTGAAACAAAGCAAAGAAGAATATACTGTGCTGGAGGATTCAGTGTGGTGTCTGCTTCTTTTTCCCAGGCGGCTGTCTCTTGGCTATGTTCTCACACAATAAAAGGAGAGAATTCTGGTCTCCTCAGCCCCTTAGAAGGCCACTAATCCCTTCCATGATGGCTCCACCTTCCCAACCCAATCATCTCCCAAAGGCTCCACCTCTTAAAACAATCACATTAGGGGTTAGATTTTATGAATATTGGGAGGACACTAACATACCATACACTACAACCACCAACTTGAAAAATATTAACCTACATTTTCTTCTAGTAGTGTTTTATTTTTACATCTGTGATGCACTGTGAATTAATTTTTGTTTATGGCTTGAAGTAGGAGTGGAGATTCATTTTTTTCCATATGGACATCAAATTGTTCCAGTACCATTTGTAAATAAGACTTTGCATTCCCTCTTTTAATTGCTTTGGTGTCTTGAAAAAAATAAAGTTACTATATAAATACATGTCTATTTCTGGACTGTATTCTGTTCTCTTTATTTCAGAATTTCACCATCTTGATCACTGTATTTTTATAAAAAGTCTAGAGTCAGGTAGAACTCTTCTCTTTCAAGATTATTTTAACTAGATTCTTTCCTTTTCAAATAAATTTCAAAATAAACTTATCAATTCCTATGACATAAAACCCTCCTGAGATAAACATTAAGATTTCAATCCATAGATTAATTCAGGGAGAATTGACATTTAACATTATTGAGTCTTCCAGTCTACAAATATGGCATTTCTCTCCATTCATTTAGGTCTACTTAAATTTCTCTCAGTACTCTCTTACAGTTTTCAGTGTGGATGTTCTGCCCATATTTTATTAAATTTATGTCTAAAGATTTTATTTATTGACAAAATTATAAATGGAATTTTCAATTTTCACTATTGCAAATATTTATAAATAAAATGAATTTGTACAGCCTTGGATACTGAGACCCTCCTCACCTCACTTATATTTCAAGTCACTTTCTTTGAAATTATTTCTTGTGGTTACCTATGTACATGTTCACGCCACCCATGAATAAAGACCACTTCATTTTTTCCTTTGTAAACTATAACTTTTAATTTTTTTCTTGCAAAATTACACTGGCTAGGATCTCTAATGAAATAGTGAATAAAGGTAGGATAAAATATATTATTGTGTTTTTCTTATTAGGGAAAGCACTCTTTCACCTTTAAGTACAATGTTATTGGGGCACCTGGGTAGCTCAGCCCTTAAGCATCTGCCTTCAGCTCAGGTCATGATCCCAGAGTCCTGGGATCAAGCCCCACATTGGGCTCCCTGCTCAGCTGGAGGCCTGCTTCTCCCTCTCCTACTCCTTCTGCTGTGGGAGTGTCTCTCTCATGCTGTGTCTCCCTCTGTCAAATAAATAAACAAAATCTTAAAAAAATAAATAAATAGATAAGTACAATGTTATCTATAGGGTTGAACAGGATTTTGTTATTTGTTTGTTTGTTTGTTTGTTTTCTGAGGTGTTTTAATCAAATACTCCTACAGATAATTCTTTATTTAAGTGGGGGTGTCCTGCACCTTGAAGGATGTTCAGGGACATTCCTAACTTCTACCAATTAGAGAGTAGTAACACTCTTCTCCTCATTGTCATAACCAAAAAATATCTCAAACATTTGCCCTGGGGTCAGAATTGTTCCCACTTGAGAACCACTGAGTTAAACTACGGCAGTAGGTGAGACACCAGAGAATGTAGTTAACATCATCAGAAAGATCTTTAGTTAGCTAACAAGTGGAGGCCTGTGTTTCTGAATTGCAGGTTGAGTTGCTTGAGACCACTCTCTACTCATACCCCGTCAGCTCAGTAAGAGGATCCGACCCATTATTCTAGATGCAACACTTACACAAAACCCCAACACTGAGCTTCAGGTCTCCCAAGATATGGTAGTATCTCCCTGGGGAGGAAGTACTCTCAGGATTCCAGGCTTTCCAGGTCCCTCAGAGTTGACAAAGAATGATAGCAATCTCTCTATTGTCTGTTTTTCCTGAAGAGTCAGAGCCAAGACCTTGAGGGACTTTCTCACCTTCAAGGTGATCATTTTTTAAAATGACTCAGTTAATTTGCTTTTTAAAGAACAATATTCTCTCTCTCATTCTCTCTCTCCCCTTCCTCCCCCCTTTTCTAGTATCACCAATGTTTTTCAAACTATGACAAACTATATGAACAGCCCAATGACCAGCGTTTCCCAATCTCTTTGACACATGCTACTGAGGTCTGAGAGTCTCTATCTTGAATGAACTTTGTAAACTAAAAAACAAAACAAAACAAAACAACGACAAAAAACAACACTATTCTGTTTTTTAAAAATTTTTGGTTTTAATAAAATGCAAAGTAACTAAAAAGTGCAATTTTCCCAAGAAGGTTACAATCCACAAGTAGTAAAGGTGAAATTAAAAATCTTTGTGAGGTTCACCAAGTTCTGTGCCTGAGAACAGGTTGAGAATATGAAGTCTCAACTGAACCAGAAATACAGAGTAATGAAAGCTACAAGCATGGAGAAATAAAAATCTTTAGAGTTTTCTAAAATTCCCTAGGAATCAAACTGATGAACTTAGATGAGGCATACACTATGAAATTTTAAATGCCTTGAAAGAAAAATAAGCAGTTAGGTGGAAACCAACATGTCTAGAAGTATAGCACAAGATCCAAATATGTTAGAAATATGAACACCATTTCAAGTGCATCACCAAGATGATGTTTTTAACTACTCAGTCTTCTGGGGAAATTATTTTCCAGGATATTGTACCTCCAATTGTGTAATAAAAACAAGGTTCCAATTATTGAAATATACCTTATAAGAAAATTGCTGCTATTATTCTATAACCAAAGTCAGTAGTTTCCCTTCCATATAAGTAGCCAAAGCAGGTTTATTTGTAAAAGCATTTATTTGCCAAACCACTTATGTAGGAAATGCCAATAATAAGATTTTATTGTGAAAATTTGAACACAATCTAACTTCAATGCATGTTTAATTTGGCATATCCAGTTAAGATACATCTTCAAGATGTTCCAAGTGTGAAGCCCACTCAATTGCAAATGTCTCATTTTTATGGATGTGATTAACAAACCACCAAGGCATTCAGCTATGAAGTAAGGTTTTCAGCCAGTTTAAATGTATATTCAAAGTAACATACTCCTAGAGTACCAAGTTCTTTTTGTATCTGAATTCCAGATAATCCCTCTACTGTAAAAACTATGAAATCTTTATTTGGCCATGGTTTATGTATCATTGGACAATCCTTTGCTATCTTTATTCAACAAACATCTACCAGTAAAATACAAGTAAATTATAGGCAAAATCTCGAGGAAGCAATTAGTTACCAAAAACTGATATGCGTTAAAAGCATTATTTTTCCTAAAAAAACAAAAAGTATTATTTTTCCTTAATGTCTCCTGTTTATTACTAACTGCCTCCCACTCAACTAACATGAATGTGTTTATCTAGAAGGTCAGAGAACTTATTCACCTGTGTAGCCATTTAGAAGAAAAAAAAATCTTTCTACTTGTTCCAAAATGACATATAAATACATTCCTAAAGCAATTTCTAACAAATGCATTCCTCTCAAATTTGATTTTGAAAAAAAAAATGCAACTGAAAACTACACACAGAGAATACTTAAAATAAATCATAACTACAGAACAACAATTACTGTATCTGGATATATAATTAGGTGACTAATTATTTTGAAAATGCAATTGCACACTCTAATAGATATTCAATAACCTCCACCATTTTCCCTCCCACTCCAACCCCCCAACTTCTTCCTGTGTTTTTCACGTCAATTTTAGCTCACATATCATCTTTCTCCTCTATTAAGAACAATTTGTTGAATGGTATCATCTCTTTAATAATTACATTTTCTTGTTAATGTATCTAACAGTGAGGATGATTTGTGCAAATTGTATGATCCTTTCATTTTCTACCTGTGTGACCTTTGTAGTCAATGGCATAAAGGAAATTCTTGTTCTCTAATTGTGTCATCTATCACAATAAGAAAAATATACCACATAGATGGAAGACATTTGGAATATATTACGGTGGATTCAAAAACAATGCAATTCTGTTATATTAAGCTGGGATTCAGGATGCCATGAAACATTTCTTTTTGGAGCACCAAAGAATCAGACCATGGGAGTTGAAAGAAACTCGAACTACAACTGAGAGGAGGTATCTTAAATAAAGACTGCCAGGAAATGGTAATTAAAATGGAAATAATGTCTACTAAATTATAGATTGAACATGGAAATTTTCACCGCCATTATGGTAGAAAAGAATCTGGAAAAAGAAAAATCCATTCACCCTGTGTACGTATCCTCATGACATCACTCAAAACTACATAGAAAAAGATATTTTTAAGCATTTTTTAAGGATTTTATTTATTTATTTGACAGACAGAGATCACAAGTAGGCAGAGGCAGGCAGAGAGAGGAGGAAGCAGGCCCCCTGCTGAGCAGAGAGCCACATGCGGGGGGTCTATCCCAGACCCTGGGATCATTACCTGAGCTGAAGGCAGAGTCTTTAACCCACTGAGCCACCCAGGTGCCCCATTTTTAAGCATTTTTAAGGGGAAGAGAATACAGTTTTAAAAATTCAAAGCAAACCTCT
The DNA here is from genome assembly GCF_022355385.1 of Mustela nigripes. Classification (NCBI taxonomy): domain Eukaryota; kingdom Metazoa; phylum Chordata; class Mammalia; order Carnivora; family Mustelidae; genus Mustela; species Mustela nigripes. The sequence goes on from NC_081568.1 coordinate 89,016,402, forward strand.
GAAAAATCTAACTACAGAATTCAAAAGAAAATTTCAGAAAACAATTAGACATTCTTATATTCTTATTTTGGACAAAGCAACATGGCCTCGGTGAAAGGAAACAGGATGAAATGTACAGAATTCCAGGCAAGATAAAAAGGCAATAGTGTGAAATAAGAAGAAAGTGTATTATTTTTTTAAAAAATCACAAAGAAACTAAAAAAACAGAGTATAAGAATTGATACCGAAGGTGGTAAATTTAATCACTATTTAATGGTTATAGAAGATCTCAGAGGGAGAAAGAAAATGGAAATCACAGCAGAAAAGAAGCAGAAAAACAGAGATCAGGGAGTTAACCAACATTAATCAGTGTTTCTAGAAGACATCCCAGAGAAATAGAAACCACCATGAAAAATACAGTCTTAGAAAACCTTTTAAATTTCAGAAAGAACAGTTACATTGCTTCAGGAAAAATATAAATGAGTAAAGACCTATACTGTAAAATATCTGACATTTTTTAGACTAGTAAATATAGGGGGGAAATTCTGCAAGATGTTAGGCAAAATTCAACACGCCTACAAAAAAGAATCAAATATGCTAGTTGTGGTGACATCATCAACATGGCCAAATAAGACCTTTCTATAGTCTTCCCCCAAAGGAACACCAATTTTGATAATCACCCAAGAACGAAAGAACCTTTGTGAAAATCTGGGAGTCCAGTGGAGAAGTTCAAGCACACAGTTGGAGGAAAAAAAAAAATTAGAGACTGGATGCGCTGAAGGGGTTAGAGGAATAGTTTTACCTCTCCCACATCACTACTCCCCCCAGTGCTCCCTGAGCATGGCCCCAGGTCATGAGAGATTTTCTCAGCCCATGAGCTCTCCCATAGACCAATGTGACAACATATAAGTGAGCACCTGCTTTGCCAGCTGTGCAAGATGCTGTCAAAGTGACCCACGTCTTTCTAACCCCATCCAAAATACTGAGATGTGAATTGCACCACTGGGGGTCAGCAGTGGTTGGGAGGCCAGAGTGATAAGGGAGAGCTCTGATCAAATGTATCAAAGGTCCTAACACCACTTACAGACTCTTATCCAGAAGCCCATCCATGAGCAGCTGGGAATGCCTCACCCATTAAGCCTCCAACTGAGCCACCAGCACCCCCAAAGCTCCTCAGATCTAACCCACATACACTCCCATCCCACAGCAAGCTCCTATGTGTGCTCCCAAAAGGAAGGGTGCTGAGAATGAGGCTTTGCAGCCAGCCAGCAAGCACAACAGAGAGATGATCTGATTCTGCAGGATGAGGAGACAATTGCCAAAGCAATTCTGAGAAAAAAGAACAGACATGAAAGCATCACACCTCCTGATTTCAAACTATATTACAAAGCTATCGTAATCAAAACAGTATGGTACTGACATTAAAAAAAAAAAAAAAGACACAAAACCAATGGAATAGAATAAAAAACCCAGAAATAAACCCATGCATATATGTCAACTAACATAATATGTCAACTAACATCTTAGCAAAAGAGCCAAGAATATTCAATGAGAAAGTTAAGTCAACAAATGAGGCTGGGAAAAGTTGATATTCACATGCAAAATGATGAAACTATGCAAATATCTTACCCCCATGCACAAAAATAAATTCAGAATACATTAAAAATTTAATGTAAGACCTGAAACTTTGAAACTCCTGAAAGAAACATAGGAAAAATTCTCCTTGACATTGGTCTTGGCAAGGATTTTTTAGATATAAGAGCAAAAGCACGAGCAAAGAAAAGCAAAAATCAAGAAGTGGGAGCTACATCAAACTAAAAAGCTTCTACAAAGAAAAAAAAAAACCCCACCAAATGAAAGGGTAAATTATAAAATGGGAGAAAATATTTGTAAACCATATATGTGATAAGGGGTAATATCTAAAATATATAGAGAACTCATATAACTCAACAGCAAAACAAAATCTAATAATAAATATCCCAGTTTAAAAATGGACAAAACACAGGGCACATAGGTGATGCAAGTGGCTAAGCCCCCGACTCTTGGTTTTGGCCCAGGCCATTATCTCAGGGTCACAGGATCAAGCCCCAGCTCAGGCTCTATGCTCAGCAGAGAGTCTGCTTAAGATTCTCTCTCCCTCTCCTTCTGCCCCACACCCCACAAACTCTCTCTCTCAAATAAATAATTTTTTTTAACAGGAAAAAGACTTGAATAAGAAGTCTTTTTCCAAAGAAGACCTGCAATGGCCAACAGGAACGTGAAAATGTTCTTGAAATCACTAATCATCAGGGAAATGTCAATCACAGCACAATAACATGTCACATCAACCTGATAGAGTATATATTCTCAAACAAAAAAGAAAGAAAATACAGAGAAATAACAAATGCTGGCAAAAATGTAGAAAAGAGAGAACCCTATACATTGTTGGTGGGGATATAATTTTGTGCAGACACTATGGAAAACGCTATGGAAGTTCCTCAAAATATTTACACTAGAACTACTGTATGATCCAGCAACTCCACTTCTCAGTACATATCCAAAGGAAATGAGGTTGTTACCTCAAAAAGATGTATGTACATCTATTTTCATTGTGGTATTATTCAGGCTAACCAAGGTTTAGAAACATTCAAAGTGCCTGTCAACAGATGGATGGATAGCACATTCTCTCTCTCTCTCTCTCTCTCTTTCTCTCTCTAACACACACACACACACAGAGAGAGAGAGAAAGAGAGAGAGAGAGAAATATTATTCATCTCTAAAAAGAAAGCCTCCTATTTGCAACAACATGAAGGCAATTATGCTAGGTAAAATAGCTGGAGAGGGGAAGGCATATACTACACATTATCATGTATATGTGGCATCTTAAAAAAAAAAAAATCAAACTTACAGAAACTGGAAGGAGAATGGTAGTTGCCAGAGGCTGAGAAGTGTAAAATATGGGGAGAGGATGATAAAAAGGTACAAACTTTCAGTTCTAAAATGAATGAGGTCCAAAGACCTAATTATAGGATGGTAAATACAGCTGATAACAATGTATCATATAATCATATTTTGCTAAGAGTAAACAAGTGTTCTCGAACATGAAAAAGTAAATATGTGAGATGTGTTAATTAACTTAAGAGAGTCCTCGTACAATGTATACAAATCATCACAACACTGTACACTTTGAATATATTACAATGTTGTCAATTATACCTCAGTAAGGCTGAAAGAAAAGAAAAAAAAGATCCTATATTAGGGGCAGTTAAAAATATCAAAGTTATAAAATGTAGGAATTAAGTGTACCATCTGCCAAAGTATGTGAAACACATACACAGTTACAAAATGTAGGAATTAAGTATACCAAAACTCTGAAGTATTTGAAACACATACACACAAACACAATGGAAATTAGCATTAGAACAGAACCCTAAAATAAAAACACAAAGTCAAAAATACTTTAAAATAAAACATACCTAAACGGCATAGACTAAAGAAATCAAAATTATAATTATGAGCTTTTTTAATATTAAAAATAACTAGGAAATATATATAAAAGCTGACAATGTGTGGTAAAAGATGAACTCAGATGGGCAAAAACTCTTGGTATTTAGGGTTCTCATTTAAAAAAAAGAATTAAAATAAAAAGAACAAGATATTCAACTCAATAAGCTAAAGGATTTTGGTAAAGGTCAATAAAATAACTATAAGAAAAGTAGCAGGAATGAATCAATAAAAAGAGTAGACTAGGTATTCATTTAGTGAACTCCAAAAAGATCATAAAATAACCCTAAAAATAGGAAAAGTTAATCAAATAAAAGCAGAAAAAAGTTCAACAACTTAACTAAAATTCACAAAGGCTAAGTAAGAAACAGAAAATTCAAATTTCATTAAAAATTACTAGGTAGATAAGGCCAAGTAAGATGAATATCATAAAAGAATAGTATATACAATTCTGTTCTGATTAACATAGTCCTGATGCAGTGACAATAATGAAAGAAAATATAAATTAATAAAAGTGATCTGAGAAAGAAATAGTAACCAGAATATAATCAAACACATATATAGCAGGAAAAGCTCTTAGAATACCTACGTTTAGAAAAGGAACTAGGTTCAAACTGTTTACAAAACAAATTATTTCAAAATTACACTTCTCACAACATAAATCAACATGAAAAGCTACCACACCCCATTTACATAGCTATTATAAACCTGATACCAAACCTGACCATGATTATTATTTATTTATTTATTTAGCTATTTTTTTAAGATTTTATTTATTTATTTGAGAGAGAGGCAGTGAGAGAGAGCATGAGCGAGGAGAAGGTCAGAGGGAGAAGTAGACTCCCTGTGGAGCTGGGAGCCCAATGTGGGACTCGATCCCAGGACTCCAGGATCATGACCTGAGCCGAAAGCAGTCATCCAATGGAGCCTCCCAGGCGTCCCAATGATTATTTTTAAATATACACTTACCTCACTTTTATCAAAATTAAAATGGAAGTAAAAAATGAAATCTAAGACTACATTCTTTCAAAAGTCACAACTAAATAAGAGTTACTTACTACTCACTTGATATAGTGAGACAAGACAGAATTATTATTTTCCATTGTAATTCTTTTTCTTTTCTTTTTTATGATTTATTTATTTATTTGAGGGAGAGAGAGAATGCCTATGTGTGCACATAGGCGAGAGGAGGTGCGCAGGGGGAGAGAATCCCAAAGCAGACTCCTTGCTGAGCACAGAGGCCCATGGGGTGGGTGGGGGGGAGGGGCTCGATCTCAATACCCTGAGGTCCTGACCTGAGCCACCCAGGCACCCCTATTTTTCTTAAAATATCAAAGGGGAAAGAACAACAGGAGTTAATCCATTCTAAATAATCAAATACGTTAGAAACTTACAGCAATGAAGACAGGATATTAGCTCTGGACAAGATAGAGAAATGACTGAGAGAGAAAAATCATTTGCCCAAAAATGCCTATGCTAAACATGCGTAGTATAAAATTTTAGCATGAGAAAATGTGAGGCATTTCAAACCACTGAGGAACCTATATATTAATCACAAGTTACAAAGTAGACCATCACGTACATGTCTAGCAAGTACTCAGGTCACAAGGGAAGAGGCAGAGGGCCGAGATGTTAGCCTCCAAATTCAACCAGACCAAACATTTGAAACTAAATAGCTCACTGAGAGTGACAATCAGTCTATGCACATGCATGAACTCCATCTGCACTTGCTAGTCTACCCCATTCTTTCATTTCCCACTATTCCTGCGTCACACTAAATTAAAAAAAAGGAATCATCACATCGTCCCAAAATTAACCAACACTATAGCAAGAAGAGTAAAAAATCTACAAAAGTTTCTTATTCACGGGTGATTGGTTATTTTTGTGGCATTTAAAGTAGACATATTTCTACTCTCCATTTATGTAGAAAAATAGGAATAGAGTGCCATTGGGAAAGAGAGAATACAATTTCCACCTTGACATACAAGAAATGCTTCTACAACCAAAAGCCTGATTGTAACCAATTTCTATCATGATTGATTTTCCAACTAACTTCTCTTTTTCAATATATTCTATAATAGAACTTTTTCGGAGACTGAATTTAAATGACTTTTATTTTGAGAAATTTCCAACATTCCTCACTGAATTCTGCAGTACTGAAGACCCAGGACTGGAAGTTTCCAAGTATTCTATCCCATGCCCTTCCAGAACTGTTTTTAAGCTTGCTGTGGACATTGAAGGGTAGACCAATTCACTAAATAAATAAATAAATAAATAAATAAATAAATAATAGCAACAAATCTCTGGTAACTGGTCACAAAACTAATGCCATTATAAGATTATCAGCCCATCAAATAAAAAGAAAAGCCAGAAATGCCACAAAGACTTTTGTTTCTAAATAATGCCTCACAGGCAAAAAATGCATTCAAAGTGCAATTTAGGATACTCTCCAATGAATGTTGTACCCTATCTCAGCATGGTTCATAATTATGTTATTACTGGGAAAAGCCAAGGAAGAAAACTGCATCTGCACTTTACAGAAATCTTTTCCTCCCAGGTGCCAAAGATAATTCAGATAGCAGAATAAATGCCCTGTGGCAAAGCTGAGGGATTTTTTAAATCCCCTTGGCTTTTAGTCTTCTTTTCTGGATAACAAACTTACCCTAGCACTGCCACCATTTACCCCCAATATTCATCTGTCCTTCCTCTCAGTGATGCAGCTACGTTCAAACTCTTCCCTGTAAGAAAATAATACAGTAAACGTCAACCAAGTGGAATAGTTATATATCCTATCTCTGTGTTTATGCCACCATATATATTATAAACATATTGATCTTGAAAAGTACCTGGCTTTCTGCCTGGATACTCACTATTTTATTTATTCTAAAGTTCTTGATGAGAATCTGTTAATAACACTTAAACCTTGTAATGGGGGATCCATCAAAAAAAGTCACAAATGCCCAAAACAGTAAATGTGTATGCCTCCAATATCTTCTCTGAGAGACAATCCAAGCACAAGAAAAAAAGGAATTCCAAAAGGAAAACAGATGTGAATTATAATTACAATGAATTCTGTTTCTCACAATTTCAACACCCAAGAGTAGCCACGTTTATAGAAAAATAGAAGTGTGATAGTCACTGTTTGCAATGAACATAGACATCAACAACTGAACAAAAACTATGGAAGACAGTGGATCCTGAGACTTTGATATTAAAAACTCGATTTAGGAAAAAAATATTTGAAATAGGTAGGCATATTGATATTTTAGATAGAGATAGATCTGTCAGCTTTTTCTCTTTTTTGAGGAATTTAGAAATAAATTATTTTCAATCATTTGGTTGATAAGATGCTTACCTGCTTGGGGTTCTATCTCTTAACAGAGAAGATCCAAAGCACAAATATTGCACCAGAAAAACAAAAAAGAGGGGCACCTGGGTGGCTCAGTGGGTTAAAGCCTCTGCCTTCAGCTTAGGTCATGATCCCAGGGTCCTGGCATCGAGCCCTGCATCAGGCTGTCTGCTCAGCAGGGAGCCTGCTTCCCTCTCTCTCTGCCTGCCTCTCTGCCTACTTGTGATCTCTGTCTGTCAAATAAATAAATAAAATCTTTAAAAAAAAAAAAAAAGAAAAAGAAAAAAGAAAAGATTGTACAGATCACATAGTCCATTAGAAGAAAACATCAGGGCCTCTGAGGTCACTGGGATATGCTGAGATGACAAGGTATCAGTACCATGTCTAATGCAGCTGAAAGCGGGAGGTGACAAATTGTAGTTCCACACAGCAGTGCTTACTCGTTTATTCATATAATCATGTTCATTACTGTCTACATTACTGAACAAAAACACATCAGACAACATGTAAGACAGGTAGACTGGTGAGCATTACAATAAACAGGTTTTCCTGTGGAAATCCTTGAGGCTTTTTTTTCCCATTTAAATGCATAATCTGATACAAAAGTAATACCATTTAAGAGCACTTCCCCTTGGAATTCATTTTGGGATTTTACGGAAATGAACTGGTTGATTTGTGAGTTGTATGTGCCTTGCTTCCTCTAGGAGAAGTAGGTAAAAATAGTACATAAACACTATTGCTTGATCCAGCTGCCATATTGAAATGGCATCACAAAGGCCTCTTTCCTTCTTCAAATGCTCTTCTCTGGGGACTTCTATTATCTGCCTTTCAATGTGAGGTCTTCCCAACACTCTCCCTCCCTTTGACCTTACACTTATGTAATGAAGCAAAACAACAATCCCACTTTACCAATATTTGGGGGATATCTAGAGATATCTAGATATCTTGGACATCTAGGGAACTGTATTTTACTGTGAAAACTTCCTTTGGAGAAGAACAATAGGAAATACGAATGTTTGCTTAAAATGACAGCCATGTTGGTAGCTGGTTTGGGAACGATGACATATGAGTGAAACTGGTGGTAATGAAAGTGGTCCAGCTTGGGAGAAGGAGGGCTTAAAGCAGACTGAAGAGTCATGAATGAGACGCAGAGACTGAAACTTCTGTGACGCTCCAATGGGCATGCAGCCAAGATTGGCTAGCTGCCCAACACATTCACGTTTCCTTCCCAAAACAGATTTACACTGTATTTCCCAGTCATTCTTGCAGCTAGATGGGACTGTGTGACTGACTTCCAGTCAACAGCATAGGACAGAAATATTATGTGTCACTTTCAGGCACGGTCCTTAAAATCTCCTGTGTGCTTCTCTATACTCTCCTGTGAAGTACGTTAGAAGCCGTCAGTAGTTCTGAACCTTGCTCTTGCTGACCTCTGATGTTCTTCTTCTTCTGACATCTTTCTTAATGAAGTCTTTCTGTCATCCCTCCCTTCTCTCACTCTGAGCCTTTGCTCACCTCTTTAAACACCTGCCTTTGTCAGCATACTTATGGTCTTTTAAATAGTTTTCATATGGATACATTCTCTCCCCAGGTAAACAAAAAATTCTTCAAAAGGGGAAATAATCCCTCTGTGTGTCCCCCTAGGCTCCCATCAGCATAGCTGGTAACATTTCCCATACACAGGAAATTCAGAATTTCACATTTAGGCAACTTCTATAGCTTACTGAGGCCAATTCATTAAAAAAAAAAAAAAAAAAAAAAAAAAATTTCTAATCTCCAGATGCCTGTCCCTTGTCTTCTTCAGCCAAATTACCTTTTAGAAAATGAGCCTCCATTTGCTGAGTTAGCCTCAGATTTAAAGAAACATTCATTCACCTTGAGTAGATGGAAACATCACAAAGACCACCAGTGGATCAACAATAGAAAATGAAAATCCAGCAATCTAAACACACCTTTCCATGTAAATTCTGCTATCCTTTCAAAAATAACCTCGAATGCTTGATTCACCCCAAGCCCCAATATTTAAACAAGATGAATTTGTTCAATTGTCCTCATAGTTTGGAAAAGGACCTTTGTTTCCCTCCTCAGTCATCTCACTTAATAAGTAGAAATCTTTACAAATTTACATATTCTCAAAAGATTATTTTCCTTTCAGCTTTCCCAGTCTGTAAAGAATCACTTTTTAAAAGAGTTCCCACCTTTTTCACATACTTTGCTCTTACTTAATGGATGTTACTAGCTTGGATTTTTCGGAAAACATGGATACACCATGGATTATTTGCCTAAGCAGGAAACAACAAACGTTCCCAAACTTCCCGAGAACAGGCATCTGCAGTGCTAGGAATTCCACCTTTTTCCTTAAGACAACTCACACCCACTCTTCACAATAACTACCATGTTTCAAACTTTCTTAGCTCTCCTCACATCTCTACCTCTCCCTCCTGCTCCTTCACATACAAAGATAGCATGGCTTTGCAGAGAAATCAGATCCCTAGAAGAGGAACTCCCTCCTCCTCTTCATACAAAGCATGCAAACGTGGATATCGCTACAAATCCTTCCCTGCCTACTCCCCTTCTCAAGAGCCAACGCTACTTCATTATCCTTTTTCCCTTGAGAATATCTGCCAGCTCCCTCCTATCAATTAAATCTTTACTGTTGACTTTCAAACATACTGAAGTCTCTTCCATCTTATATAAAAACCTTCCCCAAATCCTATGTGCCCTATTTGCTATTCTCAGAAGACTTGTCTATTCTGGCTGTATCCAATTTCACAGCCCTGACTCACTCCTCACCCTGCTCTAAGCCATCTTTCCCCTCATTTTCCCACACAACAGCTCTTGCTAAGAACACCAAAGACTTCTGTGGCCGGAACTCCAAGGACTGTTTCAAACCCACATCATTGAAGATGCCTTTCAGATTGCTGGTCACCCCACCTTTATCAGAGCATAGCTTCCCTTTGTTTTCTTTCTTTCTTTTTTTTTTTTTTTGATTTTTTTTTTATATAATTTTTTTATTTTCTTCCCTTTGTTTTCTTAACTCCAGCTGTTTCCCTCCTCTTTTGTGATGTTCTCCTTTGCGGGTTGATCTTTCTTCACACAGCCATGAAATGAAGTCCCTCAAGGCTTGGTTCTAAGGCTCTCTTTTCTTATCACTTCTTAGTGTCTCTTGAGGCAGTGGTACCCACAGGCATGATATCATGTATCACCTGCACACTTAGGACACAGACAGGTCTATCTCCAGTACAGATCTCTCCTCCAGGGGCCACAAATACAGATTTAAATGCCAACCTGAGGTTTCTGCTTGTCTCTCTCAAAGTCACCCCAAACCCAATGAGTTCAAAGTTGAACTTGAAATCTCTCTCTCAAATCTGATCTGCTTCCAGTGTCCTTATCCTAGTAAACGGTGCCAGTAGCCATCAGATTGAAGAAACTCACTTCTCTTCTCCTGATGCTACTTTCAATCTATCACAGATTTCTGGCCATTTAACAATGTAACTCAACCACTTCTCTCCATCTTTCCACTACCACATTAGTCCAGGCTCTATGATATCAGACCTTGTGGCCTCTGTAATTCTCTACTGATCCTCCCCAGGTAGAGATCTTGCCTGCATGCCAGTCCTGTGTCCTGAGCTAATAAGAACTGTGTTTTTAAATCACAAATCTTTGTCACTCACGTCTTTTCAATGACTATCCTTTACCATAGGATCAAAGGCCTTTAAAATGACCCAAGGCCTTACTTCATCTCCTCTGACTATCTCTCTGGTCTCATCTAGCATCTGAGTCTTCAGGCTCTCTACCCATCCACTCTCCTTCACCCCAGGTCACCCTGCATTCATTCGGTACCTAGAATTTTCAGTGTCCAGAGCTGCCCCAGAGGCTTTGCCTTCTCCAAATCCTTCCCAGTTAATGCTTATTTACCTTCAGACCTCCGCTCTGAGGGAAGATGTCCCTGACAAGAACAAACATTATTACTCCCTCTTACAGCATCATTTCCCTATCATGGTGCATGTCAGTTCCAACTGTCTATTACTTTCTGGGAACATGTGACAAAGTGTCTACCTCCTCCCCACCTGCCAGATGGTAAGTAAGGTCTATGAGAGCAGTCACCTCCTCTGTTCCCTTCACCACCCTTTTCTGAGCATTTAGCATGGCACCCAGCCCACTGTAAACACTCAATATTATATTTGTTGAATGAATGGGCAAATGAATAAATGAACTATTTACAATATTGTCCACAGAGCTAGGCTATCTTTAAAATACTTTAAGTGTCCTCACAATTGTAATACATTTTTAGCTACACATTTTGTCATTTTTTTTTTCACAATGTACTGAATATCTGTCCTTAAACTAGGAGCACCTCTACTTCAGGAATCCTATTCACTGGCTTTTGTATCTACAAGACCCAGAACAGAGCCTAAAAGATGACGGGTACTCAAAAAGTACCTGTTGAAAGAAGGATTAACCTCGACTCAGTTTCTTACATAAAAATAGATCCAGTGTTCAGGCTGTGGAATTAGCTCTCCAGACTCAAATCCTCATTCTTTCATTTACTAATTGTATGAACTTAGACCAACTGCTTAGTTTTGCTAAGTCAGTATAAAATGGGGTTAATAATACCTAACCTCAGAATTAAGTTAGATAATTCTTATAAAACCTAGTTTCACAGCCAAACCTCGGGATGCCCCTAAGGTATACTAATGGAGGTTATTATTTTCAAGTAAGTAAACAATGTACCTTGAGCCACCTCTAAGACTCTAAGACCACCTCTATATGTGGTCTCACTCACATAGCCCTACCTGCCAGCATACCTGTTAAGGGACAATGTGGTCTACAGAATGGCATTGGGATTGATCCCCCACAACAAGACCACCACCAGGGACCCCTGAGACAACCTGGAATACCATCCTAACTAACACCTCATCTCGCACATGGCACTGTATGCCACCACATGCCTTGTGTAATACTATGTAACATTATGTATTACTATGATGTAATACTAAATGTAATACTATGATGTAAATGTAGTACTATGTATTGTAATAATATAATGTAATATTATGTATTACTAAATAATACATGTAATGTATTAAATGTAATACTATATAATATATTACTAAATGTAATACTATATATTATAAATGTAATACTATGCAATACTAAATGTAATACTATGATGTAACAACTCAGCTGAGATGTGGAAGGGAAAAACAATGATTCAGACAGGACCAATAAGCATTCATGCCAACCCTCCTTACAATCAAATCTAAAGGTTTCCTTTAGATACTTCCTTGAGTATTCCCAACACTCAAACTCCATAATTACCTACCTTTCCTACTCAACCTCAAAATAAAGTTTAGGGATTAGCAATTACTTAAAACCAACTTCAAGAACAAAAAAGTTGCCATGAAGGAAAATTTGCAGAAGCAGTCACAAGACAGCTAACAAATATTTCAGATTTGTGTGCAGAAGTATAAGTTATCTACACTACTATTCTAGTAGTAATAATAACATATTAATGTATGTTAGAGCCATCTGAATGTACACCACATTAGAACACGAAATTCAATTTGTATTTGTTTCACCTGCACAATAGTATGCTTTCTCACTGCTTCAAAATACTCTTGGCATGGTTATTTCCCAATAAAAATTATATCACCCCCACTATACAGATGGAAGAAATGGAAAAAATAAAAGGCAAAATGATGCTCTCAAGGCCAAAGAGAAACTGAGAGCCCATGGTGAGAGTATTGTGATCTGGAGAAAATAAATTCTGTTCTGAAAATGGAAAAAAATTTAAATGTTCTCTCAAGTGTATACACTTTTTATGATTTTACAGTGACTTCACACTCCCTCTGTGTTACTTGCCCGATCACATTTCCTCAGGATGCTCTCCTAATGGGACAGGGTTTAGGATCATCATGTTCCTATTTCGCACCTCCCCACGTGTAACTGAGGGAACTCAACATCCAGAAGTCCAGCTTATAAGGAACTAATAACTCATCTGATGAACTGTAGATTCACATACAGTTATACAAGAAATACTATAGAAAGATGCACTGTACCCTTGACCCAGTTTCCCCCAATGGCAACATCTTAATGAAACTATAGTACAATATTACAACTAGAATATCAACACTGATACAGTCAAGACACAAGCCAATAGCAAAAGGATACTTGTGGGTGACTTCATCTGGTGTGAAAAATAGTCTAAGGAAACAAAGGAGCCAAGAGGCCTTGAGAAGCCACAAGTCTCAGTTTTTTATGAACCACTAACAACTCGAATGCTGCGAATTTTATGACACATGGGAGCAAGAGGCAGTTGGATAATGAATCACAATGACAAGGATGAGAAGAGATATTTGTGAAGAGGTTGAAGCCCTGACATTTCTTTTTCTTTTTTTTAAATTTCTTTTCAGCATAACAGTATTCATTGTTTTTGCACCACACTCAGTGCTCCGTGCAATCCGTGCCCTCTCCCAAACCCACCACCTGGTTCCCCCAACCTCCCCCCCCCCCGGCCCTTCAAAACCCTCAAATTGTTTTTCAGAGTCCATAGTCTCTCATGGTTCACCTCCCCTTCCAATTTCCTTCAAGTCCCTTCTCCTCTCCATCTCCTCTTGTCCTCCATGCTATTTGTTATGCTCCACAAATAAGTGAAACCATATGATAATTGACTCTCTCTGCTTGACTTATTTCACTCAGCATAATCTCTTCCAGTCCCGTCCATGTTGCTACAAAAGTTGGGTATTCATCCTTTCTGATGGAGGCATAATACTTCATAGTGTATATGGACCACAGCTTCCTTCTCCATTTTCCACGAAGGGCATCTTGGCTCTTTCCACAGTTTGGTGACTGTGGCCATTGCTGCTATAAACATTGGGGTACAGATGGCCCTTCTTTTCACGACATCTGTATCTTTGGGGTAAATACCCAGTAGTGCAATGGCAGGGTCATAGGGAAGCTCTATTTTTAATTTCTTGAAGAATCTCCACACTGTTTTCCAAAGTGGCTGCACCAACTTGCATTCCCACTAACAGTGTAAGAGGGTTCCCCTTTCTCCACATCCTCTCCAACACATGTTGTTTCCTGTCTTGTTAATTTTGGCCATTCTAACTGGTGTAAGGTGGTATCTCAATGTGGTTTTAATTTGAATCTCCCTTATGGCTAGTGATGATGAACATTTTTTCATGTGTCTGATAGTTATTTGTGTGTCTTCATTGGAGAAATGTCTGTTCATATCTTCTGCCTGTTTTTTTATATGATTGTCTGATTTGTGTGTGTTGAGTTTGAGGAGTTCTCTATAGATCCTGGATATCAACCTTTTGTCTGTTCTGTCATTTGCAAATATCTTCTCCCATTCTGTGGGTCGCCTCTTTGTTTTGCTGACTGTTTCCTTTCCTGTGCAGAAGCTTTTGATCTTGATGAAGTCCCAAAAGTTCATTTTTGCTTTTGTTTCCTTTGCCTTTGGAGACATATCTTGAAAGAAGTTGCTGTGGCTGATATCGAAGAGGTTACTGCCTATGTTCTCCTCTAGGATTCTGATGGATTCCTGTCTCACGTTGAGGTCTTTTACCCATTTTAAGTTTATCTTTGTGTACGGTGTAAGAGAATGGTCAAGTTTCATTCTTCTACATATAGCTGTCCAGTTTTCCCAGCACCATTTATTGAAGAGACTGTCTTTTTCCCACTGTATATTTTTTCCTGTTTTGCCTGACAATACTTCTTAAGTCACATCAGGTAGATCAGTGGTTCAGAGACTTATGCTCAATTGCACTCCTGTGTGGGTAATTTAGACTTCACCTTTAACCTCAGTGACCTTTCTCAGCGTGAAAATCTAAGATGCCTTCGGCCAATTGCCATATTAAAACAACAACAACAACAAAAAAAAAACCTATGGGATCTCTTGGCACAGCCAATCTGACATCCAGAACACAAAACAAGACCTCCATTTCCTCCTCTTTATCTAATAAAAAGGTAGCATCAAAGACCTTGGAGTTTCAGATTAGGCCAATTGGGGTTCACATTCTGGTTCTGTCACTGACTAAAAGCCACCATGGGCACCTGAGCTTATTACGTCAACTGGAAAAAGGATATAAGAGGCACCAACTTAAGGTGTTGGGGGATTCAATGAGATAATGTATTAATGGTCGTGGCCCTGGTCATCACTCAGAAGAATGTTATTTTGCATTTTCTCCTTTCCTCTGCTTTTCAGTTTCCTCCTGTTACAGTGGAAGTCTCTTGTGAAAGAGTAATTAAAGTAGAATGCCAAAAAACACGTCTCACTTTGTTTACCTGACATATCAAACATGTCAATAGTTAATGGAAATTATTTTACCTCCTATCTTCCCCACAAATGCCTTTTATCAATATAATAAGAAGACTCTGACTTAAAGGCCAAACAGAGAAGTTTGCTTTTTAAGGAGATAATCTAGTGCCAAGTTACCCCTCAAAACTTCTCTGGGAAGTTGGTAACTGCACGCATCCACAAAGACAACAATAAACTTGAGGTCAGCAGGAAGGTCAAAATAATGTACACAGAAACAAAGGAAAACCAAGAAAATTCAACTACAGCGCTCAGGAAAATGATACCTAGAGAGAATTTGCTCAGACTGGAAAGCCCACAGAGATGATAACCCAATGACTAGAAGATTCCACTTATTATGCATGAAGGGGAAAAAAACTGAAAAACATAGTAAGAATCCTCAGTACATAATAGACATTACAGAAAGCATGGCACTGGGGGAATCACAGAACTAGGGAGGGGACATTATATCCTAAGCCTTAAAAACAAACACACAACAACTCCAAATCATTTTATTCCCACTAACATTCCTTAAATCACTTCTACCATTCCCTAACCTTATCCCTGGGCCACTTAAGCCAAACGGGAATTGAACAATAGGCACACTGCTTAGACATTAATGACTGGTCAGACAAGTTCTTTGGGGCCAGAAAAACCAATTGTAAGAGAAAAAAAAAAGCTGAGCCATCCTTCCATTTGTGTGTCTATAGTTCAGATATACCGCTTCTGCAGATCTAAGTTCCCTACCTGATTTGTAGGTATTTCTGCCAGTCAAAGAATATGAACTAACAGCTTTCTGAAATTCAACATGAACAAGGAATACCGGAAATTTTTATAAATGGTGATTCCAATGAATAATGCTGTCCTTAATGGGAGACAAGGAACAGTGGCTTTCCTTTGTTAACAATCTATCAGGTTTAAGATATGAATAAATAATTATGAAAAGAAGAAATGACCTGAAAGAAATGTAAGAGCACTCCCTGGCTCTTTTTAATTAATAATTTTTGTTTAATTTTATTTCAAAGTAATTGTAGACTTATAGTCGGTTGTAAGAAATAAAACAGAGGGACCCAGTTGGTCCTTCAAGCAGTTTTCCCCAAAGGTAACAATATCACAACCATGATATTGACATTGACAGTCAAGATTCATCACCACCAGAATCTTCATGTTGCTCTCTCATAGACATGCCCACTTCTCTCCCACCCTTTAATACCTGCCAGCTACCACTAAACTACATTAATCTGTTGTCCATTTCATAATTTTGTCATTTCCACTATATGACATAAATTGAATCACATGATATGTAACCCTCTGGGATTGGATTTTTTTCACTCAGCTCAATTCACCCAGGTTGTATTTGTCAACAGTCCATTCCTTTTCTATTGCTGAGTAATGTCTGATAGTTTAGGCGTACCATAGTTTGTTTAACCATTCTGGTTATCTGGGATGCCTCAATTGTTAGGCTATTACAAATACATCTGTTACATTAACATCCATGTTCAGGGTTTCATATGAACATAGAGGTCCTCATTTCTCTGGGATGAATGCCTAAAGGTACATTTGTTGCAGGATTGTGTACAAACAAATTTAGTTTTTTAAGAAACTACTAAATTGTTTTCCAAAGTACCTGTACCATTTTACACTTCCACTAGCCACGTATAATTTATCCAGTATCTACAACCATACCAGCATTTGGTATCAATGCTCTTTTTTATTTAACTCATCTGATAAGTGCCTATGACTCTCCTATAGGGATAAAAGTGAAAACAAGAGGAAGACTTGTCTAAAATCAAAGGTACCACTGGAAAGTTCAATTCTAAACTCGAGCAATGGCCACCAGCCTTCTTGCACAAGAAAATTTAGCCCCACTTAGTAGGCATTAGGATTCAGAGTTCAGGCTTTAGAAAACAGTTCACTTGGGTGGACATGCCGTCCTTGTCACTGAGAGATTTGGGCAAGATGACCCTTTTCTTAATGCAAGAACTTCTTTGAAAAGGGCATTTAGTGCCTCGATTATGATGGTAGTTTATTCAGTTATTCTATGAATATTTATTTAAAAAGTTCTGTGTGCCAAGCATCACACTAGATACGAAGATACAGCAGTCAACAACAGAGACACAAAGACTGCCCTCCAGTGGGGCTACCGTCTAGCAAGGAACACAGATAAACCAGAAAACCATTAAGGGGACAGATGGCAGCACATAGGGAAAACCACCACAACTAGTTAATAGCAGAAGTTAGGAAAATGTCCAAGGCTTTCAGCCAATGGCAGAGAATGGTCTTGGCATATCAGATAGATGAGAAGGGGAATAAGAAAAGACAAAGCCAAGTGAGACCACAGCTGAATGTTCCAGGAGGGAGCAGCAGGGGGCCAGACAGGTAGAAGAGCCCAGTACAGGGAAGCCAAGAATGGGGCCTCACCAACAAAAGGACTGTGCCAGCAAACCCGCTGAGGCATGCATTCTGACAATTTCTCTTGAACACTCTGAGTTTGTGTGATCTTAAGGAGATAAGGAAAAGGACTGCAGCATACGTGGCATGTGTTAATATTTTCCCTGAACAAAAATCCTTTCTGGGACATGGGAGTCCACACTAAGCAGAAAATATGTAGCATTTACTGATGGTTGGCAGGGTAAGCCCAGTAAACTGAGCAGTCCACAGCATCTACAGAAGATCAACCCACGCAACAGCACGGACAGATAAGGAGGGAAACGTCCCCCTCCCAACATCTGACATGGAATTTCTTACCGATACCGCAATCGTACTCTCTAACCCACCACTGAGAAGGATGAGCAGATAGTTTGTTCCACTGTTTCAGATACTCAACAAGTATTTATCACATATCATTATACGCCAAGGCTCTGGGGAGAACTGAGAAAATGTTGAAGCAACGGTGCTATTAACAGGCAAGCTCACGAAGTGAAAACAAATGCACTTTGGAATATGCTCACCTGATATTTAAATCCTGGTTCAACTTCTTACTAAATCGATAACCTTGAGCTAGTGACTTAACTCCCTGCAGCCTCATTCCCATGTCATGATAAAACACTACCTTGAAGGGTTCTGCAGGACTGAATGAAATAACACGTACACAGCGCCTAGGGAAGTTCCGCATCCATGGTTAGTGTTTCAGAGCAAGCTGAGCCCACACCCGGTCTCTGCTCTGCCCACCTACCCTTCGCACCTCGCTGACATTTGTAAGCTCAGAGACAGACACCACGGTTTGGTAGCCATCCACGTTCCCTGGCCCTACCAACAGTTGCCCCTTGGCCACCCAGTGTGGGGAGTACAACCTGCTCTCTGAAGGAATGATCCACATCTTGGCGTAGGACCATTTGGGCAGGAAATTCTACAGTCCAAATGCCCCAACCATGATCCATAAAAGGGAAAGACATTATTCCTTGACCTCAAAGAATCCTTACCCAGTAGGGAACATTGTGGCCAGAAGGGAACAAAACCCTCTAATATGCTGGACCAGAAAGGGGGCCCTCTTTTTCAAGTCTAAGGGCCATACAATTTAGAGCCAAAAGCTCCAGGAGTATAAGCATCTTTAAGTAACACTCTTTCTAACAGACTACTTCCTTTGCTGTGTTTCTGCAACAATCTGCCTCCCTAAGCTACCCCACTCCTCCAGCTATTTTATAGGAATTCCACTCATGTTCTTTCCTTTTCGTATTTCAAACTCACTCTGAATCTCTAACAAGTCCAAGGTCTTATGATTCTTCCTCATTGCTCCGCATATCCCACAAAATTCTTTGGAAAGAAGAAATAAAGTCTTACATAAACTTCGTTCACCACGGTTGCTGTCAGTCAGTGTGTGGATATAAATAAATATCAGCTACTGTTAATCATACTTTGTATAAGGGCAATTTTAAAGGTGGGAAAAGTTTTAGAAATCTAAGACAAAGCCCAAGAAATGAAACCTGCAAAATTGCAAGGAAAATACCAACATCATCCAGAAGCTGACAGATTATCAGCTATCTTGATAGCCACATAATTATCTAAAATATATCTATCCAAGTTAACCACAACAACAAATTGTTCAACAGCTAATTCCAGGACCATATATAGCTGTAGCCCTGAGTCACTTAAACAAAAGAAGCCACAGACTGTCAAGGAGACATACGATTCATTAAATAGAAAGAGAAAAATAAAAATTCCCGACACAAACAAAAGTCAGGGGTAGGATACACCGAGCCCAGAGACTATAACCCATGCCCCATGTCAGGGTTTCCCAGTATAGGGTCCTGACATCCTAGGGGCGTGTGCAAAGCTCAGTGCATCCTGCCCAAGTTAAGGTTCACTCTGAGGCCAGGTAAGTAAGGTCAGGGAGATAGAGGGTCAAAAGCAAAGACAGAAAGCCCTGACCTTCTCTTTAGTTGCTTCATTACACTGATCTCTCCGTAAGAGTCTTCTCTCTCCTTCCAGATCCAACGTATGACTCGCTCTCCTCACTGATTCATTGCAGGACTCATCTTTAAGATACAGATGCTAACCTGATGAAACATCCCCAAGGCTGAAATCTTAAAATACATGAAAGAGGAAAAAATGCACCTGGGGTTCCTAGGACTAATGCCATAAAACTGTCATCCTTCCCCACCAAACGTTATTTCTCCCACTCACTTGACGTACATCTGCGGCCCTTTCACACTGCATATGGCCGTGGACAGATAATGCCTCAGTTCAAAACTGGCACAGTGGGTCTGTAGGAAGCTTCGGCTGCAGTGTTGGCTCCTTCGTAGCTTTAGCTCCAAGCCTTGTTACCCTAACATAAGGACTCCGAACAAGCCTACATGGAATGGAGGCTCAGAGGGTTCCAAATATGGGTTCCAACTCTAGGACTGACTTATGGCCATGTAACTGGAGCAAAATATTATTTAAAAGTCTAAAGTGCCCAAGGCTGCTACTCTACCTCTGCTATCTTTATTTTTCAAATTTTTTAAAAGATTTTATTTTATTTTTTTAGTTCACAGAGAGCACAAGAGAGCACAAGCAGAGGGAACAGCGGAAGGAGAGGGAGAAGCAGGCTCCCTGCCAAGCAGGGAGCCCCATGAGGGGCTCGATCCCAGACCCTGGGTTCATAACCTGAATCAAAGGCAGACACTTAACAACTGAGCCACCCAGGTGTACTCTGTTACCTTCAGACACAGCAATATTTTCAACCAAACAAAGGAGAGACTACTTTAAATGAACAGGACTTTGGGGCTAGGGTCCCTCAGTCTCTCCCAGGAGTGCTTCTAAGTAATCAAAACTCTTGCCAGGAATTCATCTACTAAGCATAATGAATGGTGGCCTTTAATCTGTGTGCACCTCTTCTGAGCTCTCTAGAGACCAGGGTGTCCTGACCCCACACACTCAGCCCTCCTTAACCACAAAAAGCACTAAACAAATGCGTTATTGCAGTTTCTTATTTCCTCTACTTATCTTGGCTGAGCAATACTATTTTGATCATTCATTCAATGAGAACTTACAGAATAAATTTCCAAAATTCCAAAAAGAATTTAAAGAACAGAAAGAATATGGTCTTGATATTTAAGAACCACAGAGTATGGTTACGAGGGAAAGAACATAAGAAGAATAAATGAAACAAGATGGGATTGGGAGGGAGACAAACCATAAGAGACTCTTAATCTCACAAAACAAACTGAAGGTTGCTGGGGGGAGGGGGGTTGGGGGGGTGGAGTTATGGACATTGGGGAGGGTATGTGCTATGGTGAGTGCTGTGAAGTGTGTAAACCTGGCGATTCACAGACCTGTACCCCTGGGGATAAAAATATATTATATGTTTATTAAAAAAATAAATAAAATTTAAAACTATTAAATATATATATATATATAAATAACAATACAAAATGGACTTTAAGTTCTCAAATAAGTAGATTAAACAAGTGCCATGAGCTCTCAGGAGAAGTGACGATAGTTGGGGGTGTGGCAGAACCGTCTATATATTTAAAATATTTTTTTAAAAACAAATCCATAAAACAGTAACATACATTTTATTATTGTATTAAATTATAAGTTCTAGTAGCTAGCCAAATAAAAGATAATTTTCACATAATGATGAGCAGAAATTATATAGAAAGATATGTACAACCCTAATGTGACATGGGGATACAATGATTTCTATTAATGACAGAGTCATAGACAGGCCCTGCTAATATCTCTGGGATTTGTTATCTACGTTGATAATTGAAAAAAAAAAAAAAAGTTTAACTTCACTAATACCATGACAAAAATGATGGTAAAAAATGTCCCCATCTAGTTTCATTGATGGTCTGAATTCTACCTTCACCTTCCTGATAAAGAAGCCTGTTACAAATAGAGCAGAGGATGAAGAGCACTTCGAGAAAAAGTGAAGCAGTCTGAAGCATGACGAGATGTGAATTATCTAGCTGGAAACAGTAACTTCGGATGGAAAAGAGGGAAGGGAAACAGAGAGAAGACAGAACATATGGAAATACAGAATGGGCCAATAGCAAGTCCAGCTAAGATTTCCTCATGAATTCTACATGCAAAACAATTCTGCCCCTAGGTGCACCTTCCTGTCATGGCCACAGGATCAAGTCAGAGACTCAGACCTCACACTCAAATCAGAACCAACACACACTTCCTTTGCTGCCATTAATTGGATATAATCATTCCTTCCCAGTAGGGATCTGTCCACATGCTTTTTCCTCCCCAGGTATGATAGAAAGGCAAGATCAGTTTGAATTTTCTTATTGTCTAAACACCTGGTCAATTTCATTTTCTTGAAGACTTGGTTATATAAATGTGTTCTGTATCCATCATGAAAATTCAGATTCTGATGCCTCCTATCCTTTTTTTTTTTTTTAAAGATTTTATTTATTTATTTTACACAGAGAGAGATTGCAAGTAGGCAAAGAGGCAGGCAGAGAGAGAGAAGGAAGCAGGTTCCCCTCTGAGCAAAGAACCCGATGCGAGGCTCGATCCCAGGACACTGAGACCATGACCTGAGCTGAAGGTAGAGGCTTAACCCACTGAGCCACCCAGGCACCCCTGATGCCTCATATCTAATCTCAGTTGATTAATAGTGCCCCCTGTTCATAACTGCTTCTAACCTCATAACAACTCAGCGGAGCCCAGCTCCCAGGGGACAGACCTAATAATTATGATCTTGCAGTTGTAGAGGCTAATAACATTAACTGGCTCATCTCTTCAGGTTGGGGGGAACGGATAGAATAGTTATTATAAATCACCTTCCAGACCTTAGGCAAAGTTCATTGCAAGTATTTCAATAGCCACAGGGGAGCATCTTAAAGCATCAAAATTTCTGAATCCTCTGTTCTGACTCTCTGGCCACCCCTGCCACCAGGCTTATACAAGATAGGTCATCTTGGTCCCCATTTGCAAAGTCCGTGATCTCTGTCCCATGTGGCCTCCTATACAAGGAGCCACATGGCCTGGATGCCTACATCACTGCCCCAGAGAGCTGGGACAGCAAATGGGCCACAGAGCAAATGGGCTGGCATAGTCCAAAGAACATTGAAGGGGAAGGGACCTAACTCTCTTGCAAATATTTGTGTTACTTTCTCTGCTTCAGATCCCAGTGATTCTGGCACTCCCCCAATAACCAAAGATAAAAAGAGGAGGGATGAATGGATCTCTGGAGTCCCTGCTTCTGTTGCTACCAGAGTTTGTTGGCTTCTGTCTGCTTTGTACTATGCCTTCCATATAACTGGAAAAATGGATTCTATTTACAAACATTTACAGGAAGCCATTTATAAATGTTTGAAAGCCACTGAACTCAATCAGCTCTAATGCACCGTCTAGTCCCAAGCCTTCTAGAACAAGACACACCAAGGGGCTAGAGTGGGAGCTTAAGTAGAGTAGACAGTGTCCTTGCCACAATGAGAAATCAAAGATGCCTATCCCAAATTACTTCCTTCCTATGCATCGTTTCTGTCTTCTTCAAGCTCAGGAGCCAACAATGCTATTTGTAAATCATTGACTGATAAAATTAAGATTAAATCATTTTTATCCCCTTAACATCAGTTTAACAGAACACGTGCTCAGGACTCTGAGACTGCAGATGCCAGGTGCTACCACCCAGGCCAAAGACTGACAACTTGCTTCCAAGTAACTATCCTGCCAAGCTTGCTTTTAAACAGAAAGGTGAGTCTTATCTGTAGTAGAAACAATGGGCATGCTTCAAGTCTTTTTAAATAGTTTATTCTTTAATGCAGAGTAAGAACCTAGAAAGCTTCTTACTTTGGCTTGGCCCGCAAACCCTTCTGTTTCAATAATTTAAAAATACTAGAGACCAGTCATTTTAATTATTATCAACTTGAGTAAGGACAATATTTTACTCTAATTATGTTTTTGCTGAATGGACATCCTGAGAAATAGCTAGCACTAAACTCTCATGGATAACTCAGGAAAAGTTCTTTTTTTTTTAAACATGTTAACTCTAGGATATACGTTCTGTTTCCAGAGAACGCATTTCACCTATTTCAGGGTGACTAATCACCCCGAGTTGCACGCCTCCGTAACACAGCCGGGCAGCAAGCTGCCCTGATAGACTCTTACACTGGTTTCTAAATTGCAACACCAAAAAAGTTGGTTTTCAAAGCAGTCTGGTACACTGCATCGATGTATAAGCAAGTGAATCTCTTGCTTCATACAAAAATCTCATTTTCTCTTCCTTTTTTAGGTTGTCCTTAAGAGTCTTTATATATATATATATATATATATATATATATATATATATATATATATATATATTTGACAGAGAGAGACAGAACACAAGTAGGCAGAGAGGTAGGCAGAGAGAGGGGGAAGCAGGCCCCCCACTGAGCAGAGAGCCCAATACGGGGCTCAATCCCAGGACCCTGAGATCACGACCTGAGCCAAAGGCAAAGGCTTAACCCACTGAGCACCCAGGTGCCCCTAGGTTGTCCTAAAGAGTCTTAATGGTGGGTTCATGTAGCTGGTGACCCATGATCTCTTCTTGCATTTTCTTCCCTTTACTTCCTCTTCTGTCAGCTAATTTTGTGCTTTAAGTCCACTTTAACAGTTCCCACAGTGGCCATAATCATCTGAGATAGGGCTGATGGATAAAAGACAGAATGTCTGGTAAAATAAGAATTTCATGTAAATCACGAATAATATTTAGTGGAAGTATGTGCTATTTTCTTTTGTTAATGCTCATAACCCCATACCTAGGTAAAGATCCACTGTCTGATTATTTTCTCCTTCCAATAAAATAAAACATTGCTCTAGAAAGTCATAGAACTGTGCTAACTGCTTACAATATAAAATCCACAGATCAGTGGTTTCCAGGAGCTGGGGGTATGGAGAGATGTTGGCAACAAAGAAGCACAAGGGAATTTTGGGGGTGGTCAAACTGATTTAACGTATTGATTCTGGTGGTGTTTACATGACTACGTCCAGGGTGCTGGGGGTACTCTAAATGTCAAGAAATAAAAGTCCTAAGAGCCATCCTATAGCAGAAATTATAACTAGATACTGCTACTGCCACCACTGAAAACCAATGGATACTGCCTCTAACACCATGAATCAATTCTAATAGTCCCTTGATGTTGACCCAGTTGCTATAGATTTGTTCCCAGCAGGAGAACCAGATTGGCTGAGCCTGAGTCACATGACTACATGCCAGCTGTGACTGTCAAAGGCAGACAGAGGTAAGAAGAGCCTCCTTCCATGATAAACCATAAGAGACTCTTTTTTTTTTATTTTTTAGATTTTATTTATTTATTTGACAAAGACAGATCACAAGTAGGCAGAGAGGCAGGCACAGAGAGGAAGGAAAGAAGGCTCCCTGCTGAGCAGAGAGCCCGATGCGGGGCTCGATCCCAGGACCCCAGGATCATGACCTGAGCCAAAGGCAGAGGCTTTAAACCACTGAGCCACCCAGGCGCCCTGAGACTCTTAATCTCACAAAACGAACTGAGGGTTGCTGGAAGGTAGGGGGCATAGGAAGAGGGTGCTTGGGTTATGGACATTGGGGAAGGTATGTACTGTGGTGAGTGCTGTGAAGTATAAGACTGATGATTCACAGACTTGTACCCCTGGAGCAAATAATACCTTATATGTTAATAAAAATAAAAGAAGAAGAGCCTCCTTCCAAGGTTGTGCAAACAACTGTCCAAATTTCGAAAGGGAGTTGAATGAGGGCAGTCAAAAATAACACCTGTCATGGGGCGCCTCAGTGGCTCAGTGGGTTAAAGCCTCTGTTCGGCTCAGGTCATGATCCCAGGGTCCTGGGATCGAGCCACGGGTTGGGCTCTCTGCTCAGCAGGGAGCCTGCCTCCCTCTCTCTCTCTGCCTGCCTCTCTGCCCACTTGTGATCTCTGCCTGTCAAATACATAAATAAAATCTTGACACCCATCAAAGCAAGTGTGTAGGCTCTTTGTAACAGTTAGTATCCAGAGCCTCTAAAATGGGTCTTGTCTGGCCTTTCTAACCCTAAGCTGAGAAGAAAACCTCCTCTTTTCCAACTCTGTGGGTCTTTACCATCTCCCTTAGGAGACCTCACACTTAGACTGAGTGATACTGTGTGTGCATCATTGGCTTGTTTCTTGATCACTATGGATTTTTTTTTTAAAGTAGGTACTTCATGGTAGTCCTGTATCTTTCAGTTCCTCCATGCACTCAGCACAGGCCTTCCCCCAACAAGCTGCCTAAAGCATATCTGTGTTCTGCACGTGCAGATGGAAAAGTGCCACTTTCATTTGGCAGGATCAGACCTCTTCCAGATCAGACCTTTTATTTCAGCTCACAGGAGATCTTTGCCCTGAAGGCCTTGAACAGAACCTCCACAGGCGAGATTATAAACCAGCCCAAACCACCAAAGATTATATCGATGTGCGTGTGGCTTAGGAGCCGCCTGAGAGCTGGCACGGAACATCGTCAAGGCTGCCAGTGCGCTCTCTGAAGAAAGCCAACCGGGGATAAAGGCTGAGAGCTCTGCCCAGAGAACCCCTGCCTGTGGTGACTTTTCTGACACAGCATATGTTAAAACGAAAGAAAGGGTCCAGATGATCATTTGTCGGACAAACTAAATACAAGAAAGTGGGAAAGCATCCTCTTTGTTTTTGGTGTAGGGGAAAGAGACAATGCGGTTCCCTGGGCTCGGGAAGAAAAAGGATAACATTTGTAGAAAGGATAGTCTCACCACCCCATTTGAACGCAGAAATATTTCAAGAGGTTATAATGAGAATTTTATCTCCAGTCTCAGCCGTTCTCTTCATGCAAAAGTTTCTGCTTTCAGCCATGACCAGCACGTGGGGAGGCTTCCATCTTCCCACCTCTCCGGGACATCGTAACAGCCTTCTTTCCTGACTAAGTTACTGAAGAGCAAGAGAACAGAACATAGCTCCATTAGACCCCTTCACAGAGCAGTGACATCATTTTTCAGAAAGAAAGGAAGAGAGAGAGAGAAAGAGAAAGAAAGAAGGAGGGAAGAAGGGAGGGAGAGAGGAAGGGCGGACGAATGAGCAAACGAGTAACTCAAAGTTACCCTTGTTACAGAAAAGGTCAGACTTCAACTAAATAATATATGCAAAGGAAGCTGACTATGTAAGGGAAGGTCTATGACTATTCCAGATAGGAAATAAATGAAAAGTTACCAAGTTCAGAGGAGTTGGAACAACCCAATCATGTACGAAAACAAATGTTAATAAAATGGACAAAGACACTGTCCTCAGAAAGGAGTATCAACACACAAATATCAGCCTTTATTCTCCCGTATGTAATAAAGAAAAAATATCTTCCCAGGCTTATACCCTGCTCTGAGTTTGTATTCAGTAATTCTCTTATCACCCAGTAAGTAAATGTGAAGATACTCAATAGAAAATGTTTGTTTGTTTGTTTGTTTGTTTCCCACCGCAAAGGACTACACCAGCCAAAAAATGCAAAACCCAAGGGAAGTCAGATGCCCTGTGCACTGTGATGGACCATCTAGTCAGTCAGAGCAACACCTTGCAAACGTTCTGAAAGAAAAATGACTTTTTTTCTGCTGGACACAAGATCATGCTGCAAAGAACACTGAAAGTCCAAAAAACCTAGTGCCAGAAAGATCACTGAACTTCCATTCTATCCCGGGAGAGTAAACTGAGCTTAGAGCAGTCAAGGGATCTATGCCAGGGCACATTCCAGGTAGGCATCTGGTGCCCATCTCTAGCCCAGTGCCCTTCCAGGTGCCCTTCTGTTCTCCATACACCACAGTGGACACACCCCATCCCAGGAGTGACAGCAGCTGGACTTTGAAGGACACTCTGTTCCTGAGAACAAGATCACAAGTGGTCAGTCCATGCTGACTCTGAGCGGAGACTAGAAGAGTAAGCAAGAGCTCTCTTGTCCTATGATTCTCTCTAGGTTTTCATCCATTCCACCCTCTGCCTCACCTCCATGAATAACCCCCCACCATTCCCTTGGTGTTGTGATTCAAATAGAGAATCACAGGGTTAAAATTCCTGAAAGGCCTTCGAAAAACCAAAAACCAAGGATATTTAAAGATTCAAAACAGCACCTTCCATCCTTGCCACCCTGTTAATACTCAAACCTGAGCAAAGACCCCCACACACAGAGCACTTACTGAAGAAAAGCAATGTGTTATGATTACTTCGCCTTTAAAAGAATATCATCTTTAATGAGTGGATAAAGAAGATATGGTATATATATATATATATATATATATATATATATATATAATACCCTCATAGTTCCATATATATATATATATACACATACACAATGGAATACTATGGAATACTATACAGCCATCAAAAGAAATGAAATCTTTGCCATTTGCGACAACATGGATGGAACTAGAGGGTATTATGCTTAGCGAAATAAGTCAATCAGAGAAAGACAACTATCATATGATCTCCCTGATATGAGGAAGTGGAGATGCAACATAGGGGATTTGCGGGGTAAGAAAAGAATAAATGAAACAAGATGGGATCAGGAGGGAGACAAACCATAAGAGACTCTTAATCTCACAAAACAAACTGAGGGTTGCCGGGGGGAGGTGGGTAGGTAGAGGGTGGTGGGGTTATGGACAGTGGGGAAGGTATGTGCTATGGTTAGTGGTGTGAAGTGTGTAAACCTGGTGATTCACAGATCTATACCCTTGGGGCTAATGATATATGTTTATAAAAAAATTTAAAAATTATTAAAAAAAAGAATATCATCTTTAAAACAAACAAACAAACAACCAAAAGCCAAGGTCAAAGCTAACCTAAAAGAAGGTATAACCAGATAAAGATGTGCAAAAATAGAAGTAGGCCCCACCTCTAAAACTGCGAGGAATATGGTATATTGGAGTGAAGCCAGCAACCAAGCCCAGACCTATCAGACTTGTAACTCACAACAGTATTTGAACAACATCAATTTGGAGGCAGAGAAGAGCAAAGCAGCGACTTGTGGATCCTTTGGGTCTTAATTTCTTTCTTTAGGTACCTGTTTTCCAGATTCTAGCACAAAAAAAGCAGATGTATGTAATACATTTTCAACCCATAAGGAGATGTTTGGAATAAAGTAAAAGACCAATGTTATTTGTAACCTCTGCTTGTGAATGACACAGGATACGGTCATAACTCCGTGTTCCTGAACACAGAAGAGAAACAGTAAGATTTGGTATTTGGGGGTTATTCTTCCCCATTATCAAAAGATTCATTTCCTTGCCTGGAAGTCAGTTTTCTTACTGGCAAAGAGGGGAAGCAGAACTAGATGTACTCTACGATCATTTTCTGCATTGGTAACTTAACTAACCTAGAATTCTGAAGTATTCACAGACTTCATCGTGCACTGACTTCTTTTCCTCTCCATTTCTGCTTCATTATTTAACTTTCACATTCACACATGAACATTACCATGTAGCAAGGAAGGTTGTGTATCTGGCAGCATAGCAACATGAATTTTAGATTTTTCCCTTCTAAACCTCAGTAGCCTAATCCTTACAAATGGGCACCAGTCTCAGGAGGTAGCCATAAGCCCTGACATCACATTAAAAAGAGAGAATGAGACCAAAGTCCAGGGAGCAGTAAGTAACATGGAGAAAGTGCTCAAAACCATTTGCTGTTATTATCTCTTATTATAACCACTTACCCAGTCTTAAACATGACTATAGCTTTGGAGAAAACCAGATAACCCCTAACTTCTTGAGATCAAAAATTGTTCTTTCTGTGAATGGGTGTAATTGAAAGCCAATATGAAAAAGATTAACAATATTTTAAAACCTAGAAAACCTATTTTTCATACTGATAAAAATCTCTCAGGAGAGAATTTCCCAGGATTTAGCAAAATGCTATATAATAAATACAGTATTTTCAAAAGGCAAGCAACTCAAGAAATCCCTTTGGCAAAACCTCGTGGCTTATCTAGATGGAATTTGTTATTTTATGTCCATGCTTCAAAGAAGCAGCTACATGATTCTTTCTGGTGGGCCTGTTAACTCATCTTGTCAACCTTGTGATTCCCTTAAATTGATTAATTTTAATGTCAAGCTATAGCAAACACCAAAAAAAAAAATTATGTATTCTTTCAGTTTTATAAGAGATAACTGAACTCAAGTCCAAAAGGATTAGAGTATGTGAGAAAATCATTAATTTGGATGTTAATTTACAGGGGTCTTTCTATGGGGCCATAAATGCTCATCACACTCTCCAAAATGCCTGGATTCTTTGGAACTGGCCATGGCTCCAGCCTGTCATCAGTGAGCTAGATGTGGTCACTCCACCTGAATTCAACACAGCACAGATTAGAATGGACTGAAGGAGGCATACAAACACGTCTGCTTAATCAGACCATGAACTACTGAAATGACTAGCTACTTGTCCATGGCACAGCCCAGGAACAAGGAAGTCATGTCAGAAATAACCTCCCGGCCCCCAATATATACAAGGTATATTCACAAAGATGCTGTGACTCTGCAAATGGCGCCGACAATGATGATGATGACCATCGTGTTTACTGGGCACACATGTGCCAAAGTTCTGCATACTGTGGGGACAATACACCATGTAACCCTTCCAACAACTCTCCCTTACCTTTCCCTGACTCTGTTTCCTCTCATAGAGCAGCTGGTACGGTTCCCTTGCCAGCTGGCTACAAGAGCAGAGCATGGGGAAGCCAGAGCTTTTCTCCTCTCTCCCTCTGCCCTGGGCAGAGTCTACGCAGCTAAGGGGTCTTCTCCATGCCTCCAGTCGCACCATAACTGCTGCACCATCCAGGAGACCTCAACCCTTGGAGTTCAAGAACACAGTCTCTAACAGACTGCCCCGCTGGACTAGGGTGAGTAGATTCTCTCTGCTTTGGCTAATATTTCACTTGTTTAGTCACCCCCTTTATCTTCCCAGCTCCTCCCTCACCTATACAACCAAATAAATTCCCTGAGGTTCAAATACTTAAGATGATTTATTATTTTTTCTTTTTTTGAATTTAAATTAAATTAAATTAATTTAAATTAGCCACCATATAGTACACCATTAGTTTCCAATATAGTGTTCAATGATTCATTAGTTGATGTGATGAGCACTGCGTGTTATATGCAATAATTTTTTCTTCTTTGGACAATTATTATTTTCATATTACAGATAAGAAAATGAAGAGGTGGCTTACCCAAGATCATGTAGTTAAAAAATGACAAATTTGGGTCCAGTGGCTCTGATCCCAATGACCTTGGCTGCTGCATTAGATTGTCATTTTTTAGTGAAACAATATAAAAGTATAAAGGTTAGAAGTACATGAAGGGACTCCTATAAACAATAATCCACTACATACCTACTATCTTGCTGCCGGTCATCCCCCAAAAGACATGGCCACAATTTGCTCTGGGCTGTGAGCTTTGCTTGGGGGGGGTCCAAGTTCATACTTAAGTAAAAAACGAGAGAGGTCTCCATTTACTTGTTTTGTTTCTTGATTTTTCCTTAAATTTACTGTTACAAAGTGACTTTATCATGACCTTCCTTAACTAGGTAGCAATCTCCTAGAGAGCAGAAGTTTGTATCAGTGGTGTATTAGGCAAATATCTTTATGTGACCATGCAAGAGATAAAAAGTAAAAATACACACACACATAGGGAACAATTACATACATATATACATATATATACATACATATACATTGCGCCTATCTAGAAAATTTATAAAAGAATATATATTCTGTAAAGAAATTTATGTAATTCCAACCACATTATGACACGGTTCACTCACTCTATCCATTTGCTAACAGTGAAAATAAACTCTACTGCTTTTCTTATTGTTAATAAAGAACAGTATAGAAAAAGGAGAAACAAAGAGAAGAAAGTAACAACAGTCACTCAAATTCCAGAGATAATCTCTATTAAACTTTTGGCTTCTTTCCTTTCAGTCTTCTGTGTTGTTTTCAATTTTTTAATATAGCTGGGATTATACACTACACCTGATTTGGGATATAATTCCTTTATCATCTAAATAATTTTAAATATTAAATCTCTTGAACAGTTGCATAAAATTACATCAGATGGGCCTGCAAACAATTATCTTATATGGGCAGGTGCCTGGGCGACTCAGTAAGTTAAATGTCCAACTCCCGATCTCATCTTGGGTCTTGATCTGAGGATCAAGCCTGAATTCAAGCCCTGCATTGGGCTCCATGCTGGGTATGGAGCCTACTTTAAAAAAAAAAAAAAAAAAGAAAAATTATCTTTAATGTATATTTGAATACTAGGTGCTGTCCAACATCTTTTTTTTTTTTTTTTTTTTTACCATAAGTAGTACTGTTGTGAAGATTTTTTTGTTGTTATTTGGCAGAGAGAGAGAGAGAGCATAAGCAGAGGTAGTGGCAGGCAGAGGGAAAGAGAGAAGCAGGAAGCCTGACACAAGGCTCAATTTTAGGACCCTGGGATCATGACCTGACCCAAAGGCAGACGCTTAACCAACTGAACCACCCAGGTGTCCTTGTTGAGAACTTTTTTTTGCAAAAATGACTGAATGTCAGATTTTTACCCCAACGTAGATTACTAGGACAGGATAAATTTCTAAAAGTGCAATTACTGGGCCAAAGGAATAAATACATTCAAATGACTGAAATATATTACTAAGCTGTTTTCCAGAATAATCCAAGTTCCCACTTAGATGAAAAAAAAATCACTGAAGAACTTCTAAAACATATTCATAGGCTCCTGACCAGTTTTCTTATATTAAAAAAAAAGTCAAGCTTATATTCAATGAGTAAAATACAAAGCTACAAGTTCAATGACGATCTTCAAATTTAAGACTTCTGTTTTCTCCTTTCTCATTTTCATGTAGGTTGTAAAATCTTACAAAGAAAAAGAAATAAAGAGTACACATGTGACATGCATGAGTTTATAATAGATTTTAAATTTGCCAGGAAGAATTTTCCCATTTTCCTTAAGATCATGGTAATGATGAATCATCTTTTTCATTTGTCTTATTTCTTCTGCCCTTGTAAGGGAAATTCAGCTGGTATATCCTCCTTGGGGCTGAGTGACTCTGACAGAACAGAGTCTACAAGAAGATGCTGCTCCTACTGAGAACATTCTAATGCAAGCTGAAGAAAGTTACCTGTTGACATTCAGAAGACAGTTGACAGAAAGGAAAATCATGTTTCTCTCTATATTTACCCTGCAGAATTTTAAGGGGGAAAAGTATTCAGATACTTTTCTCTACTATTATTCAAGCATCATTATGTACAGCCTTATTTAAAAAAATGACCAGAAAATACATTCAATCTCTTTCTGATAGTTTTGCAAAATGCAGAGCAAACTTCCATCCTAATAGCCATTGCTATGTCTGATCCATGGTGGAGTAGCCATGACTCTTGCTCATTGAGACAGAAGCAACTCACTGGGTAGGAATCAGGAGGTATGTGCCCTGCCCTGAGCTCTACCACTCAGTGTGAGATCTGAACCACTCCCAAAATCTCAGAGTCTCTGTCTTCACATCTATAAAATAAAGAGGATGAGCTGAAAGAAACACTCTTTTGTATTGTCACATCCACTGATCTGAAGGAGGCCTAATAAAACGCTGCTTTTTTCATGCTAATTAGGTATCCCTCCTGTCTTTCTATATCCTAGTTTCCCTTATTAAGAAAACTGCGCTGGACCCACCCTATCATCCAGGACCATCTCCCCACCTCAGATCCTTGGCTTTGCCACATCTGCGGAGTCCATTTTGCCAAGTAAGGGTCCTTGACAGGACACAGCCTTGGAGAAGACACCTAACTCTGAAGCCACACTGCCAGCTCAAGTCCGAATCTACCACTTACTTGCTAACTGGATTTGGACAAACAGATTACAAGGAAAAACAGTAAATTACACAAGGCAGCATGACCTGAATGCAGACTGCAGGGCATTCCACCGGCAGCAAGCCTGGTTTCTCGGAGAAATCTCTATTTTAAAGGATAGTGTGTCGGGGGAGGGGATTGTTTTGAAAGAATAAAAGAGACAATGACCAAAAAAAAAAAAAAAGAAAACTGTGATCATGGTATTCTGCCAAATTGGGGAATGACATGAGGTACACTATTTAATTCATTAATCCATCCCGCAACAGACCTTTCCCAACACTGTTCTCATCCTGGGTTTGAAGCAATGAATGATGGAAAAGAGATCCCTGCTTCCACAGAGTTTACATTCTGAATTGTAAACAAGTGAAGAAATAGACAAAATTATTTCAGGCAGACAAAGAGGGCAATGGGATCGCGATTAGGGCAGGGCAAAGCCGTCACCTTCACTAGGGTGGTTAGCAAAGGTATTTGTGAGGAAGACACTTGAGCAGTGACCTGAATGACGCCAAGAGCGGGATTTTCCAAGGCAGCCAGGCAGAGGCAACAGGCAGGTTCAAAGGCCCCCAGCAGGAATGAGCTTGTTTAGTTCAAGAAAAAGGAGAGAAGGCCATGTGGTAGAAGTCAGTAAGAAGGAGTGGTGAAAAGCTCCTATAAGTAGGACCCGGATCATGCAGACATTTGTAGGAAATGATAGAGTTTTGCTTTTAATCTAAGAACAATGAAAAGTCAGGAACATTCTAAGCAGGGGATCAATGTGATCTGATCTATATCTTAAATGATCGCTCTGGACGCTGCAGAGAGAATGGATTGTATATTTTATTTCCAGCAACAATGGAAAGGATTTCCATTCTCTCACAGAAATACTGGTAATACTTGTTTTGGTGAAAAGCCACCAAAAATGCTAGGTAAAACATTTTAAATATTTAAATGCAGACATGATTTAGAAAGAAAGAAAGGGAAATGCTCAAACACCGAAATCAATGAGAAAGCACCAATCTATAAAATGCATGTCCTCCTAAGCCAGCTGCTACAGGATAGCATGTCCCCCACCTTGATGACCCAGAATCAGAATTTGTTGTAGAAGAGCCAACTGCACAAGAGTATGGAGCAAAAGTAACACATCTTGGAGGTCCCACAACCCCAAGAGATTCGGGATACACAAAGCAGCATCTCTTGCGTACTGTCCACAGTACGGACAGATAGCTCTCAATCATCACAAGTATGAAAGCTGCTTTTTAGCATGAAAAATCTTCAATTCCCCTTTACACATACACATCCACAATTGTATTTTCACTTATTTAATTCACCATAATTGCCTAAAGAACTCAAGAATTGCCAGCCCCTAGGGAATAATTCTGGGCACACTGAGTTAAGTCAGCCACCATACTGGGGAATAAGGGGAAGAGAGGAAGAAAGTCCAAATTCCATCAAGGTGCCAGACTGCAGGGCTGAAATTCAAGCATGACTCAAGACTTTCAAGGAAGTGTAATCCAAAGCCAACTGTTATACTTTTATTTTGGAGTAGTCACAACCAGAGCCCAAGACATCAGCGACTGCCTTTCCAACTAAGTGGACAGGTCTTTGACTACTGCTCACCTACCTTGCTGAAGGGGTAAGCAGATATGCCTTGCAAAGCCATATCAAACCCTCAGTGTTTGATAGTTTGACGCATCTCAATAAAACCTCTGAAGCCCAGGAACTATCTCTTGGGCATCAGTACCAAGAGGAAAAAGCCAGATGTGGGACAAGCTGGTTTGAGCTTTTTCCTCTTCCAACAAATATTTTTCAGTTTGCAAACAATACCTAGATAGCAAAATTACAACAACTTTTCTCATTCCTTCCTCCTTTCCAACATTTCTCCTTCTAGCATCTCATATGGCACCCTGCACAAATAACCAAAGCCAGATAAAATATTAGGAAACGCATATTCTGCTTCCTGCAAAGTAATACTAAGTGAAACACACCTTTAAGCCAGTAATCTACTTCTGGAATTCCAATTTTTAAAAATCTGAAATATGGAAATGGTTTGTACACAACGGTATTCCATGCAACATTAGTCTTAATAGAAAAGAAAATTAGAGGGACGCCTGGGTGGCTCAGTTGGTTGGACGACTGCCTTCGGCTCAGGTCATGATCCTGGAGTCCCAGGATCGAGTTCCACATCGGGCTCCCAGCTCCATGGGGAGTCTTCTTCTCCCTCTGACCTTCTCCTCACTCATGCTCTCTCTCACTCTCTATCTCTCAAATAAATAAATAAAATCTTTAAAAAAAAATCTTTAAAAAAAAAAAAGGAAAAAGAAAAGAAAATTAGAAATAGCCTCAGTGACCTATGACACATTCCCTGATGGAATAGCTTTATACAGACAGACACACAGACACACATGCGCGTGGGCACACACACACACACACACACACATATATGATGAAAATTCTCACAAAATGATGTTAAATCCAAATTGCTCAAAATTCAATTTCCAATACAATGACCTTCACAGAACTCTACAGTATTCGGTCTTTTCTTTCTCCAGCTTGCCTCTATTTTCCAAAAAAAGAAGAAGAAGAAGAAGAAGAAGAAGAAGAAGAAGAAGAAGAGGGAGAGGAAAAGAAAAAAAGCTTTAAAGAATTTTATTACTTGTATTATGTTTATAACTGAATATACATTTTTTATTATTTTTTTAAAGATTCTCATTTATTTATTTATTTGACAGAGAGAGAGAGATCACAAGTAGGCAGAGAGGCAGGCAGAGAGATGGGGGAAAGCCGGCTCCCTGGTGAGCAGAGAGCCTGATGTGGGGCTCGATCCCAGAACCCTGAGACCATGACTTAACCCTCTGAGCCACCGAGGCACCTCTGAATATACATTTTAAAGGCAAAAAAATATAAAATTAAAAATGCCTATCTTAGCCTCAGTATCCTAACATTATGAATGAAATCTCATACATGAATATCCTCTGAAAACAGAATTTATCAATTCCATTTTGCTAAGATTCATATTTAGACCATTAGAATAAATGTTCCAGGTACTATTAATTATAAGGCACATATAAAAGTATATGTTCAAGGAAACGGCTTCCCCAAGTATATGGAAATTAATAAACTAAAACCTGATTCTAAAAAGTAAATTTAGAATCAAATAGGTAAGCTAGTGTACAAAAGGGAACATGATGGGAAAAGCTGAATTCATTAGGCTATAGCCATGATACATACTAGTGGTAACACCAAGTAGAAAGCAAACCACTATTTTTCTTATATACAGGTTGTAGCCTAATATACTCATATTTTTATCTACCGAATGTACCTTATTTCAAGGACTAGCAAAATTAACCTTAAGCTGACAAAATCCCTGTAGAGATGTTTTTCTACATATTAAATATACCTAAGAAAATTAAAACTCAAAGAACTAAGTAAAATTGATATAATTTATGTCACTACTGCTAATTACAATGTTGAGATTTACCCAGTCATAATTAATAAATTCAGGTCTTACCATTAGAGACCTCACATGTGAAGAAAATCAAACAGAGATCACAATGTTTCTTAAGGTAGCAAATAGGTTTTATTTTCCTTTTTCCTTATTTTTAACAGTCAGCAGTCAGGCACATTTAGAGATCAGAATCATGCCTTTAAACTGCTGACATTTACTAAGGCAGAGCAAAAAGATTTCATTTCAAGCCAAAGTCCAAGGAGGCAAACACCAGTTGGGTGAATTCTGAGCTGGGAGAGGGGAAAGGGACTCCTTCTGAAATGTATGAACATGGTTCCTAAATGAAACCTTCAAATGATGAAAACAATGTTTCTTTAAATCTTCAGCCCAATGTACTTAGAAGAAACTCAATGTCTCTTTACAAATAAGAATCTGAATCCCACGGCTTTTTAACATTCCTTTCTTCTTCATCTTTTGCACATTAAAGGGGTTTTCAAATGAATTTTTAAGGTTGCAAAGAAAATTTTTTTTTAAGTTGCAACACAGTATTGCATTAGGTCAAGTGTGGCTTGGGAGGCAGTTATGTATACCTCTTTTTTTAAAAGTGCAATACCCAAAACAGTCAGGTAACAATGTCAATGAACATATTGCCAACAGTTGGAATATAGGCTTAGCTAGTGAGCCACTAGAATAAACCTCCTAAATAGGTTACAGAGTAATTCCTAGAGATTGTAGGGAAAGTTTCCAAACAGCACAATCTGTTAGAACCGCTCCCCTGAAAATAATGCCCTGGCCCATTATCGCTTAGAAGCACCATAGGAATTCACTCCACCTGTATGGGAACAACTTGGCTGCAAAACACAGTCACATCCTGACTCCAGCTTTGTAAACCATGGAAAGATCTGAGCTGATTCAGTCATAGCCCTGAGATACCAGATACCTGGGGGTGCCACTATATGTCTTCCCAGAGATGAACGCTGGAGTTCTTATACAGGACAAACTACAGCCCTTGTCAGGTGCTTTCCTTGTAGTTCTCGATTTTCAATGACGTAACACCCTTTGTTGCCTTTCCAGGCCAGGAGTCTTCTACCCATGTTTCTTATCAGTAACTCAGGCAGGCCAGCAACCAACCCCTTCCCAGGTACCGGTTACCTCCTGGTCATCCTGACAAAGGGGTAAAAGCCTAGATGCTTATAGATGTCCAGCAGGTCACATAAAGAAGTGAAAAGCAGGCCAGACGTAAGGTATCACAAATGTGTGGGTGGTTGGGAGCCAGTACATGCAGGCCCCGTCCAAAGGGAATAGTCAGTGCTCAGCTCCAGGAAGTTGCTGACATGCAGGAATGCAGGATGGCCATTGTGGGATGGCCTGATTTTTCAAATATCTATTGATTAAACTAATTTTCAAGTGTCGGCTTATTTTTTTTCTTCAACTCTTTGAGACAAACAAATTTTGATTTGAGACAAATCGATTTAGGCTCTTTGTAGTGGTCAAAGAGACTTTAGTCTTTTTTCAGGGTTGGGATTCTGTGGCTTTAAAATACCTTAACACACTTCCCCATGACTGTAAGCCCAAAAAGATTCCTACTCTGTGTCCTCTTCCTGGAACTTTTCTAGAGCTTCAGCTGCTGAAGGCATTTGTACAAGGGTTTTAATCAGATAAAGGCTCACAGGCTATGTGCCAAAGAATTCCCACTTACACCTGCTACAGTTTCAATCAATTGAACTCTACATCACCATCACACAGGTAAAAGGATCTTGGGCACCATTTCTGATCTCATACAGCCATGTATGTGCTCAACCCTTCTTGGCACTATTCTCTGGAATCCGTCCCAGCTTCCTGGATCATCTAGAAGTAAAAGAAACTCCAACTTTCAAGTAGAGAAATGGCCCCTAAACAAAGCTAGAATGCCACAGTCAACAGCAGCACAGTCCCAAAGCTCTCAGCCTTTGTAGCAGATCACTAGATGTCCAACAAATACCCACTTTCTCCTTCCTCCTTCCTAACAAAGACCCAACTGAAACCAGACTCACTGCCGCTTGACAAAACAGACTGCATTCTCTAGTCTCTTTTGCAGGTGTTAAGAATATGGGACAAAATTCTGGCTAGTAAGATGTTGAAGGAGGTACTGCATGGGCCTCCAGGAAGAAGCGATCTTCTGCATTCCTACTGTTGGGAATGTGGAGGGTAATATTCAGAACTCCAGCAACTACCTTGGATTGTGAGTTGACTTTGAGAATTGAAGGCATGTGTTAAGAAAATGGATAACAGAAATAGAAGGAAATTGGGTCCAGAATAAACTTCTAGAATTGCCATGCCAGCTCCATATGACCTGGTACCAGGTCTTTTGACATGAGACATCAAACTTTTTTTGTATTGAAACCACTGTGTGGAAAGGAGTCTGTATTCTTCATATATGATTATAATTATTAAACAGTATAGCCTCTTCTCTTCCCTGGGCCACTTTTGCTCCACCCAATCTTCTTATCCCTTTTAAACTCCTATTCTGGGGACACTTGGGTGGCTCAGTCAGTTAAGTGTCTGACTCCTGGTTTCAACTCAAGTCATGATCTCAGGGTCATGAAATTGAGCCCGAGGTTGGGCTCTGTGCTTACTGTGGAGTCTACTTAGGACTCTCTCCCCTCTCCTTTTGCCCCCCACCACAGGCTCTCTCTCTCTCTCTCTAAAATAAACAAATCTTTAAAAATAAGTAAATAAATAAAAATAACTCTTATTCTCTTGCAAATTAAATGCTCCTATATGCTCAATATTTTTCTATCCCTCTTCTGCCCACCATTTTTCCTGAAGATAAAAACTCCCTCCTACGACAAAGTAACAAACTCCCTCTTCTGCCTGTGTGT
The DNA here is from genome assembly GCF_022355385.1 of Mustela nigripes. NCBI lineage: Eukaryota > Metazoa > Chordata > Mammalia > Carnivora > Mustelidae > Mustela > Mustela nigripes. The sequence goes on from NC_081568.1 coordinate 89,056,070, forward strand.
ACAGCTGAGCAAGGCTCACAATTACTTAACAGAATGCATTTCTGTCCCTTCTCTGAAGACTACTGGAAGATACCAATCTTTAAGTATGAAAGTAATGCTGTTGACCCACCATCACTAAAGCATCTAGAGAAATAATTTTTTGCCAACTTTCTACCACTCTTTCTCTCTCTGCTCCAAGACAAGTAGCATGAACAGGCCAGGCAAAAGAGTTAAGGCTGAGGCCCTGGAAGAGAACAAAATCAAAGGGTCACCTGGTAACGGGACCCACCACTTTGGCCTCTAATTAGCACTGTGCGTTAATGCATAGATATGAGCAGCCATAGATATCCATTATAATATTTGTATTTTCTATCTCTAGTTTCAACAACAGAACCCTGGAGACAAAACATTTCCCGTGGAGATTCTACACTTTTGCCTGCTCCTACTTTTCTAGCTCAAACAGCTCAATTTTGTTGGACTTCAAAGTACAGTTCAAGGCACATTTTATAAGTCAAGTTAATGGGCCTGGGGAAATCACCAACTGTAACTCATTGATTAGAGGGAAAATATGAGGTCTGTGTAAACCTTCTGGAGTGGCTTGAAAAAAGTCCTAATTGTATTTGTGATTATTTCTAGTGGTATTTCCACCATTTTCCATGAAATAATATAATGGCCAATGAGTTGACTTTGGAAAATTTTGGAGGAAGTACATGGCCCAGTTGGATATCCACCACAGCAAAGCTGAAGAAAACAGAATCTGCCCTAACTATTTTAAGAAGAGAAATAATTTATGCAGATAATTAAATGGCGTATAGAATTACTGGGGACAATTGAAGAAATATATCTAGGGTGAGCCTTCAGAAATAATTCCCAAACCTCACCAGAGAACTGGGCCACCATAAGAACCACTACATCTGTGAGCAGCTGCTTGACAACGTGGGACACTGCCAGTTCCAGAATTATGGTGTCTCACCTCAAGTAAGATGCAAACACTGACAGGAAGATACCTGGAGTATGAAGTCACCATCATTAAGAGCCAGTCAGGAAGCTGCTGATCCAGTGGCAGATGCTGTCTATTTCTAAATCATACTATGGCTGCCATGTTTTTCACCAGCACACATGACCCCCCACACTCTTACTCTAAACACAGCTACTGACTGGGCCCTCGTACTCATGCCAATGGTCAGGGCCAATCAGTGAGATCCCAGGGCCACTCCTGTTTTATCTCCAAGGAAGTCTGGGACATTGTTCTGTAACTTTCCAGCTTTTGCTGGATCAATCTGTGCACCGTAGGGGCTTGGAATCGATGTTGAAAGACGATATACCTTACCTACCATAGAATAAGTTCACTTTTAATATGTCATATCACTAATGTATTAAATTAAAGACCCTGTATGTATATAACACTATACACAAGCCAGGAAATTGAGAGCATTTGCTGAGCAAGTCATGATGTCAGGCTCTCAATTTTCATTGATTAGAGGACATAGTATCCACATTATTCCAATTTTTATATCACTATTTACTAGACCACAGGTAAGGAGCCACTGCATGAATGCTTATAATAAATAAGAGAGATGATCACAGTTAAGTATTCTGGAAAGCTGTAATATATATATATATATATATATACTTTCCCGAGAAGTTTAATACCTAATAAGAGAACACAGCAGAAATATCAATATCTATGGATGAAGTGAGAGAAATATGAAAAATGTTCCAAACCAAGCCCTGAAATTTAGTTATAATTACTTCTGAGTTAAAGAGTCCAGGAAGAAAATGGGCAAACCAGGTCTATGTGAATCCTCACTCACATCTGCCTACTTAAGAAATGCTGTTTAAGGGGCGCCTGGGTGGCTCAGTCAGTTAAGCATCTACATTTGGCTCAGGTCATGATCTCAGGGTCCTGGGATGGAGCCCCACATCGGGCTCCCTGCTCAGCAGGGAGGCTCTTTCTCCCTCTGCCCCTAACCACCCACTTGAGCTCTCTCTCTCTCGAGAAATAATAAACAAACAAACAAACAAACATCTTAAAAAAAGAAAAGTGCTAAGTACCATAGACCACGTTTCTTCCAAAGTGGCAAACAGAAGTAGTGCAAAGTAAACAGAAATTCATGCATGGAAAGTGTCTTCACAGAAACACGCAGGCACATTATTAAATATTACGAATTGGTTTTCAGACCAATGTGGGCAGGTCTCTGAAGATAACGGTCGAGGACACTCATTTCATTCTGTTGGACACTGAAATGAATATGCCTGGTACCAAATCTGTCCTTTGAGAGTCCCAGAGGAAAACAACAGCTGGACCATGAATTGGGCTGTCCAATGGTCAGAATCCACTCCCTTATGTAAGCACTTTCACAATAAACCATGCAGATCAGGCAGTACCGGCTGTGATTACTATTCCCACAGCAAGACCTTATAAATACAGATGAGTTATGAATTATGGAAATGCCATGACACAAAGCAGGCATAGCTGATACCTTTCCCAGAAGCTATTTGTTTTTATTATTTTTGTTTTTATTTTTTCCACAGCTGAAAAATGCAAGAAGGGGGAAAGACAATGCCACAATTCTACTGTGAAAATACTATAAAAGATACAAAATAGGCTCAAGAGTCAGGAGACCAAACCCTAGGAAGTTCACTGTGGGCCTCTGGGCACCTTTCAAGTGTATCTTATTGTACATCGTATTAGGACCAAAGTGTTCAAGAGCAATTCTTGACATTATCAGCAAGGATATGGGGCTGCTCCACTGGATTAGCTGGATCACAATCCACTCCCCCTAGAGCCTTCTGGAAGAGGACCATGTGCTTTCAGAAGCCCAAGCACTAGTATCTTGACTCCTCCTAAGAATTCACATTTGGTTCCTACGCTGCCTTAGCCAATGCAGGGATAGAGAATTGGCCCAGGCCAGGAAGCACTTTTTAATCTACTACTTCCCCTTGCATTCATCCCTAACCTTAGCCTGGTTCTTGATTCAGACAAATTCAAACATAAAGTGTATCTTCCCATCCACACCACCCTCAACTCCTAGCTATCAAGAGAGGCCTCATGAGGGGTCCTGAAAATGCCCTCAAGACGGTGGAGGAACCCCAGGGGGCCCACCATTCACGTGTCAGGAGACCTAGAGCCACATGGCAGTCCCACAGATCCAGAGCTGCCCTTTCTTCGACCCCCAGGATCTCGAGCATTACATTCCCATGAATATTAACAGTGTTCTCACTAACAAGACAGAGTACTTTCTATGTTCTCTCTGGCTGTGCTTACTGAACAGACCAAATCATTACCCTGAACATTCTATTATCAGTATGAACATTCAGCTTTGCACCTAACAAAGACTGTCGGGGCTCTTTTTCAGATGCTGTTCTCTTTATTCCTTCCCTATGTATACAGGCTGTCTTCAAGGACAGCACTTTTTTTTTTTTATCACTTTGGAGAAACCCAGTGATATTACTATCTGCTTGTTCACATTTGAACAATAAGTTTCCTGAAATAAACAATAAGGTTATTTTACTTTGGATATCCTAAGATCAACATATGATCAGAAAATATGCTCCTGAAGCCACTTCCCATGGCTTCTAACTTTGAGACATTTACTAGTTTTACCTCTTTTTTCACCGCCTTAATTCTCTATCTCTTAACTATAGGAATATTACTGAATCAAAGAGTGGATAATTATGAGTAACTGAATGCATGGCATAGAGGTTGGGAAGTCACATTAAATTTGTCTGAGTTAGCATCCACCAGACTTGTCTGAGTAATCCAAGTGTACATTGCCAGGAACTCCGGGCCTTAGTAAGACCAGAAGCAAGGCCACTGCACTTGTCTGTTGGTGTGTCATGGCCAGCCATGGTAGCAGGGCCTCTGTAAGCTGTTGATGACACTGCTATTCATCTGGTAGAAAGCTACGGAAGCAGATATTCAAGCCCGTCAACAGAACTACAAGTGCCAATGTCAGAAATCCACTGGTCATGTTGTTACAGATCAGAGAAAAAAAAGAGGAGTTTGATACAAATATAAATATAAATATAAATATAAATATAAATATGTATAAATATATATTTATACATATAAATAATATATATAAATAATATATATAATATATATATATATATATATTAATTATATCCCAACAAGAGGCAGAAAGAGAGGAAAGAAAAGAGTTTCAGTCCGAGTAGAAAGCAGGCAGGGAGGGCGAGACAGGGTACCAGAAGCCAGATGTGCCTCAGCAGTACCAAAAAAGAATGGAATAATTGAAATCAAAGGCAGGGGAGATGTGCCGTAGGTTAGATGGGGTCCTAAGGATTTACCTTCCTCATGCCCCTACCCCAGAGAACCACAGTTTATAGCTGCAGACTTTCCCCATATGCTTTGCTCCTAAGTAATGTCTTTAATTTAATTACATCATTACATTTATGAATGCAGAATCAAGCTGATGGTGAATTCATTTTTAAACTGCCTGACTTATTTTCCTGAGTTGTCTTTGTAAAAAAAAAAAAAAAATGAAAATGAAAAGAAAAAAAAAATCACTATTGCTCTCTTAACACCTATAATGAATAATCCATGCCATGCCTTTTTTTTTTTTTAACTGCCTTCACTAATCTTTATATTCAACTCTATTAGCTGCAATTTCAATTCATTAGAAAATGATACCATTCTGGGACTAAAGCTTGATTCTTATTTTTTAATGCCAAAGCAATTACATTTCAAAAAGTAAAATTTTCTGTGCCTTCCACTTGAAATTTTTACCAAAGTCCTGTCTTGCCTATTGTTACCTCTCAGTAGAGCTGGAATGAGAACAAAAACTTAAAAAAAAACCTCAAACACCAAGAAGTGAGAGCTGTGGATATTATTATTCACCTCATATAGCAAGTAGGATGAATGGTATATAGGATTTTTTTTTCTACCTCCTTGGTAATGACATCAGTAGTGGGGCACCTAGGTAGCTCAATCAATTAAGGGTCTGCCTTCAGCTCAGGTCATGCTCTAGGGATCATGTGATCGAGTCCCATATGGGACTCCCTGCTCAGCAGGGAGTCTGCTTCTCCCTCTCCCTCTGCCTCTCTATCTGCTATGCTCTCTCTCTCTCTCTCAAATAAATAAAATCTTTTTTAAAAAAATCAATAGATTGTAACAATATAATGAAGAACTGTACATTTTTCTTCAACTTATGTTCTTGATTCTTCTCTATGTCTGAACCTAAATAGCCAGTCACACACATTTCCCATCTCCATTTACCATGTATACGCAGTCTTCCTGACCCTGCCATTATTAATAACAGCAGGATGTTAAGGAATAAATATGCATTAGTTCTTTTAATTTTCACAGTAATGAAATCATATTTTTATTACTCTCTCCATTTCACAGATCAAAAAACTGGGGCATGGAGGGATGAGTAATTTCCTGGCTGGCAAACCGAACAAAGATCTGAACCCAGGCAGTCTTCCAACAGAGACAGCACATTTTACCACTCCGCTCGTTTGTAGTGGTCCCAGGTCTGCTTTCCAGTAACTGATACGGTCAGAAATGGGAGGATCTAGGAAAGAGTGGCCCTATGCCCACACAGAAGACGGATTACCCCCCAGAGGTAGAAGAGGCTCCCACACTGCTGATTCACAGGTAATGGACAAATCAAGCAAAACATGGATTCCTGGCTGGTTTTTTTCCCTTGTCCTTTTGCTTTTCTAGTTGTCTTTTTGATCACCTCATTTGGCCCTTGGTTCTCTTAGCCAGTCTGGGTAGCTGGCAGAAGCATTGATAAATGATCATGTTTTGGCTGACTCTATCAGACACACTATGGTATATTATGTTGAGCCAAGAAAATATCTTATTCTGATAGTATATTCCCTGGGTGGTACCAAGCACGACTATTGGCACGGTGCATTCAGCACACACTTTACATGACAACCATCCATCTCCTCCTGCCCACGTCACCATGGTGTCAAAGACCTGCCAGCCCACGGTCAAAGCCTTCCAGACCAGCCTCCTGACTGACTCGTGAAAAATGCTGAAATCCTTTGGCAACTAAACATAGGGCTGTTTTGCACATTATTTAATATATGGTGTCATTCAAATCTAGTCTGGGGATATTTATAAGAAAGAATTATCTGAATTTTTATCCTTACTTTATTAAACAGAAAAGAAAGTCATTGTCAAACAAAATATGTGTGATGGAATCATATGTGATATTTAGGTAATGTCTCCAGGGCAGAAAAGCACCCCCCCCCAAAAAAAAGCTTTTATTCTCTTCCTATTGGAAGTCCTGGGTTTGCCTTCAGTCATTCAATCCAACAAAAGATATCAACTGGGCACATAGTATACGGGGATTACAGGAGTGAAGATATAGCCTGTCTTCAGGTGGCTTCCATACTAAGTGTTAAAATAAAGGCATATGTAGTCATTCATTAGGGTAGTCTGAGTTACAAACTGCATTTAAGAAAAAAATGCTATTTGGGGCGCCTGGGTGGCTCAGTGGGTTAAGCCTCTGCCTTCGGCTCAGGTCATGATCTCAGGGTCCTGGGATCGAGCCCCACATCGGGCTTTCTGCACAGTGGAGAACCTGCTTCCCCTTCTCTTTGCCTGCCTCTCTGCCTGCTTGTGATCTCTTTCTCTCTGTGTCAAATAAATAAATAAATAAAATATTTTTTTAAGAAAGAAAAATACTAAATACTAAAATTTTAGAGAACATAGTCTAGACAAAATACTGTGATAAATGTAAATATTTTTTAAAAAATTAGCTTCCAAAAGTGGGCAATGTAAGGAAATGGTAGCTGATTTTCCCCCACAAATATGTGGATAAAACAAATGAAGGATGGAATTTCCTATTTCTCTTCCATTCTCAGAAAGGGTAACAAAAGAGAGACTTGCCTGTTTCTTAAATATTCTTAAGATAGTAGCTCAAAACCTTTTGCAAGGACAATCCCTTTAGTTAAACACATTGAATAACATATCTTTCAGCCTTTAAAGAAACCCAGCTTATAGTTCCCAAAGCTGTACTCATTATCTACTACAGAATCATTTGGTAAACAATCACCCTTATCTTCCCCCACCCCACACACACACCCCTTCCCCATGCTTCCAGTCACATCGTTTTCTTACCTAACATAACAAGACATGCTCCTTCCTTGTATTCACCCTCTCCACTTTTGCAAATACCTTTTGTTAATTTGAAGCCAGGCACATGAGTGTAATGTTCCTGTAGGGGCAAAAGTGGATGTGGTTTGTTGCTAGGGGACAAGATCTCCTCTATCAGAAGTTTCCATCTGTGACCTGGGAGCAGGGGTGAGAACAGAATCAAAGAAGCGGGTGCAATTGCTTACATAAAAATCAGGCAAAGCAGACTTGACTCTTTGAAGCCATGTACCAAAAGTACATTCATGTATTCCTTTCCTCCTCAGACAAACCAGTACAACCCTCACCAAAAGTCTTATCTGTGCAGAAGGAAACCTCACCCAGTCAGGCTTATTTGACAGCATTAATCCGAGGAAAACACAGAGAAAATGCTTTACACTCAACTGAATCGCAGGTGTTTTTGAAAAGTATACAACCTTACAGGAAGTAACAAATGATCCCCATGCAGAAGATCTGTCTTTTCATACATAAAGTTACAAAACAAACTTGTCACCAAGTACACAGTTGCTATTTACTGAGAGAAAAACATATGGGGAATTGTGGTCAGCAGAAGGGAATCTGTGGGGCTGGAGAGACCAACCTCAATAACCAAGGGGTCAGAGAGCAGAACATAGGATTTAAGGGTTTATGCTCATTTAAGCTTAAATGTAAGTACCTTCATCCATACCTAATATTGTATCTGGCGCTATATGAGAAAATGCTGAGTCATGAAGTCTTCATGAGAACAAGCTACTGCACGTGTGGTTTACATCTGTGCTTTTCTTGTCCTTAAGACTGTTCCCAGTCAGCGGGCTACAGTTAGAGAATGAATGGAGAACTTCTAGAGGCAGTCCTGATCCGTGACTGACCGTTTAGTGACCACTGCTTAGCTGAATTACCAGATGAATAAAAATTACGTTGGGAAATGAACTATAAAATCCAGGACGACTTGCTACATCATTATCTATATCACCACTGCCAGTACTAATAAACATCTTGAAAACCTGATCTCTAAGACTCACCAATATCCTACAAGGTGAGTAAGCCTCACAAGAACCGCCTTGGCCTTCACTGAAATGTATCCATTTCTGGGGTTAGCTAAGTGAGTGATAACTGAGTGACAATTCAGCAAAGCCATCCAGTGTAGAATTTAATGAAGTGATTGAGCACATAGTACATGATCCATAAATGTTGGTTAAATTCAAGAATCAGTGCATTGGTTAGTCAATCAAAATCAGTTATTCAACAAATTGGTAATAAATAGCCAACCAATGATATAAAATATGTTAAGGAATAAACCATGATGTAATAAATCAATGATAATCCTGAATGAAAAAAGTAAGATATTTTCTGATAACCAGCCTGCCCTCTCTACCCTAATAAAGCAATCTTTTCCAAAACCAAGCACAGAGATACTAAGTGAATGTTGTTAGTTATGTTCAGGATTATACTTTCTGTCCCACAGGAGTTTGGGTGGCACCAAGCACAACAAGTTCTATTCAGTGCATTTTGAAGTTGAGGGGCCTATGCCATTTCTGTACAAGAACATTCAGGGTTAGTCCCTTTATAGGTCACTTTCCCTTTAAGCATGGTGATTGGCAGCATTTGAGATGCTGGCTGTTCCATCAGCCACTGGGTGACAACGGTGAGCAGAGCACCCAGCTAACCCACAATAGATGCACAGCATGAACAAGAAATAAATCTTTGTTGCTTAATCCACGCTGACTGATACAGCAGCACACCTCAGCCCATCCCAAATAATAAAGTGAGTAAGACCTGGAAGCTTCTACAAAATAACAGTGAGCTACATCAATGTCACAGCGTAAATCGTGGTTTCTGATTTTGCTCACCTCTATCACCTAGTCTCCCCCACAACTACCCCTACTCTGATCTGCTGATTAATCCCACAAGATTTCAAAATTCAGCTTTCTGCACAAGCCTATAATCGGTGCTGCAAAGAGAGGAAAGGAAGGCAATTTATGCCCCACAGAAATCCAATACATGCTCCACATAAGAGTACATTCAGCGCTGCTCAAGAGAAGAGATGTGAAATAGACCAAAAAATCCTCATGAGCCCTCCCCTTCCCCCATATTCGGTCTTCTATAGACTACTGTTGAAAAAAATCTCTAAAGCATGGAAACCCGTGTTGCTTTCTTTGGACTTGGGTCTTGAAGAGATGCCTAGGGGAGCAGATGAGTCACTGTTTGAGAACATGAACATTTCCAGCTGTACTTTCATGTGTTATATTCTTCTGTCAAGAGGTACGTACATTTTCTGCCACATGGTAACAATGAGGAGGATGACTGATGAGGGTCAAATCTCAATGGATTATTTACCACATTAGTTAAAATTTCATCAGCTTCATGGAACATCTCCTGTCCAACATGTCTTAGGGTACAGATAAGAAATATCATTTTACGGATGTTTGATGATCAAAAGGTTAATTCTATTTCCCTTGGTCCCTTATGAGCCATTCATAAACAAACACATGGGTCACCACAGACCTCCAGGGTGGTACAAGAAGATCCTTTTATATGGACATTGGGGAGGGTATGTGCTTTGGTGAATGCTGTGAAGTGTGTAAACCTGGTGATTCACAGACCTGTACCCCTGGGACTAAAAATATATGTTTATAAAAATAAAAAAATTATATTAAAAAAAAACTGATAATAGCCAAAGTGTCTATCATTTGTTTCTTATCTTCTTGCATAAATGTTTCCCCCTTCATCTATCAAAAAAGCACTAACCAGCCTTGCAAATTGGCTCAAAACAAAGTTGAAGTCAACTACATTTATGTTATGCTCTATAGACATGTCACCAGCCTTTCCCTTCTTACCAGAATTATGATGATAAAGCTCTGGGCATACATGATTTGCACAACTACATCCACTGTGAGGCTATATTAGAGTCTGACTTTCAAGTATTATGTATTTGCTTCTTTTGTTTGTTTGTTTTAAGGCAATGCTGTGGTTCATTGCTCAAATCATGTAGCTAATTTCACCATACCCATATTTTCCCATTCCCTCACCACCTTCTAACCCCATCCTCCTCCCATCACTGCCAAATGATAACATTATATTCCCATCAAAAGTAAAACAGGGGCGCCTGAATGGCTCAGTTAGTTATGCATCTGACTCTTGATTTCAGCTCAGGCCATAATCTCAGGGTAATGAGATGAAGCCCCAAGTGGGACTCCATACATACCAAGTGGGGAGTCTGCTTGAGATTCTCTCCCTCTGACCCTCCCCCACCCCACTTTCTCTCTCCCTCTCTCTCAAGTAAATTAAAAGAATAAAAATAAAACAGATTACAGGTAAAGTCACTGACTGGGAACAAATTATAATTCATCCAATGAGTACTTCTGAGCACTGACTTTGTGCCAGGTGCCATTATAGATTCTGAAAATAGAACAATAAACTATAATAAATAAAGTCCTACTCTCACAAGGCTTACATTTTGTGGCAGAAGCAAATAATAATTAAGATTAGTTCAATTAAGTGCTACAAGGAAAAGGAGACAGTGATATTAGAGTGGGAGGGTAGAGGTAGAGTCACCAAAGGAAACATCTGGGAGAATGAGAGGTCAAATTTGAATCGAAGCTCAAAATGAAAAGAAGCCAAAGTTCTAATAAATAAGCCATCTACGGAGAGGAACCAGCAGGTTCAACAAGAAGCCAAAAGTGAGGAAGAGCTTTGCGCATTTAAGAAAAGACAAATGAGATCTAAGTAGCAGGAGATGGGGTAGAAGAATAAGGCAGAGGCTAGCTCAAGATGAGCTGTGTAGATCAAGGAAAAGATAGAGGATTTTATTCCAAATCTATATAACTAGAGGAGGTTATATAGTAACATGACATTAAGCTACAGATACAGAACTGTAAGTCCAAGTCTGGTAAAATTGGCCAAATGTTTCAACTTTCATAATAGAATGTTAGTTCTACCAGTTCTACAGGGAAAGCACAGAGATTTCTGCCAAGTCTGGGACAGAGAATTCTTGCCTTCCCATTTATCATTAGGACTCCAAGGCTCACACGTGCCAGGCCCCAACAGAATCAAGTTTTCAGAAAGGATACTCAAACTGGGGTGTCCCACAGAGCTACTTCCAGAATTCTTACTCGGCTGGCATGAAGTGTTACCCAAGCCTGGATCTCTCAGAATATACTTGTCAGCTGCCGTGTGGAGAATGGGTAGGAGGGGAAAAATTGAAGCTGGGAACACTCCATGCTTTATCATCACTGGTCTAGCATTACATAGGCCAGTAAAGAATTTCCTTAGGAAGGCACTGGAAAAAAAAAAATCAACTGTAGTGTAAAATATCAAATTATTTGTATTAAAATATGTTCATAATATGTAACAGTAAGTAATATAAAATACTGAATTTTTTAAACACATTTCATTCTGATTTTAACAGTCTTTAAAGGTTATATAACCTTGGGGCGCCTGGGTGGCTCAGTGGGTTAAGCCGCTGCCTTCAGCTCGGGTCATGATCTCAGGGTCCTGGGATCGAGTCCCGCATCGGGCTCTCTGCTCAGCGGGGAGCCTGCTTCCTCCTCTCTCTCTGCCTGCCTCTCTGCCTACTTGTGATCTCTGTCTGTCAAATAAATAAATAAAATCTTTAAAAAAAAAAAAAAAAGGTTCTATAACCTTAAAACGTCTTCTGTCATGGTATCAGTGAAATATCTTTTTTCCCCCTCAAGCAAAAAGATAAAATTTATGAACCCTGTTTGTGCCAGTTCTCTGAGATACCAGCTTAAAATTTGCCTGAATTTGCTTTCAACTTGGCAGAACGCCACTGGTGCTCAGACATTAAAACAGGTGGCATTTCGGTCAAGAAGTTTCCTATTTCTTCTTAGAGATGTATATTAAAGTGGTTTGCTTTACAAAAATCCCCACTCCTGCAGCCAATACACATAGAATGGCTCTATTCCTGAGAAGTAGAAATATTTTCTTCCCATTCCCTTTCCTTCAGGGCCAAACCTCAATTCCTTTATAAATTGGTGGAGGACCCTATCGAAAAGTCCTGAGAGATTTGCTTCAATTAGGAAGCAGTTGGGCTAATAGTCATTTCTTTAAATGAGCAACAACAAAGTGTATTCTGTATAGTTCACGTAATAAAATTAGCCTAAGATAAAAGGATGAGTGGATGATATTATTACTTTAAAAGTCAGTAGAAGTAAAGAGAAGCCTGCAATTCAACTATAAAATAATACAGGACAACCTTCTAAGGGCATATATATATCCTTTAGAAGCAGAGGTCACACTCCACACCTAAAGTGACCTACACATTTTTCCAACTTTGACAAATAGCAACATGGGGACAAGTCTCATACTGTTGGCATAGCATTTTTTAAACATTTGAATGGGCTTTCAATATTTAAAAATCAGTGTATTTCATGTCTTAACTTCCAGTTCTTCGTGCAAAAGTCAAAAGATCTCAAGGCTTTGAATTCCACGTTTGCTTTTTTTGCAAACAACAGTCCCCTAAGTGAGTAGTAGCTACTCCCTATATATAGATGGAGATATGCTGGATTTGCCAAGTCTTGATCACACGTTACTATTTTGTAATCTCTCCGTATTACTCACCTACAACACCTGCCTGAGGAGTGTAAGTCTTCTTTGATAATAAGGAGATCAGATAGATACATGGATAGACGGATGGATGGTTTTCGATTAACCCCAAATTACCGAACTTCCCTCAAAAGGGAAGTTTTAGGGGCGCCTGGGTGGCTCAGTGGGTTAAGCCGCTGCCTTCGGCTCAGGTCATGATCTCAGGGTCCTGGGATCGAGTCCCGCATCGGGCTCTCTGCTCAGCAGGGAGCCTGCTTCCTTCTCTCTCTCTCTGCCTGCCTCTCTGCCTACTTGTGATCTCTCTCTGTCAAATAAATAAATAAAATCTTTAAAAAAAAAAAAAAAAAAAAAGGGAAGTTTTAGAGCAAGCACTTTTTTGTTATCAAATATACTGTGGTTCCAAGGCTCTCTTACAATCAGAACTTTGAATTCCTCAGATTAATCAAACTGAGTAACAGACCTAAATAATTGTTGAGTACCTAAGAATCTGGCCACTCAAGAACTCTAGGTCCTACCATTTTTGCCTGCTGCTTACCAAAACAGGACACTTCAGGAGCAATCCCACCCACTTGCTAGCCCATTTGGCACCTTCGTGGGAAAGAAAAAAAAGTGGTCCTTCCTGTGAGTTGACAGAGGCCCAGGTCACAGGGCACAGCTTGACAAGCAGAACATAGCTGTCTTTCCACTAACTCAGCCCCCGCAGCCCAGCCCAAGCGTACACTGAGTAAAGTGCTCAAAGAGCTCCAGCCCCCGGCACATACTTTAAACAAAGCACCAAGGAAATCAACAGACACATGAAACTCAAACAGGGAGATATCCCTGCAGTCAAGAGATTCAAGGGCCACAAAGACATGGGTATTTTTTGTTAGTGCTCTGGGTTTTTACCCTCTCAGATAAGATTCTAGAACCTCTGAGGAAGCAAAATCAGTGAGTGCCACCCCAGACCAATAGAGGTGAAAATTAAGTCCAAGTCCAGGCATCTTTACCTGACTAGAGATCACTCTGTCCTAATAATCAGTTCTCCCACATGGGTAGATACAGAGGCTTTTTGAAAAACAAATTCCTTACTTGTTGGGGATAAAAGTAACTTAACAAGAAGAAATTCTGTGTCAATAAGAATTCTATACCAAATGGAAACTTCGAAAATACATCTTCATGTTTTGTTCTCATTATTGTTTTTTTGTTTTTGTTTTTGTTTTCATCCTAAAAAGCCCAGTCTGGGACATCTTTCTTACTCCTTAATGGAATATGAGTTACGACAAGTTGTTCCAGACCTGAAATTTCTCCTGTCCTGTCTCACTGTTCCTATCAGTGTGTCTCCTCCCTGCTGGGACCTGCTTACTCCGGGCTTTTAGTGGGAGTCCTGGCACTTCCACTGGCACTTCAGTGGCAGTGCCCTGCCTCAGGATGTCTGCCATTATAATTTGAATCTGAAGAATAAGCACCTAATGAAATTGGTTTTTTCCTAGCCCACTGGAAGAACACAGGTCAAGTGTCCCTTGACTCTTCCAGAGGAACCACCAGGGCTAAGTCTCCAGCCCCAACATGACCTGGCTTCCTCTTGGATTAAAACAGCTACCGTGCCCTGCCCTAGAAGGAAAGGGGAAAGAGTCCTGCCCTCTCCAGAAAAAAGCACTTTTTAATTGTGTGTGTCATCACTGAGACTTCTTTTTCAAAACCTGTAGACAGTAGGAATGAAAGAAGCATTTTAGAGAAAGAAATTCATTTTGCTTCTTTGAAATATCTTTGATCCTCTACCATTCTCTGGTTTTATCCAACAATAAAACACTGTATTTACAAACATTTCCAAAAACGGTTCTCCATCATGCTCACACAATTCTCCCTTTTATAACATAACAACAACCACAATAAAGTTTTCCTTATCCAGAATAAAAAGTGTTGTATCCTTCTCCTGCGGACTGAGAGCTGATGTTCTGCACTTTACAGGTGACAAAGATGTGGCTTCACATTCCTCAGTGACAATGTTGGAAAGGCCCTGCAATGGGCCAAGGTTTCATTGTAGGCCCAAGGTTGCTATTCTTGAAATGAATGAATAGTAACTTTTGGAAGTTGTAGTCTCAGGGTGTACATAACAGAGCTTCACAGGGAATTCCCATGCTTGGTGGGGGTGGGGTGGGTGGCAAGACGTATGGGGCTCCTTTCCTGCCTTTCCCCACAATCTCACTTTAACACATAAAATAGGAATTACCACCACTTGTTGGTATTTGGAAGAAGTATCTTTCATTTACTCTATCATTTGTTCATTTTATACCATGGGTAAAGAAGAGAATTACGTGATTGTTGGGTCTCTCTCTTTCTCTTTCTCCCTCCATTCCACTCTCTACCCTTCTCTCCTCTTTCTCCATCTTGATCCCACTCTCTCCCTTAGCCTTTCCATTTCTTATTCTCTACTCCTGCTTTCTATGCCTATCTCTTTCTCCTTCTGGTTATAATCTTCCTCTCCTGTCCCTTGTCACATTCCTTTCTACCCTGAATGACCAACTTTCAATCATAAATCCTCTTCTAACCTCCTTGTTTAAGGACAAAGGGGCAAGCCCAGGTACTTTGTTTGTAACTGCAGAGCTAAGTTCTCTACCTGGTGGAAATGGTGGGAACTCCAGTGAGCCCACCATCATAGTGAAGTTACACTGGTATTAAAGAGGAGATAATGACCCTCATCCTTCCTGTGTTTTCAGTTCTCCACTGTTTCAGAACCCACAAAGGATGGAATGTGATTAAGCCATTGGATTCCTAACAACCTCCTCTGTCAAGAACAGGAGGCAAAGACAGTGAGTAAGCTGATCCAAGAGTGAAGTGGGAAGAAAGCAGGACTTGCATTAGGTCTACCACGGGGAAGGCAGAAACAGGTAAGTGACAGGGCATGCTATACAGACTTCTTACTCTTGTCTTTAAGAAAAAAATCCTATCTTTAATAAGACTGAGACTTACCTGCTCATAGTCATAAGACTCAGAGATGAGATTTGGAGGGGGAAGAAAAATGAGGCCAGATATGAATACAGACTATTCTTTTTTTTTTTTTAAGATTTTATTTTATTCATTCATGAGAGACAGAAACAGAGAGAGAGAGGTAGAGCAGAGAGAGAATCAGGCTCCCCATGGAGCAGGGAGCCCACTGGGGTACTTGATCTCAGAACCCCAGGATCATCACCTGAGCTGAAGCCAGATGCTTAACCAACTGAGCCACCCACGTACCCAAATACAGGCTATTCTATTGGTGATAATCAGTTATGGGTCTTCACCAGGATTTCAATAGGGAAGAACTGGAAAGCAATAACTAAAACCTGTCATGTAGTATCACAGATGTTTATAATTGAGCCTATGGTTCTCACTGTTAGAGAGAGAACTGAGCTAAGCTCACACATGTGAATGTCTCTGTGCAGAGTGGGGAGTCCAGGTAGAATACAGCCTTCACCACCAGGCTTATTCCTGACAGGACAAACCCTGGGAAGGGCAACCATGTGTCCTGGTTTGCCCAAGACGCAGCAGTGTTGTACACCTGTTGTCTGGCATAATTATTAATAACACCTTTTTTATTTTGAAAGGTCCCAATTTGCATGGTCAATTATAAGATCCCTTTAGTTATGTGCTATATATGGATTACCTGTAATCCATTAGAGGTGTCATAATTATATGTCACACTGCATTCAACAGAATCTCTAGAACTAAAAAAAAAAAAAAATAGAAATAAAGATTATTTTAGAAATTCAAGCAGTTTTAAATATAAACAATATATAAGGAAAGATAGAAAATAAATCATCCTGGAAGAGAAGGAAGCAATAAGAGGAAGGAAAATGAAACCCTGACCTTAATTTTACACCATCCTCATTCATAATGACTGCTAAGAGTTGATTAGCCATGCTATTGACTGACCACTCTTAGAAATTAGAATATAAGCAATCTGAGAAATTAATATAATTACTTAAGAACATATTTTTAAACCTCTGATGCACGAGACAAATGGCCTAATTTGGTAGTGAATAGATATGAGTGACACAAAGATCCCAATCTAGTTTTCTGAGAAAGGGAAGAAAAGAAGCTTCCAAAGAGTAAGGAAGGATAAATTGTCTCCTTCCTTTTAAAGCCATGTAGGGAACTTACCTGTTTACATTATCATCTATCTACCTGCTACATTTCTCTTGCTAGGAGACGACAAACCAGGAAAAGCCACATCCACAGCTTGTAACAAAAACTTTGTTTACATTGCATATAAAATGCTTAGTAAGATAATGCAGACTTCAGCTTTCTTGTACAGAGTTTTAGTGTCTAGTTAATAGGCAAAAAATAAACAAGGTCAAGAAGTGAGCTATCAGGGTCTCCTCTCCATCTACCTGAAATTAAACCACCAACTGCTTACTGGGTGGGACTATGAGATGGCCTCCTCTGACTTAAGCAATAGAATCAGACACAGCCCTGCAGCTGATGTGACATTGTACTTCCCACCCCACAACAGCCACACAGACTTGGTATAACAAGAAGCTGTTCCACATCCATTCTCTCCTGCCACAACCAGCTTGCCCCTTATTTTCCAGGAACTCCACATTCAGTAATTCAGTCCTTTCTCCTGGCTGCACTTGTCAACAATTTCAATGATTTTAGACTCCCATCCAGGCCTTAAATTTTTTTGCTCTTAATGCTCTATTAAAACACAATGTATGATGTAGTGTTTTTTCACAGAGGATAGTGGGTTTTCACAAAGTAAGCACACCCAAGTAACAAAATTTTTAAAAATTAGAACACTGCACCCTAAGCTCACTTCATCCAATAGATGCAACTAGTTAACATCCACATGAGGATAAATAACCCTAAAAACAACCCAAACCCTGAGAGAACAGACTCTCCACAGCCAAATGTAAAGAAGGGGCCACAGGAAAGAGGGTAGGAAGGGTAGAGATGTGATGGGCTGAATGGATCCCCAGGACTGTCCACCAGAAGGACAGATGCCATGGGCTAGGAGAGCAGGGAAAACAGGCCCTCATATTGGCTAGCCTACATAGGGAAGACAAATCCTCATAACGTTTAGGTTTTAAAATCAGGGGGAACAAAATTTCCAAGTGCTTATAAACAAGGGGTGCTTAACAAATGGATTTTTTTTTAAAGATTTTATTTATTTGAAAGAGAGAGAGTACAAGCTATGGGGAGGGATAGAGTGAGAGGGAGAAGCAGACTCCCCACTGAGCAGGGAGCCTGATGCAGGGATGTATCCCAGAACTCTGAGATCCTGACCTGAGTAGAAGGCAGATGCATAACCAACTGAGCCACCCAGGGGCCCCAATACCTAGAATTTTAAAAAGTTAGTGGCCATTGATCTGAGAGAGCCAGAGGCAAGAGAAAACTGAGTCCCCAGCCTCAAAGAGACAACACAACAAACATCACATAGAGATAAAGCAGCAATTTGAAAAACACCTGGGGTATACAGGAGAACGATTTGTTGAGTCATCTCAGAAAATGAACTGGAGGGTCAGGGGCCTTTGGGAGATCTCTCAGGAACAAAGGAGCTGGTGGGTACCATTTCCCTCCCCAAACCTCTGTCTGGACACACAGACACTGGTAGGACTACACAGTGCCTACACCAACTACTACTTAACTTGCTAACAGTGTGCCCCACCCATAAATGCTCCTGCTGACATACCCCCTTCAGCCAGGCCTCCCTCCCAGGTCTCTTACTGAAGCCTGGCCAAACTTGCTAATTTTCCATGCCTCACCCCAGTGATCTCCTGCAGACACACCCCCGTCCAATGCACCCTTGGTTAGAGCCCATCCAAAGCAGTACCACAAGCCTGGCAGTGTGGAAGCAGCCCCACCAGGGACCAGCACCCCTCTAAAGTGAGGCCTGCCTTGGGGAGAGGGGAAGAGAACCACATACCCCAGTCCAAAGGCAGCCCCAGCAGTGGGCTGAGAGGAGACATCAGGTCTGACTGCAGGTTCCACTCACCAACTAAAGCCTCTAAAAGGAAAACAGTGGGAAAGTACCCTGCTGTTCCATGCTACTGCCCCTCTGGCAAATGCCTGGTTGGAGAAACCCCAGTCCTACATGGCCCCAAACTGGCCCACAAACAACACAGGGACCAAACTGAGCCCACAATGAGCAAAGTAAGCCATCAAAGATGACTGGACTGAAGGCAAAATTGGCTCAGCCACAACAATAGGGAATATGCAACACACACAAGGAGACACCCATGAAGGGCCAGGTTCTGGGAAACAGGGGACACTACACTGCAGGGCACTCCAAGACCTCTTCTTTATAAGGCCACTACTTTCAATAGCAGAAGATATACCTCACTTTCCTAACACATAGAACCAGATACAGAATAAGACAAAATAAGGAGACAGAAAAGTATTTCCCAAAAAAAAGAACAAAATCACAGCAAAAGAGTTAAATGAAATGGAGATAAGTAATAGGCCTGACAGAGAATTTAAAGTAATGACCATAAATATACTCACTGCACTTGAGAAAAGAGTAGGGGTCTTCAGACCCTCTCAAAAGAGATTAAAAAAAAAATTTTTTTTAAAAGAGACCAAAAATGCAGTAAGCAAAATTAAAAGTATACTAGCTGGGATGCCTGGATGGCTTGGTTGGTTAAACATCTGCCTTTGGCTCAGGTCATGATCCCAGAGGCCTGGGATGGAGTCTTGTGTCAGGCTCCTTGCTCAGTGGGGAGCCTGCTTCTTCCACTGCTTGCTGCTCCTCCTGCTTGTGCTCTTCTCCCTCTCTGTCTCCCTGACAAATAAATAAGTAAAAATCTTTAAAAGTATATAGACTAGAGGAAGCAGAAAAATGGAACAGCAACATGGAGGACAGAGTAATGAAAATCAAGTTGAACAGGAGACAGAAAAAAATAAATAACAAAATAAATTAAAATAGCCTTGACAAACTCAGAGATTCCATCAAGCTTAATGACTTAATAACTCCACCGAGCTTGCATTATAGGGATCCAAGAAGAAGAGAGAGAAAGGGGGAAGAAATTTTATTTGAATAAATAATAGCTGAAAATGGCCTGAATCTGAGGAAAGAAGCAAAACTCCAGACCCATGAGGCACAGACAACTTCCAATAAAACCAACCCAAGGAGGTCCACACCAAGACACACTGTAATTAAAATGTCAAAAATAGTGACAGAGAATTTGAAAAGCATCAGGAGAAAAAGGAAAAAAAAAGTTCCATACAATGGAAGCTCCACAAGGCTATCAGCTGATTTTTCAGCAGAAACTTTGGAGGTCAGAGAGAGTAGTATGATACATTCAAAGGGCTTAAAAAAAGGCGGGGGGGGGGGGGGGGCAAAAACACTATATTCAGTCAGGATATCATTCAGAATAAAGGGGATAAAGAGTTTCCCAGACAAACAAAAGTTAAAGAAATTCATGACCAATAAGCCAGCCCTACAAAAAATGGTAAAGGGGACTCTTGGGGTGGAAAGGAAAAACCATAAGTTTGAGTAAAAAAGGTAGGAAGCACAAAATCAGTAAAATTAAGTATGTCTATAAAAGTCAGTCAAGAGATTCACAAAACAAAAGGATGTAAACTGGAAAGAGTCAAGATGGCTGAGAAGTAGCAGGCTGAGACTACATCAGGTAGCAGGAGATCAGCTAGGTGGCTTATTGAACCATTGCGAACACCTATAAATCCAATAGGAAATCAAAGAGAAGAAGAGCAACAACTCTAGAAACAGAAAATTGACCACTTTCTGAAAGGCAGGACCAGTGGAGAAGTGAATCCAAAGTGACAGGAAGATAGACCATGAGGGAAGGGCCAGCTCCTGGCAAGCGGCGGAACAACGGAGCACAAAATCAGGACATTTAAAAGTCTGCTCCATTGAGGGACATCACTCCAGAGGCTAAACCAGGGTGAAGCCTACGTAGGGTCAGCGTGGCCCCAGGTCCCACAGGATCACAGAAGGATCAGGCGTGTCTGAGTGTCGCAGAGCTTGCAGGTATTAGAGTGGGGAAGCCAACTACAGAGACAGAGCCAG
Source organism: Mustela nigripes (assembly GCF_022355385.1). Taxonomy (NCBI): domain Eukaryota; kingdom Metazoa; phylum Chordata; class Mammalia; order Carnivora; family Mustelidae; genus Mustela; species Mustela nigripes. The sequence goes on from NC_081568.1 coordinate 89,076,712, forward strand.
AGAGTGAGCTCTCGAATCGGAGTTACCTTAAACTGTAATCCATGGCGCCACTGCTTTGTGAGTGGGTTCCCCAGAAGATCCGGGGAGACCCGCCCCCCCGGAAGATCTCAGGGATCTGTGGGATTTGGAGACTCCAGATGGAAGCTGTGTGCCAGAGACAGAGATGCTTGATCACAGACTGGGTGAGCTTGGAGTGCAGCCAGAGGCCAGGGAGACGGGAGTGACTGAGTGCTTTTCTCCGAGGGCACACTGAGGAGTGGGGCCTCTCTGGGCCAGAGATTGGGAAGCCGCAATTTTCATTCCTGTCCTCCGGAACTCTACGGAAAGCGTTCAGGAACAAAAGCTCCCGAAAGCAAACCCGAGCAGATTACTTAGCCTAGCCCCTGGTAAAGTGGTGTAATTCCACCCCAGGCAAAGACACTTGAGAATCACTACAACAGGTCCCTCCCCCAGAATATGAACAATAAATCCAGCCGAGGCCAAGTTCACTTACCAAGGAGAACAGTGGAATTCCAGAGGAGGAGAAAGCAAAGCATGGAATTCATGGCTTTCTCCCCATGATTCTTTAGTCTTACAGTTAATTAGCTTTTTTTTAAATTTTTTTCTTCTGCTAAATTTTTTTAACTTTCACCCTTTCCTCTTTTAATGTTTTTTAACCAGTTTATCTTAACAATACCTTTCATAAAAAAAAAAAAATCTTTTTAGAACCTTCGTTCTTATAGTCATATTTTATCCTTCATTGTATCTAACTTTATTTTTTGTATACACATAGGGTTTTTTCTTCTAAAAAATTTGGGGTACAACTTCTTCCAATAGATCAAAATATACCCTAAATCTAGCTCTGGGGTTGTTTTAGTCTCCAGGCCAAGCAAATTCTCTCCACTTTCTTTTTCTTTATTCTCCCAACCAACTTCAACTCCTTTTTTAGAAATTTAAAAAAAAAAAAAATTTTATCTTTATAACCATATTCCATCCCTTCATTGTGTTTACCCTTATATATGTTTTTCATTCGTTAATGTTTCTTCTAAGAGACCAAAATACTCACAAAATTAAGTGGGTGACCCTGTTCTAGTCACCAGTCTAATATATATTTTTTTCTTTTTTATACTTTTTCCTTATTTGCTTTCTTTTTTTAACTTTCTTTTTCTTTTTCTGAACTTCTTTTATCCCCTTTCTCCACAACATGATTTAGGGTTGCTTTGATTTCGTTAAAGCACATTTTCCTGGGGTCTTTGCCACTCTTTTACTATTCTATTTTCTCCTTCAAATATTCTTATCTGGACAAAATGACAAGGTGGGAAAGCTCACCACAAAAAACAACAACAACAACAACAAAAAGCAAGAGGCAGTACCAAAGGCTAGGGGCCTAATCAATATGGACATTGGTAATATGTCAGACCTAGAGTTCAGAATGACGATTCTCAAGGTTCTAGGCAGGCTCAAAAAAGGCTATCTCTCCAGAGAGATAAAAGCCCTTTCTGGAGAAATAAACGAACTAAAATCTAACCAAGCTGAAATCAAAAAAGCTATTAATGTGGTGCAATAAAAAATGGAGTCTCTTACTTCTAGGATAAATGAGACAGAAGAAAGAATTAGTGATATACAAGACCAAATGATGGAGAATAAAGAAGCTGAGCAAAAGAGAGACAAGCAAATACTGGACCACGAGGGGAGAATTCAAGAGATAAGTGACCCCATAAGAAGAAACAACATTAGAATAATTGGGATTCCAGAAGAAGAAGAAAGAGAGAGGGGAACAGAAGATATATCAGAGAGAATTACTGTAGAGAATTTCCCTAATATGGCAGAGGGAACAAGCATCAAAATCCAGTAGGCACAGAAAACCCCCCTCAAAAACAATAAGAATAGTTCCACACCCCGTCACCTAATAGTAAAATTTACAAGTCTTAGCGACAAAGAGAAAATCCTGAAAGCAGCCCAGGAAAAGAAGTCTGTAACATACAATGGCAAAAATATTAGATTGGCAGCAGACTTATCCACAGAGACCGGGCAGGCCAGAAAGAACTGGCATGATATATTCAGAGCACTAAATGAAAAAAATATGCAGCCAAGAATACTATAACCAGTTAGGCTATCATTGAAAATAGAAGGAGAAATAAAAAGCTTCCAGGACAAAAACAAAAAGAATTTGCAAACACCAAACCAGCTCCACAGAAAATATTGAAAGGGGTCCTCTAAGCAAAGACAGACCCTAAAAGTAGTAGATCAGAAAGGAACAGAGACAATATACAGTAACAGTCACCTTACAGGCAATACAATGACACTAAATTCACATCTCTCAATAGTTACCCTGAAAGTAAATGGGCTAAATGCTCCAATCAAAAGACACAGGGTATCAGAATGGGTAAAAAAACAAAACCCAATATGCTGCTACAAGAAACTCATTTTAGACCCAAAGACACCTCCACATTTAAAGTGAGGGGGTGGAAAACAATTTACCATGCTAATGGACATCAGAAGAAAGCTGGGGTGGCAATCCTTAGATCAGATCAATTAGATTTTAAGCCAAAGACTACAATGAGAGATGAGGAAAGACACTGTATCATACACAAAGGGTCTGTCCGACAAGAAGATCTAACAATTTTAAATAACTATGTCCCAAATATGGGAGCAGACAACTATATAAACCAATTAATAACAAAATCAAAAATAATACAATAATAGTAGGAGACTTTAACACTCCCCTCACTGAAATGGACGGATCATCCAAGCAAAAGATCAACAAGGAAATAAAGGCCTTAAATGATACACTGGACCAGATGGACATCACAGATATATTCAGAACATTCCATCCCAAAGCAACAATACACATTCTTCTCTAGTGCACGTGGAACATTCTCCAGAATAGATCACATCCTGGGTCATAAATCAGGTCTCAACTGGTATCAAAAGATTGGGATCATTCCCTACGTTTTTTCAGACCACAATGCTCTGAAGCTAGAACTCAATCACAAGAGGAAATTGGGAAAGAACCCAAATACATGGAGACTAAACAGCATCCTTCTAAAGAATGAATGGGTCAACCAGGAAATTAAAGAAGAATTGAAAAAATTCAGGGAAACAAATGATAATGAAAACACAACAGCTCAAAATCTGTGGGACACAGCAAAGGCAGTCTTGAGAGGAAAATATATAGCGATACAAGCCTTTCTCAAGAAACAAGAAAGGTCTCAAATACACAACCTGCCCCTACACCTAAAGGAGCTGGAGAAAGAACAACAAAGAAAGCCTAAACCCAGCAGGAGAGAGGAATCATAAAGATCAGAGCAGAAATCAATGAAATATAAACCAAAATAACAATAGAACAAATCAACGAAACTAGGAGCTGGTTCTCTGAAAGAATTAATAAGACTGACAAACCCCTGGCCAGACTTATGAAAAAGAAAAGAGAAAGGACCCAAATAAAATAAAATCATGAATGAAAGAGGAGAGATCACAATCAACACCAAAGAAATACAATTATAAGAACATATTATGAGCAACCCTACACCAACAAATTTGACAATCTAGAAGAAATGGATGCATTCCTAGAGACATATAAACTACCAAAACTAAACCAGGAAGAATAGAAAACCTGAACAGACCCATAACCAGTGAGGAGATTGGAATAGTCCTCAAAAATCTCCAAACAAACAAAAGCCCAGGGCCAGATGGCTTCCCAGGGGAATTCTACCAAACATTTAAAGAACTAATTCCTATTCTCATGAAACTGTTCCAAAAAATAGAAATGGAAGGAAAACTTCCAAACTCATTTTATGAGGCCAGCATCACCTTGATCCCAAAACCACACAAGGATCCCATCAAAAAAGAGAATTACAGACCAATACCCTTGATGAACACAGATGCAAAAATTCTCACCAAAATACTAGCCAATAAGATCCAACAGTATATTAAAAGGATTATTCACCACAACCAAGTGGGATTTATTACAGGGCTACAAAGTTGGTTCAACACCTGCAAATCAATCAAGGTGATACAATACATTAAAAAAAGAAAGAACAAGAATCATATGATACTCTCAATAGATGCTGAAAAAGCATTTGACAAAGTACAGCATCCCTTCCTGATCAAAACTCTTCAAAGTGTAGGGACAGAGGGCACATACCTCAACATCATCAAAGCCATCTATGAAAAATCCACCGCAAATACCATTCTTAATGGAGAATAACTGAGAGCTTTTCCACTAAGGCCAGGAACACAGCAGGGATGTCCATTATCACCACTGCTATTCAACATAGTACTAGAAGTCCTAGCCTCAGCAATCAGACAACAAAAAGATTTAAAGGCATCCAAATCGGCAAAGAAGAAGTCAAACTATCACTCTTTGCAGATGATATGATACTATATGTGGAAAACCCAAAAGACTCCACTCCAAAACTTCTAGAACTTGAACAGGAATTCAGTAAAGTGTCAGGATATAAAATAAATGCACAGAAATCAGTTGCATTTCTTTACATTAACAACAAGACAGAAGAAAGAGAAATTAAGGAGTCAATCCCATTTACAATTGCACCCAAAACCATCAGATACGTAGGAATAACCTAACCAAAGAGGCAAAGAATCTATACTCAGAAAAATATAAAGTACTCATTAAAGAAATTGAGGAAGACACAAAGAAATGGAAAAATGTTCCATGCTCCTGGATTGGAAGAACAAATATTGTGAAAATGTCTATGCTACCTAAAGCAATCTACACCTTTAATGCAATCCCTATCAAAACCCCATCCATTTTTTTCAAAGAAATGGAACAAATAATCCTAAGATTTATATGGAACCAGAAAAGACCTCGAATAGCCAAAGGAATATTGGAGAAGAAAGCCAAAGTTGGTGGCATCACAATTCTGGACTTCAAACTCTATTACAAAGTAGTCATCATCAAAACAGTATGGTACTGGCAAAAGAACAGACACATAGATCAATGGACCAGAATAGAGACCCCAGAAATACTCTCAACTCTATGAACTAATCTTCAGCAATGCAGGAAAGAATTTCCAATGGAAAAAAGGCAGCCTCTTCAACAAATGGTGTTGGGAAAATTGGACAGCCACATTTAGAAAAATGAAATTGTACCATTTCCTTACACAACAGCGAAATTAGACTCAAAATGGATGAGGAACCTCAATGTGACAAAGGAATCCATCAAAATCCTTGAGGAGAACACAAGCAGCAACGTCTTCGACCTCAGCCACAGCAACTTCTTCCTAGGAACATCGCCAAAGGCAAGGGAAGCAAGGGCAAAAATGAACTATTGGGTCCTCATCAAGATCAAAACTTTTGCACGGCAAAGGAAACAGTTAACAAAACCAAAAGACAACTGACAGAATGGGAGAAGATATTTGCAAATGACATACCAGATAAAGAGCTAGCATCCAAAATCTATAAAGAGCTTAGCAAACTCAACACCCAAAGAACAAATAATCCAATCAAGAAGGGGGCAAAGGGGCACCTGGGTGGCTCAGTGGGTTAAGCCGCTGCCTTCGGCTCAGGTCATGATCTCAGGGTCCTGGGATCGAGTCCCGCATCGGGCTCTCTGCTCAGCGGGGAGCCTGCTTCCTCCTCTCTCTCTCTGCCTGCCTCTCTGCCTACTTGTGATCTCTCTCTGTCAAATAAATAAATAAATAAATAAATCTTTAAAAAATAAAAAAAAAAAAGAAGGGGGCAAAGGACATGAACAGACATTTCTGCAAAAAAGACATCCAGATGGCCAACAGACACATGAAAAAATGCTCCACATCACTCAGCATCAGGGAAATACAAATCAAAACCACAATGAGATACCACCTCATACCAGTCAGAATGGCTAAAATTAACAAGTCAGGAAATGACAGATGCTGGTGAGGATGCGGAGAAAGGGGAACCCTCCTACACTGTTGGTGGGAATGCAAGCTGGTGCAACCACTCTGGAAAACAGCATGGAGGTTCCTCAAAAAGTTGATAATAGAGCTACCCTATGATCCAGCATTGCACTACTGGGTATTTACCCTAAAGATACAAACGTAATGATCTCCGAAGGGGCAACTGCACCCGAATGTTTATAGCAGCAATGTCCACAATAGCCAAACTATGGAAAGAACTATAGATGTCCATCAACAGATGAATGGATAAAGAAAAGGTGGTATATATATATACAATGGAATACTATGCACCCATTAAAGAAATGAAATCTTGCCATTTTCAAAGACGTGTGTGGAATTAGAGGGTATTATGCTGAGCCATATAAGTCAATCAGAGAAAGACAACTATCATATGATCTCCCTGATATGAGGAAGTGGAGTTGCAATGTGGGGGCTTTGGGGGTAAGAAAAGAAAAAATGAACGAAGATGGGATCGGGAGGGAGACAAACCATAAGAGACTCTTAATCTCACAAAACAAACAGGGTTGCTGGGGGGAGGGGGATTGGGAGAGGGTAGTGAGGTTATGGACATTGGGAAGGGTATGTGCTATGGTGAGTGCTGTTAAGTGTGTAAACCTGGTGATTCACACCTGTACCTCTGGGGCTAATAATACATTATCTGTTTATTAAAAAAATAAAAAATAAAATTAATTAACAAAGAAAAGGATGTAAGCTGTGATATCATATACCTAAAATGTGGTGGGGAAGAGGAGGAAAGAAAGAAAGGAGGGATTATAACCCAAATGAGCGACAATCAACTTAATAGTGATTGTTATATACATAGGATGTTACATACAAACCTAATGGTAACCACGAACCAAACGTAAATGATAAAAAATAAAATAAAATAAAGAGAAAGGAAAGAAAGTATATCACTAAAAATGCCAGCAAACTACAAGAGAAGAGAGCAAGAAAGGAAAGGAACATGGAACTACAAAAACAACCATATAACAGGTAACACAATGGCAATGAGTACCAAACTATCAATAATTACTTTGAATGTAAGTGGAATAAACACACCAATCAAAAGACAAATAATGCCAGAATGGGAAAAGAGGCAAGATACATCTACATGCTGCCTACAAGAGACTCATTTCAGACCTAAACACATGCAGAATTTAAATGAAGGGATCAAAAAGCATTTATTATGCAAATGGAACCAAAAAGAAAGACAGAGTAATAATACCTTCACTAGACAAAATAGACTTTAAAACAAAGACTGTAACAAGAGACAAAGAAGAATACTTTATGAGCAAAAAGGGGGACAACCCAACAGGAGGATATATCAATGCTAAATATTTATGCACTCAACATGGGGTCATCCAAATAATAAAACTGTCTTAACAGACATATAGGACACAATCAACAGTGATATAATCATAGTAGGAGACTGTGACACCCCATTTACATCAGTGGACAGATTATTCAGAAAGAATATCAATTAAGAAAACAACGGCTTTGAAAAAATAAAATTAAATTAAGATGTTAAAAAGAAAAAAGAAAATGTAGTTTTGAATGACACATTGGACCAGATGGATCTACAGATATATTAAGAACATTCCATCCTAAAACAGCAAAATACACATTCTTTTCAAGTGCACATGGATTATTCTCTAGAATAGATCACAAGTAAGGTTACAGAACAAGTCTCAACAAATCCAAAAAGATCCAAGTCACACCATGCATCTTTTCTGACCAAAAGGCTATGCAACTAGAAATCAACCACAAGAAAAAAATGGAAAGAGCGTAAATACATGGAGATTAAAAAAAAAAAACAAAAAAAAACAAAAACATGCTACTAAACAATGAATGAGCCAGATAGGAAATTAAATAAAAAATTTAAAAATTACATGGAAATAAATAAAAATAAAAATAAATGGTCCAAAATCTTTAGGATACAGTGAAAGTGGCTCTAAAAGGGAAATTTGTAGCAGTATGAGTCTACCCCAATATACAAGAAAAATCTTATATAAACAACCTAACATTATACCTATAGGAGCTAGAAAAAGAACAAAACCCCTAATCAATAGAGGGAAGGAAATAACAAAGATTAAAGCAGAAATAAATGAAATAAAAACAAATAATTAGAGAACAGATCATTTAAACCAGAATCTGGTTTTTTAATTGATGAACAAAACTGATAAACTTTTAACTAGACTCATCCAAATAAAGAGAGAGGAAAGAGAGAGAGGAAAGGATGTCCTGGGGGGCAGGTGGGGAAGACTCGAGCAAAATCAGAAATGAAAGAGAAGAAATAACAACCAACACCACAGAAATACAAAGGATTTTAAGACAATGTTATGAAAAGTTATATGCCAACAAATTGGGCAACCTAGAAGAAATTCCTACAAACCTGTAGCATAGCAAAAGTGACGCCGGAAGAAAGAGAAAATTTGAACAGACCAATTACAAGCAATAAAATTGAATCACTAATCAAAAAACTCCCAAAACACAAAGTCCAGGATCAGAGAGCTTCACAGGAGAATCCTACCAAACATTCAAAAAAGAGTTATTATCTATTTTTCTCAAACTATTCCAAAAAGTAGAAAAGGAAGGAGAGCTTCCAAATTCATTCTATAGGGTCAGCATAATCCTGATTTAAAAAAAAAAAAAAAAAAAAAAAAAAAAAAACAGATAAAGACACTACCAAAAAAGGAACCACAGGCTAGTACCTCGGATGAACACAGACTCAAAAATCCCCAACAAAAGATTAGCATACTGAATTCAATAATATATTTAAAAAATCATGTATCACAATCAAGTGGGATTTATTCCTGAGATGCAAGGGTAGTTCAATATTTGCAAATCAACCAGTGTGATATATTGGTGTGATACATCAATAAGAGAAAGTGTAAGAACGTGATCGATTCAAAAAATGCAGAAAAAGCATTTGACAAAGTACAATATCAATTCATGATAAAAACCCTCTGTGTGGCTCAGTGGGTTGGGGCCTCTGCCTTCACTCAGGTCATGGTCCCAGGGTCCTGGGATCGAGCCCCGCCTCGGGCTCTCTGCTCAGCAGGGAGCCTGCTTCCTTCTCTCTCTCTCTCTGCCTGCCTCTCTGCCTACTTGTGATATCTGTCTCTCAAATAAATAAATAAAATCTTTAAAAAAATAAAAGTAGGTTTAGAGGGAATATACCTCAGCATAATAAAGTATTATTTTTTATTCTTCTTATTATATTATATAATATATGGCATATATTATATATTATATTAGTATTATTTATTATATATACTTATAATATAATAAAGTATACTATCAGCATAATAAAGTACTGTATGAAAAATCCATAGCTACCATCATACTCAATGGGGAAAAACAGAGAGCTTTTCCTCTAAGATCAGGAACAAGACAAGGATGTCTACTCTCACTACTTTTATTCAACATAGTCCTGGAAGTCATAGCCATAGTAATCAGACAACAAAATAAAATAAAATTCACTTAAATTGGTAAGAAAAAAGTAAAACTTTGACGATTTGCAGATTACATATATATATATATATATATATATATATATGATGAGATATATATATACATATGTATGTATGTCTGTGCGTGTGTATACATATATATATATATATATATATACATACACGCACATCCAAAGCAGCAGTACTTCAAGCTATATAGATAGATTAATAGATAGGTAGATAGATAATCATCTAATATGACCTTAAAGACTCCACCAAAAAATTACAAGAACTCATAAATGAATTCAGTAAGATCACAGGATACAAAATCTATGTACAAAAATCTGTTACATTCCTATACACTAATAATGAAGTAACAGAAAGAGAAATTAAGGAAATAATCCCACTTACAATTGACCCCAAAATAATAAAATACCTAGGCACAAACTTAACCATGGAGGTGAAGGTCCTGGACTTTGGAAACTATAAAACACTGACAAAAGAAATTAAAGATGACACAAACAAATGGAAAGATATTCCATGCTCATGGATTAGAAGAATATTGTTAAAATGTGTATGCTACCCAAAGTAATCTACAGATTGAATGCAATCCCTATCGAAACACCAGCAGTGTTTTTTACAGAACTAGAACAAATAATTCTCAAATTTGTAAGGAAACCACAAATGACACTGAATAGCCAAAGAAATCTTGAAAAGAGAATAAAATTGGAGGCTTCACAATCTCAGGTTTCAGGATATACTACAGAGAAGTAGTAAATAAAATAGTATGGTACTGGCACAAAAACAGACACACAGATCAATAGAACAGGGTAGACAGCCAAGAAATAAACCTATGATTATATGGTCAGTTAATCTTCAACAAAGGAGGCAAGAACATGCAATGGGAAAAGGACAGTCTCTTCAACAAATGGTGTTGGGAAAACTGGACAGCTACTTGTAAAAGAATGTATCTGGACCACTTTCTTAGACCATACACAAAAATAAACTCAAATAGATGAAGAACCTAAATGTGAGACCTAAAACCATAAAAATACTAGAAAAGAGCACAGGAAGTATTTTCTCTAACATAAACTGTAGCAACATTTTTCTAGATGTATCTCCTGAGGAGAGGGAAACAAAAATAAAAATAAACTATGGGGACTACATCAAAATAAAAATCTTCTATAAAGCAAAGGAAACAATCAACAAAACTAAAAGACAACTTACTGAATGGGAGAAAGTATTTGCATATGACATAGTTGATAAAGGGTTAGTATCCAAAATATATAAAGAACTTATTCAACTCAACACACACACACACACACACACACACACACACACACACACACCAAAAAATTATTAACCCCTTTTAAAAATGGGCAGAAGACATGAACAGACATTTTTCCAAAGAAGACATACAGATGGTCTACAGACACATGAAAGGACACTTAACATCACTCATCATCAGAGAACCGCAAATCAAAACCACAATTGATTTTACTTCACACCTGTCAAAAGGTTAAAATCAAAAACACAAGAAACAACAAGTCTTGGCAAGGATGCAGAGAAAATTAGCAGATTCACCCACAACTGGTGGCAATACAAACTGGTATAGCCACTGTGGAAAACAACATGGAGGTTCCTCAAAAAGTTAAAAATAGAATTACCCTATCATCCAGCAATTCCACTACTGGGCATTTTCCCAAAGAATATGAAAATACTAACATGAGGGCGCCTGGGTGGCTCAGTGGGTTAAGCCGCTGCCTTCGGCTCAGGTCATGATCTCAGAGTCCTGGGATCGAGTCCCGCATCCGGCTCTCTGCTCAGCAGGGAGCCTGCTTCCTCCTCTCTCTCTCCGCCTGCCTCTCTGCCTACTTGTGATCTCTCTCTGTCAAATAAATAAATAAAATCTTTTAAAAAAGAAAATACTAACATGAAAAGTGATAAGCACATCTATGTTTATTGCAGCACTATTGACAAATAAAAATTAGGAAGCAGCCCAAGTATCCATAGATAGATGAATAGATAAAAAGGAAGTGACATATATATGTGTGTACACACAGATGCACAGACATACACACCCACATACACAGAGACATACACACACACACAATGGAATTTTACTCAGCCATAAAAATGAATAAAATTTTGCCATCTGCAATGACATGGATGGGTCTAAAATCTTAAATGAAATAATTCAGAGAAAGAGAAATACCATATAATTTCATTCATATGTGCAATTTAAGAAACAAACAAACAAAGAAAAGAAAGACAAACCAAAATACAGACTTTAACTACAAAAAGAGGAGGTGGGTGGGGTTATGGGTGAAACAGGTGAGGGGGATTAAGGGTGCACTCACGGTGAGCACTGTGTAATGTGCAGAATTATTGAATTACTATATTGTACCCTTGAACCTAATATAATATTGCATGTTAACTATAATGAAATTAAAATTTTTTAAGAGTGATAATTTCTTGGGGTGCCTTGGGGGTTCAGTCAGTTAAAGCGGCTGCCTTCAGCTCTGGTCATGATCCCAGGGTCCTGGGATGGAGCCCTGCTTGGTGCTCCCTGCTCAGAGAGGCTGCTTCTCCCTCTCCCTCTACCTTCCGCTCTGCCTACTTGTGCTGTCTCTATCTCTCTGTCAAATAAATAAATAAAATCTTTTAAAAAGGGGTATTTTATCATATACAATAACAATTTTTAAAAATGGACTTTATGAAAAAGAATTAGAACATTTCAACACCCAAGTAGTCCCCCTTATGTCCCATCTCGGGTACCGTCTTCCCTGAAAGTTAACCATGGTCCTGAATTCTAATACCAAAATCAAAGCTTTGGTTCTCAGCTTCATCTGAATGAAATCATATGGCATGTACTTCCTTGTGCCTGGGTTCTTCTCTCAATATTGTATTTTTGAGATTTATCCATATTGTGCATGACAGCAGCGCATTCCTCATTATTGCTAGAGGGTTTCATTTTGTGACTCTACTGAGATTTAGGGAATTCTTCACTACAGCAAATAATTACACACATCTTTTGGTGTGAAAATCACATATTTCTGGTGGCCTAAGGAGGGAGCTAGGCTATAGGCTACTATGTATGTTCAGTTTTCACAGACACTAAGAAGTTTTCCCAACTCCATCTACCCATTTACATTCCCACCAACCATCTATGAATGTTCCAGTTCTTCCACATGCTCAGTGGTGTGGTCCGTCTCTCCACTACAGCCATTCTGATGGAAGCAGTATAGTATTGGGATTGTAGGTATACTTTGAATTTTCAAGAGGTTAATGAAGTTGAGTCATCCCGTTTTCTTACCCTTTCAACATTCACCAAGCCAGGAGCCCACCTTGGTCGTTCAATTCCTCTCTGGTTACATACCTAAGAGGGATGCAGCCCTAAGAACCAAGGGTGTGTACCCTCATTCTCTCAAAGCCATCCTGCCTACTGGCCCTTGTCACGGTCTACCAATCACTTCCACATCAAGTTTCAATCTCCCGTGTGTATCCCCCATCCAGTGTTCAGTCTCTGCTCTCCTGAAGGAGCCAATCTGACACCCACCCCTTCAGCTTATCAGATAACCTTACACGCCACTTGCACCAAGAAAGTCAGGTTCCTCTACTGTCAGCACCTACAAATTCCCTGTGGTTCTTACCATTTACTTCCTTTCTCCAGCCCCAGAGAAAGCACTGTCCTTCCTACTCATGAAAAACATTAATCCCTCGAAAAAAAAAAAAAAGTGTTCTTTTCAGTTTGCTTTGTCATTTATTATCCAACGTGACCAAATACAAATGACCTGACCTCTCTTGGACTAAGGTTTCTTACCTGGAAAATGAGAATATTGCTCACCTCATGAAACTGCTGTGAAAATTAATGGACAGCATGCTTAAAATGCCCCATTCAATACCTGACAGGTATTTCATGCTCAGTAATGTTTTCTTTCCATTTCTCCTTTTCTTTTTGCACTGTTACTAATCTCCTCCTTTGAACTTAGAAGCATTAAGATGGAAAATAAAAACCAGTTGGCTTTTGCAATGAGACATATTGAGACTGGAAACCTAATGTTTATCAGTGACTAGCTCAATTACTAATTTTGCTAAATCAGCCAATCAGCCTGTCACACTCTAAAAAGGATCTGGGGATGTTATACTCAGAAGTGTGACAATTACAAGTCATTCAGGGTAACTGTGCTTCCAGACTAAGAGTCTCAAATCATGGGCTGTTTGGGCTTATCTATCCAGCAATGCATATGTTTAGGCAGCATAAGTTTCATTTGGTTGGCTGGTTGGTTGGTTGGTATTTGGTTGGCTGGTTAGAGGGCTTTATTTAAAGTGTCCAGAATTAATTATTAGGATAATTTACATAAGATTTCTGAAATTTGGACTTCTTTTGAAAAAAACTGGAAGATGTAGCAATAGCTCATCTCCCTTTATGAACAATCACCTAAAGATGAGCAGCCACTACACCTTCCTTGCCCCCAAGGCTGGCCATATACTTTCTGGCTTGCCGCACTCCCCTCTCATCCCTAGTCTCTTCCACCAGGTCAGTCTCTCTCATTTGCACCACCTGCCTAGACCTTGATGCTTATTTAAATTTGCTACCTCTTCTCCAGATTCTTATTGAACTGAATGATTAATTGCCTGAGAGTTACAGAGCACTTGTAATGCATTTAACATTGTTTATTTTACAAATATAGACTCTCTGTCCTCCAAATTCTTACAACTTGCAATGTCAAGCCTCATTAGTCTCCTGCTATAGCAAATTGTCACAAACTTAGTGACCGAAAATAATACAAATGTATTATCTTACAGTTATGGACATCAAGAGTCCAGAATAAGTCTCATTGGCTTCAGTTAGAGTTGGCAGAGCCACATCCCCTCCTGGGGGCTCTAAAGGAGAATCTGTTTCTTACCTTTTCCAGTTTCTAGAGATTATGCTGATTACTTGGTTCATGCCCACTTTCTCCATCTTCCAAGCTGGCAATGACTGGCTGAGACTTTCTCATACTGCATCATTCTGACAGTCCACTGCCTCCTTTTTCCACTCGTATGGACCTTTGTGATTAAAAAGGACCCATCCAGATAATCTAGGATACTTTCCCCATCTCAAAGTCATCAGATTATCAACCTCAGTTCCATTTGCCACTTTAATTCCCTCTTGCCAGGCAACATAACATATTCACAGATTCCAGGGATTAGGACATGGATCACCTGGGGGTAGAAGCGTGATTCCATCTACCACAGTCCTCAGCACTGTTACCAAGCCTGTCTTTCCTTGAAAAATCTGGTTGAGACAGGATTGCTGATTGACCTAATAGTGCTGTTACAGATTTTCATTCAATTCAAAAACAAAACAAAAGAAAATAATACAAGCCTCCAAAATACAAACAGCTCATATCTAGCATTATTATTTGTCATGGTAAAGCAAAGCAGTTTTCTCCTGCACACCTGTGCCTATAAATGCCAACCAGTGCTTTGTGCTTGTTCCACCCCCCACCAAAAAAAAAAAAAAAAAATACCACCAGTTTTATGAGTTGTTAGCAGGAAGGAAGGAGTGAAAGGCAAGTGAAAAGGATAATAGCTCCAGAACCAAGTACAATCTCACTTGGAGACCAAAAAAAAAAAAAAAAAAAAAGAAAAAGAAGAAGAAATACTCAAGAGCACACCAAGGAAACTTCTATGTTGCCTAGGGTACTCTAAACCCTGAGCAAAGCTCTGAATAATCTTTTAGTCTGAGAGTAATCCTAAACCTGAGTATAAATCCTCTAAGTGTCCATGAATATTCTGTCATATTCTCTCTCAACAATGTTTCATAAATTGCCTGGGGAAAGTCACCTGACTCACCCATGACACTATCAGAACGAAACAGGGAAAAACAAATAGAACAAAGCAAGCAAAATCACAAGGGATACTTTCATCTGTTATTTCTTCTCCAAATAGACCATCAGGGCATTGTTTCCAGTTTGGGGAAACAAACAAACAAACAAAGAAACAAAAGAATGGAAACTCAGGTCCAACTTTTATATATCTCCAATGAGCTGGGATCCAGATTTCCTTTGCTACCTCAAATTTTTAAGTAACGAACCTTACAAATGGTATGATATCTTTAAAATCTGGTTTACTATCTATGTCTTTTTCTCTGTAGGGAATTTTTAAGTACACCAAATAAATTCTAAATATGTTACCATGCACTTCAATTCATTTCTTAAATCATATACAATGTTACTTGGTAATCCAATTCATTGGGATAAATCTAGCTGTGAAGGTGGCCAACATGGCTGACCTTGCCCTGCGTGAAACATTTCCATTTCCATTCCCACACCATCTTACTGGAGTCAATGCTGCTATCAAATCACTCTTGTCTTCCAACTTCTAAACTCTTCCTCAAATCTTCTTAACTGTCTCTATCTCCTTGACTTCATTTTCCAACACTAACCACAGTGTTAAGTAGTTAACAGGGTAAATTTCTGTTCTCCCCATGAGGACAGGGGCCATTATCTGCCTCTTTCTTCCAAGTTTCAGCCTGGCACACAATTGGCTCACAAACACTGATGAATGAATAAATGCTCCCAAACCTTACTTTTCTTATTAACACTCTTACTTGTATTCATGCTGGGCACTATTTTTAGGTGTTTTGCATGTCTTAATTCATTAATTCTCATAACAAATTCTGTTACATGGGGACTAATGTTTCCTTTTTTAAACATAAGAAAATGGGCACAGAGAGACTCACTATTTTTAGGTGTTTTGCATGTCTTTTTTTTTTTAATTTTTTATTTTTTATAAACATATATTTTTATCCCCAGGGGTACAGGTCTGTAAATCGCCAGGTTTACACACTTCACAGCACTCACCAAAGCACATATGTCCCAATGTCCATAACACCACCCTCCTTCTCCCAACCCCCTCTCCCCAGCAACCCTCAGTTTGTTTTGTGAGATTAAGAGTCACTTATGGTTTGTCTCCCTCCCAATCCCATCTTGTTTCATTGATTCTTCTCCTACCCACTTAAGCCCCCATGTTGCATCACCACTTCCTCATATCAGGGAGATCATATGATAGTTGTCTTTCTCTGCTTGACTTACTTCGCTAAGCATGATACGCTCTAGTTCCATCCATGTTGTCGCAAATGGCAAGATTTCATTTCTTTTGATGGCTGCATAGTATTTCCACATCTTCTTTATTCATCATCTATTGATGGACATCTAGGTTCTTTCCATAGTTTGGCTATTGTGGACACTGCAGCTATAAACATTCGGGTGCACGTGCCCCTTCAGATCACTACGTTTGTATCTTTAGGGTAAATACCCAGTAGTGCAATTGCTGGGTCATAGGGCAGTTCTATATTCAACATTTTGAGGAACCTCCATGATATTTTCCAGAGTGGTTGCACCAGCTTGCATTCCCACCAACAGTGTAGGAGGGTTCCCCTTTCTCCGCATCCTCGCCAGCATCTGTCATTTCCTGACTTGTTGATTTTAGCCATTCTGACTGGTGTGAGGTGATATCTCATTGTGGTTTTGATCGCATGTCTTAATTCATTAATTCTCATAACAAATTCTGTTACATGGGGACTAGTATTTCCTTTTTTAAACATAAGAAAATGGGCAGAAAGACTCAATAATTTATACAAAATCATACAGCTATTAATAACAGATAACATTTATTAAGTACTTAATACATGCCAGGCAGGGCTACAGCTAGTCACCTAAGGTGACTATGCTCACATTACAAAAGGAATGTCATTCTTGGAAGGATAAATTATAAAAGGCACCCCCTCCTTCTTGATAAGTAAGCCCCATCCAGGGCCCAGGGCTTTTAGGTTGAAAGCAGGTTCTTACCCATACTGGCCCCTTGACTCAGCCTTTCCTCAGGGCACAGCCTGAACAACAGTGCCACATACTGCTCTGAGGACTAAATGGTGACTAACTCACAGCAATCCAATGACATAGGCATCAGTACTATCACGTGAATTTTGCAGAAGCAAGAACATAAGTTCCTGGGCCCAGAGAAGATTGCTCAGAGCTGTCCAGCTACTGAGTCACAGAGGTAGAATTTAAGCCCAGTCATTGTGGTCCCAGAGCCCACACACCTAACAATACTCCCAACTGAATTTCTTCATCTAGGTTCCTGGGACAGTTTCCTAACTGGTGTCCATGCCCCACAGTGTGTCCCACATTTTAATTCACTACTGTGGCCACAACGAGTTTCTAAAGATATAAATCTGACCATGTCTCTTTCTTACTCACACATGTCAGTAGCTCTCCCATTACTCTCAAGATCAAATCAAGACTCCTTCCTATGGCTGAGAAGGCTCCTTATGATCTGCTCCTGGTCACCCTGCAGCCCAGAGCCTTCTATCTCTCCCCTCACTGCACACAATGACATAATGACATGTAACATATAACTCCATGAATCTTCATCCTCCTTCCTGCCTCGGGCATGATAATCTTTCCACATGGAACCCTTTCCCTCCCCTGCTGCAGTTGACTAGCTACTACTCATACTTTCAGTCTTTGCCTAAATGTCACCTCAGATGCATGTTCCTGGAACACTCAGTCTAAATCAAACCCCTTGGGGCGCCTGGGTGGCTCAGTGGGTTAAAGCCTCTGCCTTCTGCTCAGGTCATGATCCCAGGGTGGGATCGAGCCCCACATTGGGCTCTCTGCTCAGCAGGGAGCCTGCTTCCTCCTCTCTCTGACTGCCTCTCTGCTTACCTGTAATCTCTGTCTGTCAAATAAATAAATAAAATCTTTAAATCAAACCCCTCATAGCTTCTCTCATCAGACCCATGGGTTTCTTAACAGCAATACTACACAAATGGGATTATTCAATGAACACCAGCTTTCCCCAATTGGCAGGGGCCATCTCTGTTTTGTTAACTATAAGCTCAGCATTTAACACACTTCGTAGCACATAAAGACAGCCAAATCTTTCTAAATATCCCTACTGGGTGCTCACTGTCCTACCCCATCACTGCATTTACCACAAGATACAGTAACTACCTGATTATTTCTACAATCCTCTTTTAGGCTATAACTATCTAAAATACTGTAAGTATAAACACTGTGTCTGAACTTGGAGTCCACTACTGAAACTCCAGTATCTAACACAATGCCCACCACATAGTAGACACGCAAACATTCCAGAAAAAAATGAGGGAACAAGCATAAGTAACTGCCCCTACAGAGTAAAAATCCTCTTTATTATTATTATTGCTGCAAATGACATCATGTATTGAACTATTGTTATACTTTAAGGACTTTGGAAAAACAGCATCTATATGGAGCACTGAGAGAAAGTTATCAGCTTCAAAATCCAACCCAGTATATCCACTAGCCACAACAGACCGAGGTGAAAAGGGGCCACTCATTTACAAGCCAATGGCGTAGTCAGAAGTCTCATCAGTGGCCACTTAAACAGAGAAATCAGCATCTACTAGCCAAGTCCTATAGAGAGCAAAGGCCACAGAACTACCCAGACTAAAACTATCATACTAATCAGTAGACACTGGATTACCTCCCATTAAAGGTAGATTATGATGGCCCAAACGCTTCTGAAATGATAATTAAATGACAACCCATCATTCTGAAAGGGATGGAGGAATGCATTCAAATGAAAAGCAAAAGCAAAGTAAAATATATTATTAATAGCATCTTAAAAGACTATGGAGGAAAAGCCATTCTTGAAAAAGATCATTTACCCAATGGCAGATAAAAGCATCTTTTCTACATATAATATATGCAATGGAGGCAACATTATATCTCACTGTGACCTGTTTCCAGAAAGTCTACCTGGACTTGACAACAGTGATAAGATCTTCAGAGTTCTAGAACAGGACTAGACTGTTTTGCCTACTGGCCAGTCATGATTGCCAACTTCTATATGAAGGAAAGTCAGAGCAGTCTTGGAGCCCATAAGCATGAAAGGTAACCAGTTTGTGTTATGGTAATGACAGTGATTCCAAAATGACACAAATGTTCTGATGCTTAATTAATGAGATTATCTATGACAATACAAATACCCTAGTGTGTTCTCACTAGTGAAGTGGACATGCGTTGAGTGAATCAAGCTTCATCTTCTCCAGAATTCAAAGTCAAGTCTCTTTCCACCCACAGACCAATTAACTCCACACTCTGCTTCTAATACCAAAATTCTGAAGATAGGGTTAGAAAAGTTTGCATACTGAATTTACCTCCATTGAATATCCTTTTATTGTCTCTGTCTTGCTACCCAGCATCTCATCAGCACTGAAGTGCACACCTTAACCCAAGTGATGCTGATTTTTCTGCTGTTTGGTTTCTTACCCGAGTAACTGAAGAACCTAACCCCTTGACATAAAATAGAAGCAAGAGTAAAACAGTGCTTAAAAAACAAAATATCGTATAGCTGACAACATGCACTGTGGTTTTATCTGCTTTAAAGCTGCACGCCGAGCCTGACAGCATCCACTACCCGCAGTGAAGACTCCCAGGCAGCAATGAGGGTCCCACATTCACAGTTCCTGCCCTGGGCCAGCAAAGCATTGAAGCTCTCCTTTCTGCTCTGCCGACCTATTGTGTCTGCTAATAGGCAACATTCCCCTTGAGTAATGAATCTAGGACAGATTTCTTCTACAGCAGTCTTTAAAATTATAGCCAGGTAAAAACCTTAAAAATCTCTCAACCAGATAAATTGTTTGGCCTATTTACTGCATTGCCAGTGACTGGCTTTTGTTTTTAAGAACACTTTCATGAAACAGGGCTTTGGGTCTTTCTTACCAAGCATAACTGATCCAGTCAGTCACCTTTCTTCACTTTTATGCTTAGTCAGCTATTTCTGGCCTCAAAAGTTATTTTCTCCAGTAAAAGGAGTGCTGCCCCCAGATCACTAAAACTTGAGTGGGCAGAAGAGCGTGGCCCATAGTTCCCTTCTCAAGAAGACCGCAGCAGTACTGAGGGCTCAGTCTTAGGAGGTCCTGAGTCATGGACATTCAAGCGATGCTAAGTGGGTACATGACTTGGTGGCCCAGGACTTGAAAATTTCAAGAAGGGTAAGCCAATACAACATTCCTCTGCCCCCGATTCTGTGATGACGTCTGTATGTATAGTCTGTTGGGGGCACAAATGTCCTATAAAGGAGGTTTTGTTTTTTTTTTTTAATACACAAAGGCAATAGGGGTAAAGTTCACTATTCGGTGCTTGTGTGTGAATTAGAAAAAGATACCCTTCATCCATACCCCATCTCAGATGGACTTCAGCTTTCCTGGTCCCTCTTTCCTGGCCTCCCATGGTCATGGAATAGCACCTGAATTTCTCTCCAGCATCAGAGCAATTTTTAAGCTCCCATTCATTCATCATGCCTCTCGGGCATGTCTGTGGGTAAGGCAATGGAGCTGTGGAGAATCTAACAGTGAGTAAAACAGTTCCTTCAGAAAAGGTTCCTCACTCCCAGTGAATGAATGTCAAGAGCAATGGTGTAGAAGATGCTGAGATAAAACATTCCTGGTGCTGGAGAATATTCTGGTTTCAGTGAAGTATAGCACATTCATGGGTGACAGAGCTTGTAAGAGAGCTGGCCACAAATAGTCAAGAGAACACCCTAAATTAAAGCAGTTTCGCAGGAGGGAAACAATGTGCCAACACTGAGCTTTGAGGACCTAGACTGGGTGATGGTCAACAGGACAAATCAGTGTATGTAAATGGTAGAGGAAATCTGGAGGTCACAAGCCAGTTAGGAAGTGGATAGAGTACATTATTGTCTAAACATGCACCACCCTCTACCAAGAGAGTAATATACATTCCTAATCCATGAAATTCAGGCCTCGCTATAAGACTGTCTTTAAACGACAAAATGAGAATAAGTAGAGTATGTGCCATTTCCAAGCAAAACATCTAGAGCCATTGTATGATTCTATTATATGCTCCTTTACCTTTGTCACAATATCCCAGATTGCAAATACTCCTTTATTTTGGGTCCCCGAGGGGCAACAGTACACAGCAGAGCTCCAGCCATCTCATAATAAGCAAGTGCCAGGATCAAAAAATACTGCTTTCTTTTCATAAATGATTCAGTTTTACAGATTTTTTGTTAATACAGCGTCACTTACCCCAAGCTCCCAGACATGAAAAGCTAACACCCTAAAAAGGTGAAAGCAATAAGATTTTAGACTAGATAGGCTCAAGGAGTACTGGGTAGGAAAGGACAAACACAGCAATAACCATTATTGTTGATTATTGTTGGTTATTATACAACAAACCATCATCCAACATTCATTTAGCATTTATGTGTCCAGCATTATGTTAATCACATCTCATTTGGTCCTCGTAGAGCTAGAACTCAAACACCCATCTAGGAGGGGTACAAGCTCTTACCCATTTTTTTCTTCAACAACCAGTAATTAGTTAACTCATCAGGCCTGGCTTGCTCAAACCCTGCATATTCTCAAAAACAAACATGTCTTCAGAACCGGTCCTTGCCTGGCTCCAAGCCCAAGGGCATTCTAGTGAATGTCTCTTTCTTCCCTGGATATCTGGAATCTAAGCAGCTGAGAGAAGTCATGCTAGCACTGCGTGACCACATAACTGACCCCCAATAGAAACTCTGAACATCAAGACTCAGGTGAGCTTCCTTCATTGGCAATATTGGTGAGATGTCACACATCATTACTCAGAGAATCAAGTGAATCCATGAAACCACAATGGGAAAGAACCACACTGGGAAAGCCTGCACCTCATTTCTCCCAGGCTTTGCCCTATGACTCTTCCCCTTTTCTCATTTTAATCTGTATCCTTTCACTATAGTCAACCATGTGTGAGAGAGTTGTTCTAAGTCCCATGAGTCATTTGACAAGCCACCAAAGCCTGAGGACAGTCTTCAAAAGTCCCGAAACAGCACAGAACTTAAGACAGGTGAGTGTCAAAAGTGACCCCAAATGTTCAAACCTGGCTGGCTCAAAAAACAGTGGCTCAAGAACAGAAATGAGAAAGTCAGGAGGAACTGATGAGCAGGGGTGGGAGGCGATAAAGGAGGAGGCTGAGAAGCCAGGTAGAGCGAGGAGGCCAAGTTGGGTGGTTGACTTACTAGATTTGATTTCCATACGCAGGTAGGAATGGGCAATGGGAAATGTACAAACGGAGTCTTTGCTAGAAGTCCAGGATAGACTCACACAGTTAGGGGCTGAAACCACAAGAATGAGTGAGATTGCTGAGGAAAAGATCGAAGAAAGGGAACAGCAAGGAGGTGAACACAAACTGAGGAGGATGTAACATGGCTGCCAATGAGAAGGAAGATGACTTCTACCTGGATGGGCTGTTTGATTTTATGTAAATTTTTATTAATCCAGCTATACCATAGACTTTACACAAGAAAATCACTGCTAAAGAGTTTTTGCCAATATGTAAATAGCACAAAAAATCAGCAGTATTGATTTTCTCATAGAATCTCTCTTTTCAAGTGCACTTAAAATCTTATCTCATGAACAAAGCATTCAGAAATGACTGTGATAACCATCGATAACTTCCAAATAAACTTGTGTGAAGGGAAGCCCCTGGTATTCATGATTCTGGTTCATGCATTTGTGGGGCTGCCACCAAAGATATTTTTAATAGGTTTATTTATGTTGTTAGCCACCCAAAAACTGAGGTCAAAAGAAAGACACCAGTAAAGCCAGTCGAACTGCATCACTGCATCTGCCTCAACAGCAAACAGAGCTAGAGGCCAAGAACTTCAATTCAAGCATTTTGTTTTTGCTTCTGCCCCCTCCTCCAGGTGTGATTTGTTTTCTGTCGCATTGTGCTTCTAGATTTTCTTTTTTTCTGTACAAGAATGGACTTGGTATCAATTCAGAGGTTCCTTTACATGACGCTGCAGTGGAAGCCACAGGTTCTGCCTGCCTATTTCCTCTTTTCCCTGAAAAGACAACCCCCACCAAGTTTATGTCCTCCTGTGTAATTCTCACCGAGGTCTCAGCAAACACGTGCTCACCTTGGCAGGGGTGGGATGGGGGGGTTCTACCCTTTTATATGCCATAATAACATGCATTCTACATTCAGAAGAACACTATGAAGTGGTTCTCGGGACTCATACTTGACAGTGAACACAGGGGAAACCTCATTCAGGTATACAGCCAGTCTTGTCCCTACCACACTCCTTGCAATGGAGAATTCCACTCCTTGGTCTTACTCTCAAGTTGGTGAGAAAGTCATCAAAGTGCAACATTCAAAGTGTCTCAAAGGCTCCCCCGTGTGGGCACATGAAAAATAATTCATCAGAGCAAAAGTTATTGGAATAACTGCAGAATAAGAACAACAGGGATCAAATTTCAGATCTCAAAAACATGCTAAGGTACAAGAACACACCACATTATGTAATTATTACTCTATTTACACATGTGACATGTTTAAAATCTAAAAGAACAATTTAGTGGGCTGATTTCGTGCAGAGAGTAGCATGAACAAAGAAATCCATGCGTGAAAAAAAAAATGATTTTTCTGTAAGAGGTGTGGAAAAAAAAGAAAATAATGAAAAATAATTGGATTTGTTTCAACTGTAAGTACACACAGAAATAAGACATAAGCCATAAGAATATAACATTAGCAAATGATTTATATATTTCAGCCCAAGAAAGGAATTACATGAAAACCAAAACATTTGTTGCACTTTCCAGAAAGCATTTTCATGATGGAAATATTTTCAGATATCACCTTTGTGCACTTTATCTCTCCCTTAGGAGAAAACATATGATAGCTAAGACTGCTATGCCAATCAGTGACTTTCAAACAAAAGGTAGACTTTCAGAACATTAAAACTAAGGCTGGCAAAGATTTTTTTTTTTTCAACCTCTGTCTTCTACAGATGAAGAGAGTCAACTCAGAGATATAAGTGGTCTTGTCTAAGCTCAAAGAACTGACAGGAAAGCTAAGAGCAGACCCCTACTCTTGTGTATTCTAGTCTAATCATTATTCCTTTACACCGTGCTATCTCCCAACTGTTAATAATAGTAACAAATAAAAAATAGAAAGTATACTAACAATTAGTTCGTCTCATACTAAAAGGAGCTAAGCACTTATTCTATGATGACATGTTTTTAAGTACATTGCATAAGTTAACTCATTGGACACTGAGAAGAATCCTGAGGTTCTATTATTATCTGTTATTATCCATTATTATCTGACAGAGTAAGTGGTAGAGCCACTCTACTAGCTAGCCAAGAAATCTAGCTCCAGAGACCAAATTCTTTAACACAGATAATTAAATAGGATACAGAAAGTAAAACTGTTATTCAAAATGCAAAGGGGCATCGTCTATAGGATTAAACCTTACTCTTTAGGCAACATAAAACTGAAAGCTATGACGCCTGGGTGGCTCAGTTGGTTAAGTATCTGCCTTCGGCTTAGATCATGATCTTGGGGTCCTCGGATCAAGTTCTGCACTAGGGTCCCTGCTTAGTGGGAAGTCTGCTTCTCCCTCCTGCTCTACCCTCCCCCCATCTCATGCACATTCACTCTCTGTCTCATGCTCTCTCAAATAAATAAATAAAATCTTTCAGACGCTATGGTAGTTAAAACAGAAGAGGATCAATTTAAAAGGAATAAAAAAACACCTCCAGAGGAAGGTGTTACTCAATTAACGAACAGACTTGAAGTTTTCTAAGTAACCAATTTCATGTAAGTCATCTAAATAGAAGGTTGCATTCTCTACTATACCAACTGAAATCATGCTCATCTATAACTAGAATTTATTCTTATATATTCATTAAGGCAATCCCTCCTCTAGGCAACTCTCTTTGAGCCTATTTGCCATGCAATAAGACCAGATTTCTTAATGGGGGCATGTATTAGGGGGCAGCAGTCCTGACCAGGGGCAGGGAGGGGGGTACCCACCTACCTCTTCTTTAATCCAAATTAATATAAACTTCATAAAAACAACAGGGACTGCCCCATTTCCAAACTCAACAGAAATGATAAGTCTTACCTTGCCAAACCTCTGTTGTTTGGTCCTTGGTCCTCCCCCAGATACTTCCTTTCTCTTGGCTTCTATGACCTCAGTCCCTTGGCCCTTGTCTGGTCTTTCACTGCTCTTTAGCAAGTTCCTCCTCATAAATTTGCTTGTCAAAGGTTGGTATTCCCAGAGTTTTTTGGATTATCCCCTGCCCCCCACCCATTTCCACACTTGGCATGAATGACCACGCTCGTACCCACAGCTTCCAGCCCTATTGAGGGCCTGATGCTTGGCTTCCAGACTCGGATCTACGAGCTATTTCTCACCTTTAAGCTCAGTAATGTCCCATGGCATATCTCAGACTCAGCATCATCAAATCTAAACCCCTTATATTTCACCAAAAATCTTATTTGCCATCCCCATCTTCCTTAGTTTGTTTAATGGATTCTCCCAGCCTACAAGCCCAACCCTGAATCACCTGAGACTTGTTCCCTCTCTCCCACAGCATATCCACCTAGATTGATATTGCTATGAATTGTACTTTCTTTCTTTTTTTAAAAAAGATTTTATTTATTTATTTGTCAGAGAGAGAGAGCATGTGCCAAGCAGAGGGAGAGGCAGGCAGAAAGAGAAGCAGGATCCCCAGTGAACAAGGAACCCGATGCAGGACCTGATCCTAGGGCCCTAGGAACATGACCTAAACCAAAGGCAGACACTTAACCCACTGAGCCACACAGGCGTCCCTGAACTGTACTTTCTAAACTGCTTTTGAGTCTTCCCTTCTCACTCCCATGCTCGTGGAAATGGCCATACCTCCACCCTCATCATTCTGTCTCTTCCCATGAAAAAAAAAAATAAATAAATAACCCTACATTAAGTTAGGTTCCACCAAAAATATACCCTGGTAAGAATTTGAGTGCCAAGAGTCACAGGAGAAGTGATCCCAGAATGCTAATGTAGGGGGTATGGAAGAACAAGACTGAGAAGGAAGTCAATGCTAGTGTGTTAAGGATCAGATAGTTACTGTGAGCAACTAAAGTTCAGGTCCACTAGGGACCATCTGAGCATGTTGCACATCTACCCCACCCCAGGAGCAAAGAAGCTGAAATATTTATTCATCAGTGTTTGAGGGCTGCTCCCAAGGGTTTTCACTCCCAGCTCCTCTAGCCTGCCTCTGTACAGTCTTGCAAACCAGTACTGCTGAAACTTGAGCACCTGTCAAGAACACTGGCTGCTGAGAGAAAACATGGGTGGAGCAGCGGTAGCACCTGTTCAAATCCCTGCAAGGCCCCCAGAGGCTTTAGAGAAAAGCCAAGTGTCTCTGCACAGCCCACATGTTCCATCATCTGTCCCTTGCTTTCACCATTTTCCAGGCTTTCTGCCCTAACACTGCTGTGCTCAATTCCAGTCTTAACCAACCTTCCAGCGGGTCCCAGGACCCTGATGCTTGCTGCCTCTGTGTTTTGACCTTACTATTCTCTCCTCCGGGAATATCAACCTCTCCCTACCAACCATATTCTCACCTACCCCAAATTTTTGACAAGATACAGATGGCAAATTTCTACATCTCAGCATTTCAAGCTTTCTTTCAATTCCCTGCACCCACACTGAGCCCGTCTGCCTGTGAGCCTGCCCTGCCTTGTGTCTGTCTCTCTTACCAAATTGTGCAGGAGTTACTCACCCATGTGGCTGGACCAGCCCTCTGGAGTATGAACTCCAGACCAGCAAGGACTGTACATGATTGATCCCTGCCTTCCCAGAGTCCAACACAAGGAAGAGAAACAACTGGAAAAACATCTAAATATTCCTGACAAGTCTATGTATCATATACAATTAATAGTTTAGGTCTCCAATTAATAAGCCAAACAAAAACTAGACCAAAGGGGGGGGGGAAACAGGGAGGGGAGGAATAACAATTCTCTCCTTCCTACAGCTTTTCTAACAAAAATTAATTAATTAATTAATTAAATAAAATAAAATAAATACATATATATTTATATTTATATATACACACACTAATTAAGAATGTTTTTCCTTACATGTGGGCTATAAATCAATTTGGCTATTCTGCCTCAGCTTCATGAGCTATATGCCTCTTTATTGGCACAGATTTCCTTAGAAGACATCTAATGCATAAGATCCCTGACAGAAAACCCCTGAGAATATATCCTCTTCATATTTCCTCGTGGATATTTTGTGACATTTCAACCTCTCATACTCAGGCTCTTCCTTGGGAGGTGCCTTTGCATTGCACTCCTTTGGATAACCCTAAAAAGATGAAATAAGCAACATAATTACCTTCCTAAGACCCACTTTCCAGGCCCCTCAAGGTCACCCGCATTTGTCCCCCAGTTGAGCAGTGTCTGCCCGGGACTCTTGCCAGCTTCAGTGCAGATGCAGAAAGCCAATGCAGTGTGGGATGGGGATGGGGTGGGAGTGGGTGCAGTCCTTCCCACTCACTTCCACTGGATTGATCATAAGCAACTTGTTTGCATGCAAGTGTACCCAACCCCGAATAACAATTAAATTCTGATTCTAGAGTGTTTTTTTTTTCTTTTTTAGTTAAAAGAGGATGAAAAGGAGAAAGGGGTGATGAACTATTTCTAAAAGGCCAATTAGTTCAGCCAAAATTGATGTAAAAACTAAGCATACTGTAGATACCTTTGATCTTGGATCCTGTGACACAGTTTGTGCAGGGCAACTGCTGTTTGAAATGCTAGGATTCATTGATCACTTTCACCATGTCTGATGGAAACTAAATTGCCTTCAATCCATGAAGACGTGATTTCTGTTTTTATTCTTCTGCTCCTCCTTATCCTTACAATTTCATAACAGGAAGCAAAAACAATCACAGTTGATCTTCCCTGTTGAAGATTTTAATATTGGGGACTGCCTTCCATCACCCATGTTTTGAGTTTTGCCCTAACCAACATTGGAATTCTTTAATAGGAGATGAGAACAATCTACAAATACATTAACAATACAATCTGTTACAGTAGAAAGCAAAGAAGGAATGTTGTAATGGCCTTCACAGAAGGCAGGTCTGCTGTTTATGTTTTATTTTGTATTTTCAGACCCACTGCAGGCAGTCAAGGAGTTGCTACTCAAAACGTTTTGCTGACCTCATAAGAAACAGTGTAAATAGACTTCCTACCCAATGATGCCAATGCAGAAACCAGTCTCTGTGTGTTTTTGTATTGGGGGAGATTGCTGTGTATAATACTTCCAATTCCTTGTGCAGATGACAGAAGTTTTGCTTTGGTGTAAACTGATATCAATCTTCGCAAGTTTATGTTTCCCCTAGTTCCTCTTCACTGACTACAAAACCAAGGATAACACAGAATGAAAAGTTAAAGCGGGGAGGGGGCAGTGGAGAACACTGTATTGAACTCGCCTTTTCATTCCTATACTCTTTCCCTCAGGTCCTATCCCAGAGCTGTTTCTCAGGGAAAACCTTGCTCTTAAAGTTTTAGAGTCTAGAAAGCAATCCCCAGTGGGTAACGACAGCTAACAATTAATTCAACGAATAGCCATTTTGTACCTTTAAAGGCAAATTATGTCTTTTCTAAGCATGTTCATTTCATTGCTGTCTTTAATCTCAAAATTCCTTTGAAGAAAGGAAGGACAGAATTTTAATTCACATTTTACCATCCAAGAAATTGGAATATACAGGTTTTATATTTTATCCACCAAAAAAAAAGCCTATGAAAGGGAAAAAATAAGACACAAGTCTTAATAACAGGAAATACAGTGTCCTTACCCTTATCCTTCCTTGATCTTACAGCAAATTCCACTTGATAACAAAGAACAGTGGAAAAAAGATTATTGTCACAGAGCTTCTCAATCAGGGGTCTATATTCTGAGGCAGGAATGTACAAAGTCCTGAGACCACTGTATCTAAAAGGGTAATATTTGTGCATTTTTTTAAAAATAGAGTCTAGAACTCCAAAATGGTTAGGAATGATTTAATCATATTGATTACTTTATATATACTTGAAATAACAAACCAAATATAGATGAGCCCTGACATTTCTCCTCCTGTCATCTAAAATGTAGCTTATTGCCATTAACCACATATAATCGTATCTTAAAATGTAATAGCTTAGAGAAAAATTATCATTTAATTATCTCACAGATCTTCATCTGGAGCAGGGCTCAGCAGCTACAGCTCACGTCTGCTCCATGTGATGTACACTGGGTCACTCCAACTAGAACTGGACCATCCATTCCCAAGATGGATCTCACACATGGCTGCCTGTTGCCTCCTCTCCACATGGGTCTTTCTGGGGAGTAGGTGGAGCTTCCTCACAGCACGGTTGCTGGGTTCCAAGCAAGTGGAAACAGCATACTGGGGGTGAATAGGAAGCAGAAACTACCCATTTCTGAAGGCCTGAACCCAAAAGCTGACACAATGACACTTCTGCCACCTTGTATTGGTCAAGCCATCACAAGATTCAGGGGGAGACAGCACAGACTCTACTTCTGGATGAAAGGACTAGAAAAGCATCAGGATTTGGAGGTCCTGCTTTAAAACTGCCACTTCCCTCTCAGCAGCTGTTCCCTTCCTGTGGTTTGCTTTGTTACTGTTGATTCTCTCTTTTATAGATCTTTCCTGTGTGAGAAACCACCCTCTGCTCTTTCCTACATTCCCCACCTCCCAGGATAGGTTTGTAGTTAATCCAACCTACTGCTGCTGTCAGTGGCCCTGCTTCCTCCCTGGTGGCACCTGGCTCCTTCTTAGCTCCACATGTGGAACCCTCACAAACCTCCTCACCCTGCACTGCAGGGATGCCAAGAGGCACTGTGTGTGGCCTGCCCATTCAGAGAAATCCTAGACAACAGCTGTAGAGGGATAGTGGCTGTCCATTCGGTCCAAAACAGAAGATAAAAGTTACTCATTAGATACGGAACAATGTGAAGTAAGATAAAGAGACTGACCTCTTCCAACATCATCTTGTCAACTGCTAGCTGGGCTTTGAACATTCTCAAATCTGCCTTCCAGTCACTAACCAGCCATACTACCCTCAGAAAAACAGAAGTGATTCAAAGTTCCAATGAAGCGCCAACCAGTACTCCCATTATTTGTATCCCTTTCCCCGTTTTCTTCATTAAGTGAGATGACAGATGCATAAAGTTGGTTATCATCACTGAAAAATTCTTTGATAGCACCTGCCTTGGGCTCCCTCAGGCAGGCACTTGGAAGAAGTCTGCTTTTTCTCTGCAGCAAAAGACCACCAGCTAAGAAGAGGTTCCAACTCCAGGCCTGCGGGGTCTGTATGCCACTATTCAAAAGATCAACCGGGCAGCCTGGAAGGTTTAAAGTTTTACATCTGTTCTCACCTACCCACCATCACCTATTGAGTGCATCCAGGATCCCTCTGCCCTCAGAGCCTTTGTATTCTCTTTGCTCTAGATAATCTTCCCTCAGAATACCATGAGGCTTGTTTCCTGTATCCTGACAGATCTTCAGGTCCTTCTTTGCATATCACTTCTCTGTGAACCTGCCCTACAAACTTGATCCACAATTTACAGACCACTCTGCATGCATAGAACAGACATACATACACAAACACATGCCCCACTTCCCATCACCCTTCTCTACGTGTCTTTTCCTTGCCACTACTATATGATGTATTGTTCCTCTCTTATTCATTGCCTGTCTCCCCTTTTATAATGACAGCTTCATAAAGGCAGGTTTTTTTTTTAATGTCTTGATTACTACTGGACCTATAAGAGTGCCTGACATCAAGAATGTGAGAAATAAATATTAATAAATAACTGAATCAACTCTTCACCAAAACCGTGTACCCACATGGAGATAACAAAGTGTTCCTTAGCCGCACTGCATGCTTTGAAGGTAAAGAGCTACAGATTTGCTTCGAACAGCACCCAGCTGCATCAGCTGCCTGCTCCCCTAACAAATAACCATAAATTTAGTGGCACAAAGCAAAATAGAAGTTTATCTTACAGTTCTGTCGAAGTCCAATGACAGGTCTCAATGACCTAAAGTGTCGGCAGCAATCTTCTCCCATCAAGAGGTTTTAGGGCATGATTCATTCCCTCACCTTTGGCAGCTTCCAAAGGTCATCATGTCCCCTAACTTGGGATCCCTCCCTCCATGTTCAAAGCCAGCACTTCCACCTCCCTCTATTCTTTCTTAGTCTTTTCTCCCTCTCACCTTCTCTGCCTCCCTCTTTAAGAATGACCTTGAACACATGATAATCCAAAATCATCTCCCTATTTCACGGTCATCTGTTAACAACCTTAAATCCATCTGTAACCCTAAAATCTATAAGCTAACATATTCACATAGCCCACAGATGAGGACACAGAACTCTTTGGAACGGGAACATTACTTCTTCCCACCACATCTTCCTCAAGAACAATGAAAGAAGTGGTAACCCCACTCCTATCTATTTGATAACTGTAACGTTTCTGATCTGGACCACACTTAGTCTGTGGATTTGGTACAGCACAGGTTTTCCGAGAGCTGAGGGCAGAAGACCTTTCCGGAAACTGCTGATCTTCTTATAAGCTGGTATGACCAACTCTGTCACCATCACTGAGGCCATGTTTTCTCAACAGAAAAATGGAAATAACAAAACTTGCCAACAAGGCTATTGCAAAGATCAAATGCACTGACATTTATGAAAGATCTATAAGCATCAAATGCCATCAAGTGTATGGAATTATATGACGGAGATTTCTAACACCAGAGATATTCTAAGTTTGTACTTAGGGCACTTTTGATCATTTGGTTCCTTGAAAGAAATGGCCTAAATGATCACATGCATAACTGTGGATAAATCAAAAGCAAAACTGACAATGCTACCCACAGTCGGACTCCTATTTCCTGGTTTGGGATGACAATATCATGTCAACAAACCAATTTGGAACAGGCAATTGGTTATTCCTGTGTGAAGTTTCATATATTTCTCTTCAAAAAACACCAGGAAGCAGATAATCCTCAGCTTTATCCAATCTAAGAAGCAATCACTGTAGTTATTTTCATATTTCCTTCTAGTCTCCTTAAGGGAGGCATTGTGTCTCAGTCATTTTTGTAATTCTGAAGTGCACAACTTTGCCTGGTAGAGAGATGCCCCCCCCCAAAAAATATTTACAAAATTAATGAACGGCTTAATACATTCATGATTAACGAACCAGTTACTTAGAGATACTCATGAGGAATGTGTCTATGCTGCTAGTCTACAGTTTATAAATCTTTCTCCATCTTCATTCCCAAGCATTTGTTTATCCCACTCTGATGTTCTGGACATCAGGGGTTCTGAATACATGGGGGAAATGGCCTTTGCACTGAAATTCTCTCCTTAAAACAACTTCTCTGAATGGAGAACACCAGTCTCCAATGCATGCTCCCAACCACCACTCTTATGATCAAATATTTCTTCCTAACTTTCCCCTAGCAATGGTACTACAGGGAAGATTTTGAACTTCCCCTTCAAGTAAAAACACTGAAGATCTGCAACATATTTAACTGAGTACTTCCCTGAAGGCAGTTGCAGCTACTGCTTTTATGAAGCATGGAAGGATTTCGTAGACGTTAAAAGTGTTCTTAGTGAACAAAGATCTGATGGTGACCTTCCTGACCTCTGATGGGCCTTGCCCAAAGGAGGGCTCATATCGCAGGGGTCAGTGGATGACACCCTCAGATATGTTCCAGTAAATCAAGGACTTAGACAAATCACAGAACCTGTTTCTGTGGAACTCAAGCAACAACCAATTTAAGCCTGCACAGGGTGGATGGATGCTGCATGCGTTGGAACAACTTCACAAGAAGGCGGTAGGGGCTAGGCCCTTGATGATTCCATACTCCCTGATTTGCCAAAAGGGGAAGACTTTTTTAAAATCAGAGTCTTCAAGTCCTGCACATCTGTGCTCAATACTTAAGGGGATCAGTTCCATTTATTTTCCCCTCAAGCTGGAAGACTAAAGAAAAAAATCCCATATACAGCCCACTACAATTAGAACATACCGTTAAATGGACCAAGAGGTTACAGGAATAAGATGCATTTATTTTGAACTTCCCTTGAAATACTCTTGGACTTAGAATATCACAGGAAGGAGGATTTGGCAATGAGAATTTTCACTGGCAACAATAAATTCCAAGTCAGTAATTAATTCCATAATAATCATTCTTGCCAAAGTCACAGCAAATGCCTCTGGATGTCCCCAGATCTAATACTGAAGTGGCAACATTTGAAACTATCCTCCTTTAGGCACTCCACAGAGAGGTGGTGGGCACAAGTAATAAACTCTTGCAATAATGAATGACTACGACATTTTTTTTTCTTTCCTTTTTTTTTTTTTTTTTTTTTTACAAACTCATCATAGATTCTAGTATACAAAAATTATTTTACACCAAATATTAACTGAACTCTATTAGGAGCACCCAGTTGGCTTAGTCTGTAAAGCATGAGACACCGAACTGAACTCTATTAGGGAACTAACTCATTTATGATAAAAGAGAATTTAATAAATATGTCCCTGAGAGGATTATTATCTACAGATTTTCCTAAATTTTCTAAATCAATATTTTCAACTAATAGAACATTTTAGCACAGTTTGTGAGCTAAACAGAACTTTAATTAGCAAAAGATGAAATACATTTCAATAATATGAATTTTCATTTAATCTTATTTATACTAATTCCAATCTGTATTCCTCCAAAATTTCAGCAAAATCCACCTTTGTCAAATAGGGTATTTCTTATAATCTTAATACAAAGGCTCTAGAATACACACACACACCACAGACACACACACACACACACACACGCACAGAATGCTTTGGCACAAATACCAATTTTTCCTATCACAAGATTGTTTAGCGAACTGGTTTCAAAAATAGAAGAGAAAGCACATTTTAAATTACAGCTGTTTTCTCTTCCTTTAAAACTTTCTCTATATACCTTAGGTTTTTATCCCTGGAGATAATAATGCTCATTGTTATTTTTTTAAAACATTTACCTTTTTATTTTAGAGAGTGAAAGAGAGTGAACACAAGCTGGGGGAGGGGCAGAAGGAGAGAATCTTTTAAGCAAACTCCCGGCTGAACACAGAGTCCAACACAAGGCTTGATCCCATGACCCAAGAGATCATTACCTGAGCAGGAACCAAGAGTGGGATGCTCAAACCACTAAGCCACCCAAGTTTCCCAAAAACGTTATTATTTTTAAATTAATTAGGAATTTTTTCTCTTTATGGAGAATTTGGAACTCTTTGGAGATCTCTTAGAAAATCTACACATTTCCCAGAACAAGTTGTTTCAACTACCTACAGATTTAACCAAATTTTCTAAATTCTGTGTTTTTTCAGCTAATATGACTCCTTATGTTCTTCAGTACTTTTTTTTAAAGATTTTATTTATTTATTTGACAGGCAGAGATCACAAGTAGACAGAGAGGCAAGGAGAGAGAGAGAGAGGAGGAGGAGGAAGCAGGCTCCCTGCTGAGCAGAGAGCCCAATGCGGGCCTCGATCCCAGGACCCTGGGATTTACCTGAGCAGAAGGCAGAGGCTTTAACATGCTGAGCCACCCAGGCACCCCTATGTTCTTCAGTATTAAGAATTAAATTGAATTCTAATCAATAAAGTTAAATGTCATCAACCAGCTTTTCAATTCATCTTGTTTACATCAATTCAAATCTATGGCCCCCTTAACTTTTCTTAGCAAACTCAGATAACCACTAAGCACAAATGAAGTCAATTCTTCTGATCTCCAGTGATGAAATTACAAATTTCTAAGTTGTCTTATCTATTTACACATATTTAAGATCTGTCTTTGAAGATGAAACATCATCAAGGTCATTATTTCAGCAGAACCCATGAATCTCCATGGGTATCCACTGATCTGGGATTTTCTACACCCTGCTTTGAAGTAAACATTTTGTTGAAAGCAGAAACCAATTCACCAAAACAAAGAATTCTTGCAGAGAAATATCTACTGTCTCACACCTTCACCCAAAGGGCAGTTCCAAAACCCAATGTTGTTTAATGTTATACTAGTACTTCTAAATTACTTCACAATAACACAGATTTTCTTTAAAGGGCTCCACCTAAGACCTTTCCCAGTCAATGTACAGGTACAGGGACAGTGGGATTCTCCTAAACCAAAAGGATTTGGTACAAGAAAAGAAGAGATCGGGTTCAA
The DNA here is from genome assembly GCF_022355385.1 of Mustela nigripes. Taxonomy (NCBI): domain Eukaryota; kingdom Metazoa; phylum Chordata; class Mammalia; order Carnivora; family Mustelidae; genus Mustela; species Mustela nigripes. The sequence continues at coordinate 89,112,126 of NC_081568.1, forward strand.
GAAAAGAAGAGATCAGGGTACCTGGGTGGCTCAGTTGGCTAAGCTCTGATTCTTGATTTCAGCTCGGGGATTGGTCTCTGAGTCATGAGTTCAAATCCTGTGTTAGGCTCTTTGCTGAGCAGTGATGGCTAGGTTCTGGCAAATCCCCACCTTATTTATCAGAACAGCTGTACTACGAGAAAGCTGACAGCCTCCATCTGACAAAAAACTTGTTGAAAACCAATCAACCACAGACAGCTGATTATTCCAAAGCACTTTTAAAATGCATGGTCTTTGTTAATTTTTAGAAATTTGACTTCTACTATTTAAGATAGTCCATTCCACAACAATGGGTTCATAATTAAATCTATTTATTTTGACAATTCATAGCTCCTGATAAAAGGCCACATGCAACATTTTCAAATTAAGGACTTTTCCTACAAAGAACATTATTATTCACAAAGTGAAATACTGAAGCTTGAAAGGGAAGTATAATCAAAGACCACAACATAAAATTCCATTATCATGGTGTCTGGTTTTGCCTCTGCTTTCTCAATTTAAAGAGGAAGAACGACAAATAAATGTACTAAGTAGCGAGGCATAAAGGATGGGAGAATATAACTGCTGAGCTTGACTGCAAATATCTCACGAGCAAAAATTGTGCCTTTTCTTCTTCTTTTAGATCTGCAAAATATAATCCATGACCTACACTAGGCCCTATTAATACGGGGTATCAAGATTAAGACAGGAGAAAAAGCAAATGAGAAAAAGCAAACAAGCAAACTCCTCTTCAAAACCCTCCCACCTCTGCCTCAGCACCCTCTGCCCATTCCATGAGTTGAGCCCCTCTCCCCAATATTACACTCTCAAGGCCTGTTCATTACTACTGCCAGGGCCACCATGTAGAGTTGTATAGGTTGTTTTCTGCACAAGGTACCTGGCTGCAGGGACCAAGTAAGAGCTCAAATCTACTCCACAGTTACAAGGGAATGAACCACCAGTGCCCAGCTGGGAAGGCCCCCTGTTTGTTGATTGCTTTACAAATGCCAGAGCTATCTTGCCATCACTGAAGAAGTGACTCAGCATTTTGGCTACATTAAAGAAAGTGGTCAGAGTAGCAGTGACAGCAGGCAAGGCAGCTGCCACATTCATGGGCCTGTATCTGGCTGGATAGACCAACCATCACCTTAGCCTTATCAGTTCATTTCCAGACAGGTGTTTACTTTAATCGACACTGAGTGTCTGGCATTATGCCATCTAGAGCAGGAGTATCTCAGATCAGGTGACTACTCCTTGCCTGATTACTTGAGAAAGGTACCGTCCCATAGAATCAGTTGCTGAAGGGCACCTTGAAAGCCCCTTCCAGCAACACACCCACTTCTCGAGGCAGGGATTCCCCCTACAACATCCTGTTAAGTCAACCAACCTATGCCTGAACACTTCTGATGAGCAAGCTATTCCTCCAAAAGAAACCCCTTTCACTTTAAGAAAATCAGCCTTTCTCTTATTCTCCTTTATCAGGAATTAGAGTAATGACCTATCATCTATTTAATTCTTCTTATAGGCTTTAGATAAGTGAATTTATTTAATCCCCAAAATAGTCCTATAAGGGAGGCACTATCACTTCCCTTTTTCAAATGAGTAATAAACCCAGAAAATCAAAGAACATGCCCAAGGTCACACAACTGTAAACATCTGTCTGTGGCTCAGACAGGAGCACCCTATTTATACTCAATGAGCTCTACTTCTACATGTTTAAGCACTTCTCTCTTCAAATTACAAAGAAGTGTACATCCCCAAATTAAACTTTCAGGTGCCTGCAATTCCAGAATTTGATTATTTACACTAATGAGGGAGGAAAGGGGTAAGTTCAAACAATATTTAAACATCATTTAAATAATTACTGTTTGTTTCCTTCTATCTGATCTGTGCTAGACCTTTTTGATAGCCATTTCCAAGGTCTTGGGGTTGCAGTGTGAGAGTCAAGGGATGAGAGTAAGAGTCAGTGCAATATTACATCTGGCTACTGCTAAGAAACTTCAAGAAAGCAATGAAGTAAAACAATTTCGAGTGTCATCTCCTTATCTTTTCTTCTCCAATTTGAAATATAAAATATTAATAAATGGTTTCAGAGGGAAAAAAGATGTCAGCAAAAAGAAAAATTAAAGGCTCAAAAGAATGTCTTTGTATAAAATGAGCTGTTCATATATAGTCAATTCGTGCCCTTCCAGCAGCTGAATTCCTTCCTATACTTAGTTCATTACTCACCATATAGCTTTTAGAGGAAAACAAAGCTACTTCCATTAGACTGGACAGAATAGCCAGACTCTTGACTTCTGGAGGCCCTCGGCCAGTTAAATGGTACAGATCATAAATGTGCCATGAGCAATGAGGCACCCCACCCCCCCTACTTGGGGCTTCAGATCAGGGACCAGCGACTCAGGGAACAGGTAGCCTCCATCCTGGTGATGTTGACAGCAGTGTGAGGAGCATCAGCAGGACACACGGCAACATCCAAAGCCAGTCCCAGCTGTGGACATGCAAGCCACCATGCTGTGTCCAGTAGGGGCAGCAGCAATGGCTCACCACATTGATTTTATAGGGTGACTCTCACTGGCAGGTCTGCCTTCTCCTTGTTCCCACCCATAGCCTAAGTCTAGCCCCCAAATTTTTCAGAGATTCTACCAGATGACTGTTACCATTCAGAAAATTTTCTAAGCTTAAGTTGGTCCAAATCAGCTTCAAAATCTTGCCTTGAATATTCCCAAGGGATATATTATATAAAAGGACATATTGGTGCTAAATCAGAACAACAGCAATGATATCAGCCTATATAAGGGACTGCCACTGAATCCTTATTAGCAGCAGGTGAGACTTACCCTACCCTTGGACCTGAAAAACCACAAGGATGACCACACTCTGTTGTGGTTTTTTTTTTTTTTTTTTTTTACTGCATCATGCAATGACCTATCTCAGGGTCCCACTCATCACTGAAGAATACAGAATGGGAAGGCAGAAAGGGATGAGACTACAGTTCTCCTCATTCATTGTTTCCCACTATACTTAAATGTACATTCTTAACTTTTCTTTCATTGTTTCTCACTATACTTAAATGTAGATTCTTAACTTTTCTTTCATTGTTTCTCACTATACTTGAATGTAGATTCTTAACTTTTCTTTCATTGTTTCTCACTATACTTAAATGTAGATTCTTAACTTTTCTTTCATTGTTCCTCACTATACTTAAATGTAAATTCTTAACTTTTCTTTCATTGTTTCTCACTATACTTAAATGTAAATTCTTAACAAATCCCAAGTGTACTTAGTAATATATAAATTCTTTATCCTAATGTTCTGCTATAAAATGCACTTTTTTATAGAACTAAAATGAGGCTCATATGGTAGAAGTGTTGGAGAGGTGAAGACTGCTTAATATACAAATTCCTCATCTCATTGTGTGTCAGAGCAACAGCAAAGCATAGGATTTAGGACCAAGGTCTTCTAAATTATTTAAGAATACAACCAGTCTTTGTATACAAAGGAACTTCCATGAGGTACACAGTACTTTATTAAACAAAAACTGTGTTTTAAATAGAGGAATATTGTTTAAGGAACCATCATGTGTAGTAGAACTGTCAAGGAAAGCATGAACAGGATAAACACAAATTTCAAACAACTGGTTCAGAGAAAGAAAACACACAAGAGGAAGAGTTTATATTCCTAAGTGAGCAGGGGATGCACAGGAGTTCATTTCATTATTAGGCTTTAAATTACCTGAACAGGGGCACCTGGGTGGCTCAGTGGGTTAAAGTCTCTGCCTTCTGCTCAGGTCATGATCCCAGGGTCCTGGGATGGAGCTCCGCATCAGGCTCTCCACCCAGCAGGAAGCCTGCTTCCCCCCTCTCTCTCCCTACTTGTGATCTCTGTTTGTCAAATAAATAAATAAATCTTTAAAAAATAAATAAATAAACTACATGAACATATGGTATAAATTCATAATGAAATATCTGAAGTTGCAAAGGACAAACAATGATAAAACTACAAAGACCATGTTACAAGAAGAGCTTTCTTCTGTCTAGTTAACTGCTGAAGCCTCAAATTGTTAAATGACACACATGCCCAGGAGGGAGGAATCAAGATGGCTGAGAAGTAGCAGGCTGAGATAACATCAGGTAGCAGGAGATCAGCCAGATAGCTTATCAAACCATTCCAAACACCTACAAATCCAATAGGAAATTGAAGAGAAGAGCAACAATTCTAGAAACAGAAAATCGACCACTTTCTGAAAGGTAGGACTGGCAGAGAAGTGAATCCAAAGCAATGGGAAGATAGACCACAGGGGGAGGGGCTGGCTCCCGGCAAGCAGTGGAGCAATAGAGCACAAAATCAGAACATTTAAAAGTCTGCTCCACTGAGGGACATCACTTCAGAGGCCAAACTGAAGTGAAGCCCACGCGGGAACAACGTGGCGCCAGGTCCCATGGGGTCACAGAAAGATCAGGGGTGTCTGAGTGTCGCAGAGCTCACAGGTATTAGAGCAGGGAAGCTGGTTACAGAGACAGAGCTGAGGAGTGAGCTCTTAACTCGGGGTTACCTTGAACCATAATCCATGGCATGGGCCCCTGCTCTGTGGGTAGGGTCCCCACAAGATCTGGGGAGACCCTCAGGGATCTGCAGGCTTCAGAGACTCCAGGTGGAGCTGTGTACCAGAGACAGAGATGCTTGGTCACAGGCTGGGTGAGCTCAGAGCACAGCCAGAGGCCAGGGAGACAGGAGTGATTGAGAGCTTTTCTCTGAGGGTGCACTGAGGAGTGGGGTCCCAATTCTTGGATCCTCTGGGCTGGAGGCTGGGAGGCCACCATTTTCATTCCCATCCTCCAGAACTCTACGGAAAACGTTCAGAGAACAAAAGCTCCCAAAAGTGAACCTTAGCGGATTACTTAGCCTGGCCCTTGGTAAGGGCGGTGCAATTCTGCCTGGGGCAAAGACACTTGAGAATCATTACAACAGGCCCCTCCCCCAGAAGATCAACAAGAAATCCAGCCAAGACCAAGTTCACTTACCAAGGAGAACAGAGGAATTCCAGAGGAGGAGAAAGCAAAGCATGGAATTCATGGCTTTCTCCCCATAAATCTTTAGTCTCACAAAGTTAATTAATTTTTTTTAATTTTATTTTTTTTCTTTCTTCTGCCAATTTTTTTAACATTTACCCTTTCCTCTTTTAACATTTTTAACTAGTTTATCTTAACAATACCTTTCATTATAAAAAAAAAATCTTTTTTGAACCTTTATTATTATAGTCATATTTTATCCTTCATTGTATCTAATATTATTTTTTTGTATACACATAGGGTTTTTTCTTCTAAAACTTCTTCTAATAGATCAAAATACACCCTAAATCTAGCTGTGGGCTTGTTCTATTTTCCAGCCCAAGCAAATTCTCTCCACTTTCCTTTTCTTTATTCTCCCAACAAACTTACTTTAGCAACTCTTCTCTTAGAAATTAAAAAAAAATTTTGTTTTCATCTTTATACTCATATTTCACCCCTTCAATGTGTTTACCTTATATATATTTTTCATTCTTTAAAATTTGGGGAGGTAGTTTCTTCTAAGAGACCAAAATACTCCCAAAATTGTTGTTGACCCTGTTCTAGTCACCAGTCTAATATATACACATATTTTATCTTTTTTATATTTTTTCTCTATTTGTTTTCTTTTTTTAATTTTTTTTTTTCCTGAACTACTTTTTACCCCATCCCCACCCCGCCCAAGAATTAGGGTCTCTTCTGATTTGCTAAAGCACATTTTCCTAGGGTCTTTGCCACCCTTTTAGTATTTTATTTGCTCCTTCATATATTCTCATCTGGGAAAAATGACAAGGCAGAAAAACTCACCACCAAAAAAAAAGAAAAGAAAAGAAAAAGAGGCAGTACCAAAGGCTAGGGACCTAATCAATACAGACACTGGTAATATGTCAGATCCAGAGTTCAGAATGACAATTCTCAAGGTTCTAGCCAGGCTCGAAAAAGGCACGGAAGATATTAGAAAAACCCTGTCTGGAGAAATAAAAGCCCATTAGGGAGAAATAAAAGAACTAAAATCTAACCAAGCTGAAATCAAAAAGTTATTAATGAGCTGCAATAAAAAAATGGAGGCTCTTACTGCTAGGATAAAAGAGGCAGAAGAAAGAATTAGTGATACACAAGACCAAATGATGGAGAATAAAGAAGCTGAGCAAAAAAGAGACAAACAACTACTGGACCACGAGGGGAGAAACAACATTAGATTGGGATTCCAGAAGAAGAAGAAAGGAGAGGGAAACAGAAGATATATCAGAGAGAATTACTGTAGAGAATTTCCCTAATATGGCAAAGGGAACAAGCATCAAAATCCAGGAGGCACAGAGAGGCCCCCTCAAAATCAATAAGAATAGGTCCACACCTCATCACCTAATAATTAAAATTTACAAGTCTTAGCGACAAAGAGAAAATCCTGAAAGCAGTCCAGGAAAAGAAGTCTGTAACATACAATGGCAAAAATATTAGATTGGCAGCAGACTTATCCACAGAGACCGGGCAGGCCAGAAAGAACTGGCATGATATATTCAGAGCACTAAACGAGAAAAACATGCAGCCAAGAATACTATATCCAGTTAGGATCTCATTGAAAATAGGAGAGATAAAAAGTTTCCAGGACAAACAAAAACTGAAAGAATTTGCAAACACCAAACCAGCTCTACAGGAAACATTGAAGGGGGTCCTCTAAGCAAAGACAGACCCTAAAAGTAGTAGATCAGAAAGGAACAGAGACAATATACTGTAACAGTCACCTTACAGGTAATACAGTGGCACTAAATTCATATCTTTCAATAGTTACCCTGAATGCAAATGGGCTAAATGCTCCAATCAAAAGACACAGGGTATCAGAATGGATTAAAAAAAAAAAAACATCAATATGCTGCCTACAAGAAACTCATTTTAGACCCAAAGACACCTCCACATTTAAAGTGAGGGGGTGGAAAACAATTTACCATGCTAATGGACATCAGAAGAAAGCTGGGGTGGCAATCCTTAGATCAGATCAATTAGATTTTAAGCTAAAGACTATAATAAGAGGTGAGGAAGGACACTGTATCATACTCAAAAGGTCTGTCCGACAAGAAGATCTAACAATTTTAAATAGCTATGCCCCAAATATGGGAGCAGACAACTATATAAACCAATTAATAACAAAATCAAAAATAATACAATAATAGTAGGAGACTTTAACACTCCCCTCACTGAAATGGACGGATCATCCAAGCAAAAGATCAACAAGGAAATAAAGGCCTTAAATGATACACTGGACCAGATGGACATCACAGATATATTCAGAACATTCCATCCCAAAGCAACAGAATACACATTCTTCTCTAGTGCACGTGGAACATTCTCCAGAATAGATCACATCCTGGGTCATAAATCAGGTCTCAACTGGTATCAAAAGATTGGGATCATTCCCTACGTTTTTTCAGACCACAATGCTCTGAAGCTAGAACTCAATCACAAGAGGAAATTGGGAAAGAACCCAAATACATGGAGACTAAACAGCATCCTTCTAAAGAATGAATGGGTCAACCAGGAAATTAAAGAAGAATTGAAAAAATTCAGGGAAACAAATGATAATGAAAACACAACAGCTCAAAATCTGTGGGACACAGCAAAGGCAGTCTTGAGAGGAAAATATATAGCGATACAAGCCTTTCTCAAGAAACAAGAAAGGTCTCAAATACACAACCTGCCCCTACACCTAAAGGAGCTGGAGAAAGAACAACAAAGAAAGCCTAAACCCAGCAGGAGAGAGGAATCATAAAGATCAGAGCAGAAATCAATGAAATATAAACCAAAATAACAATAGAACAAATCAACGAAACTAGGAGCTGGTTCTCTGAAAGAATTAATAAGACTGACAAACCCCTGGCCAGACTTATGAAAAAGAAAAGAGAAAGGACCCAAATAAAATAAAATCATGAATGAAAGAGGAGAGATCACAATCAACACCAAAGAAATACAATTATAAGAACATATTATGAGCAACTCTACCCCAACAAATTTGACAATCTAGAAGAAATGGATGCATTCCTAGAGACATATAAACTACCAAAACTAAACCAGGAAGAATAGAAAACCTGAACAGTGAGGAGATTGGAATAGTCCTCAAAAATCTCCAAACAAACAAAAGCCCAGGGCCAGATGGCTTCCCAGGGGAATTCTACCAAACATTTAAAGAACTAATTCCTATTCTCATGAAACTGTTCCAAAAAATAGAAATGGAAGGAAAACTTCCAAACTCATTTTATGAGGCCAGCATCACCTTGATCCCAAAACCACACAAGGATCCCATCAAAAAAGAGAATTACAGACCAATACCCTTGATGAACACAGATGCAAAAATTCTCACCAAAATACTAGCCAATAAGATCCAACAGTATATTAAAAGGATTATTCACCACAACCAAGTGGGATTTATTACAGGGCTACAAAGTTGGTTCAACACCTGCAAATCAATCAAGGTGATACAATACATTAAAAAAAGAAAGAACAAGAATCATATGATACTCTCAATAGATGCTGAAAAAGCATTTGACAAAGTACAGCATCCCTTCCTGATCAAAACTCTTCAAAGTGTAGGGACAGAGGGCACATACCTCAACATCATCAAAGCCATCTATGAAAAATCCACCGCAAATACCATTCTTAATGGAGAATAACTGAGAGCTTTTCCACTAAGGCCAGGAACACAGCAGGGATGTCCATTATCACCACTGCTATTCAACATAGTACTAGAAGTCCTAGCCTCAGCAATCAGACAACAAAAAGATTTAAAGGCATCCAAATCGGCAAAGAAGAAGTCAAACTATCACTCTTTGCAGATGATATGATACTATATGTGGAAAACCCAAAAGACTCCACTCCAAAACTTCTAGAACTTGAACAGGAATTCAGTAAAGTGTCAGGATATAAAATAAATGCACAGAAATCAGTTGCATTTCTTTACATTAACAACAAGACAGAAGAAAGAGAAATTAAGGAGTCAATCCCATTTACAATTGCACCCAAAACCATCAGATACGTAGGAATAACCTAACCAAAGAGGCAAAGAATCTATACTCAGAAAAATATAAAGTACTCATGAAAGAAATTGAGGAAGACACAAAGAAATGGAAAAATACTCCATGCTCCTGGATTGGAAGAAAAAATATTGTGAAAATGTCTATGCTACCTAAAGCAAACTACACCTTTAATGCAACCCTATCAAAACCCCATCCATTTTTTTTTTCAAAGAAATGGAACAAATAAGCCTAAGATTTATATGAACCAGAAAAGACCTCGAATAGCCAAAGGAATATTGAAGAAGAAAGCCAAAGTTGGCGGCATCACAATTCTGGACTTCAAGCTCTATTACAAAGTAATACAAAACAGTATGGGACTGGCACAAAAACAGACACATAGATCAATGGAAAAGAATCAAGAGCCCAAAAATAGACCCTCAACTCTATGGCCAACTAATCTTCAACAAAGCAGGAAAGAATGTCCAATGGAAAAAAGGCAGCCTCTTCAACAAATGGTGTTGGGAAAATTTGGACAGCTACATGCAGAAAAATGAAATTGGACCATTTCCTTACACCACACACGAAAATAGACTCAAATTGGATGAAGGACCTCAATGTGAGAAAGGAATCCATCAAAATCCTTGAGGAGAACACAGGCAGAAAACTTTTCAACCTCAGCCACAGCAACTTCTTCCTAGGAACATCGCCAAAGGCAAGGGAAGCAAGGGCAAAAATGAACTATTGGGACTTCATCAAGATCAAAATCTTTAACAAAACCAAAAGACAACTGACAGAATGGGAGAAGATATTTGCAAATGACATAACAGATAAAGGGCTAGTATCCGAATTCTATAAAGAGCTTAGCAAACTCAACACCCAAATAACAAATAATGCAATCAAGAAATGGGCAGAGGACATGAACAGACATTTCTGCAAAGAAGACATCCAGATGGCCAACAGACACATGAAAAAGTGCTCCACATCACTCAGCATCAGGGAAATACAAATCAAAACTACAATGAGATATCACCTCACACCAGTCAGAATGGCTAAAATTAACAAGTCAGGAAATGACAGATGCTGGCAAGGATGTGGAGAAAGGGGAATCCTCCTACACTGTTGGTGGGAATGCAAGCTGGTGCAACCACTCTGGAAAACAGCATGGAGGTTCCTCAAAAAGTTGAAAATAGAGCTACCCTATGATCCAGCAACTGCACTACTGGGTATTTACCCTAAAGATACAAACGTAGTGATCTCCGAAGTGGCAACTACACCCGAATGTTTATAGCAGCAATGTCCACAATAGCCAAACTATGGAAAGAACTATAGATGTCCATCAACAGATGAATGGATAAAGAAGAGGTGGTATATATACACAACGGAATACTATGCAGCCATCAAAGAAATGAAATCTTGCCATTTGCAACGATGTGGATGGAACTAGAGGGTATTATGCTTAGTGAAATAAGTCAATTGGAGAAAGACAACTATCATTTGATCTCTCTGATATGAGGAAGTGGAGACGCAACATGGGAGGTTTGGGGGTAGGAAAAGAATAAATGAAACAAGATGGGATTGGGAGGGAGACAAACCATAAGAGACTCTTAATCTCACAAAACAAACTGAGGGTTGCTGGGGGGAGGGGCATCGGGAGAGGGCGGTTGGATTATGGACATTGGGGAGGGTATGTGCTATGGTGAGTGCTGTGAAGTGTGTAAACCTGGCGATTCACAGAACTGTACCCCTGGGGCTAATAATACATTATATGTTTATTTAAAAAATTTAAAAATTAAAAACAAACAAACAAACAATGACACTCATGCCCGAAGCAAGCACACACTCTTGCTCTAAAGATGGAGGTCAGAGCCTACACCATTTTCATGGCGAGAATACTGGGGTGATAGCAGCTCTGCTCTTGGTCGTCCCAAGCAGGCAGAGGGGGTGGCTCGACATCGATCTTCATAAAGGACAATCCCCAGGATCTCGGCAGCAGCTCACTCCAGGCTCCATTTCAGGGATCCAGATGTTAAACGTGAGCACTTGTTAATTCCTTGTCTTAACAGGCACTTCCCAGGAAACTCCTACCCTACAGAGACCCCTCCAGCTTTCCTAGCCTTAAGTAAAGTGCTGCTTATTACAAAACATTTAAAAAGTTCCCAGAACATGTTTGCTGTATCTGCCTCAAACAACAGATATGTCTAGCTCAATAAACTGATACACTCTGTCCTCCTCCCTGCAACATCTTAATAAGAAATCCAGAGAGCTTCCAGCTTTTTTGTTAACCTTTTAAAACACTAGAAATGAGTCTTGATAAAATCTAAAGATGAGTTTCCAAAGTGGACAAGAAACACCAAACTATAACTCCTCATTGGCCAAGTGTAAAAATAAAAAATCCAACAAAAAACTTATACTGGAACACTGACAGCTGAGAAATACAACAGATGACTTCCAATGCTGCCTCTAGGAGTGGATGATGAGGAGTCCCCTGGTTGAGATTGCTTCTTTGTACCAGAAATGCCTGAAAATAGCAATAATGTGAGAACAGTAATTCCATCCTCAATGCCCATAGGCAAAGAACACTGAATTCTAACAAAAGTAATATTGGCAGAACATTCTGGAGGTTGTGTGACATACTTGGAAAAAGCATGGGAATTTGGCCATCCAAAGATCTTATAGTTAAATCTCAGCTCTACTGTTTTTATGAGTCTTCGTTTCCTTACTTTTGTCACGAAGACAATAAAGTCTTCCTCCTGCAGTTGCTGTGAGACTGACTTGAGATGACACGAGTAAAACATCCATCACAGTGCCTGCCACGTGGAAGGTACTCAGCAATTATTGGCTCTACTCCTGTTCCCTGAACGCCTACAGCCACAAAGAGTTGCTTCAGTCCTGATCGCGGTGGGGTGAGCTGGTCTCTCCAGGTCCCTAGCTTCCTGGCAATCTGTGGTTACACTAAAGCATTGACAAATACACCTTGGAATGCCCTGGAGTGACTTTATATACAATATGCAGAATCCTCCCTGTATATGGGCACCCAAGGTGGAAGATCATGTTTAAGACAGTAAATTGGCTTCATTCCAGTCCCACAGAATCAGTGAATTTCTGTGGTTGCTTAACATTCAGTAAAACTGTCATGTGATTTTTAGACACAATGGCGAAGCAGTCCTAAAACTGCCATTGTTGCTCCCCATTGACCCTCGTGACACCCAAGTTCCCTGTACCTCATAACCAGGCCCCGTGACTATGTGCGATCAATACTCCCTGTCCTCCCATGGCTGTCATCTCTATGCATTACCTTTGCAGCTGCCCCAACTCAGACTCTGCCCCATGCCTCACCACAAAAAATTTTACCTGCTCAATTTCCCACTTATAAAATCACAAATCAAACCATTTACTGGTGATCTTCTGGATTCCTCCATTTAATTGACGGAAAAATCATGACCCTGAGGCCCAAAGAAGTGATGCCAGAGGCTAAGAGACATGAGGGCCAGGTCTGCAGGACAGACCCTCTGGCTCCAAGTTCAGCACTGTTTCCACTACACAGCACAGCCATAGATGGGAGGCTCAGCAAACAGACGGACGGAACCATGACTAACAATAGCTTAGTGTAATCCTGTTCAAAAGTAATATTTGCGGGACGCCTGGGTGGCTCAGTTGGTTAAGCAGCTGCCTTCGGCTCAGGTCATGATCCCGGCGTCCTGGGATCGAGTCCCACATCGGGCTCCTTGCTCAGCAGGGAGCCTGCTTCTCCCTCTGCCTCTGCCTGCCATTCTGTCTGCCTGTGCTCGCTCTCTCCCCCTCTCTCTCTCTGATAAATAAATAAAATCTTTAAAAAAAAAAAAAAAAGAAAGTAATATTTGCTTTTAACAGAGACCTTAGCTAAATGGCATGAGTAATACTTACATTTTATTTTATTTTTTTAAAAGATTTTATTTATTTATTTGACAGATAGAGATCACAAGTAGGCAGAGAGGCAGGCAGTGGGGTAGGGAAGCAGGCTCCCCACCGAGCAGAAAGCCCAACGTGGGACTGGATCCCAGGACCCCAGGATCATGACGCAAGCCGAAAGTAGAGGCTTTAACCCACTGAGCCACCCAGGTGCCCCAATACTTACATTTTAAAAGGGCAGCCTTGGCCAGTGGAAAGATAATTAGGGTTAAGTAAGAAGCTTTGGCTTCCCCAAATCTTTCCATGTATGCGACAACCTACACTTGCAAGACACGTATAGCATATGAAGGAAAACGTGACCTCCATTCTCCATCCATCTATGTGTTTGACAAACATTTGCTGAGTGTCCAGTATACACAAGCCATAGTGCTACAGGGATTCAGAAGATCACGCCTTCCCCCATTGTTCGCCTTCTGTGTATTCATCCTCACAGTCATACCCATATCTATCTTTTTACAGCTAAGAAAACTAGGTCCAACAAAAGTAAATGCCCAAGTCCTGAGATCTAACAAAAGCTAAGTAAATAACTCAAAGCCCAAAGTTAGTAAGTAGCAGGAAGTGGGATTCAACCTGCTCTACTCCAGAGCCTGTGCCTTGGTCCCCTTCCTGGTGCTTTCTCTGTGCCGTTTCATGGCTGACCTTTGCTGGGAGAATGTTAGGAAATGTAAACAAAAAAGAACGTGTGAACATTTTATAAAACTTAAGTTTACTTTGGAACTCAAGGACACTTTGGGTTGCAATGCTAATATTATATAAATGGTAAAGAATTTTAATGTTAACTCATCATTTTGTTAAAATTGTCTGAAATTTTCAATGGATGAAAAAAAAATCTGGACATTCTTCTTCCTACGGTCTAACCAAACTATAGTTTGTGTGTCAATACCCCAGTCTTTTCCCTATATATTTACCTAGCAATCAGGCCACATTCATTTCTCATTTAAGGAGTACACAGTGAATGGGTAGTGTTCAATAAAACCATATTAATTGCCAAGGCACCTGAGTGGCTTAGTCAGGTAAGTGTCTGACTATTGGTTTCACCTCAGTCCCCGATCTCATGGTCCTGGGATCCAGCCCCATGTTGGGCTCCTCACTCAACCCAGAGTTTGCTTGGGATTCTCTCTCTCTCCCTCTTCCCCTCTACCCCGCGGTGCGTGATCGTACTCTCTCTCCCTTTCTCTCTTTCTGTCTGTCTAAAATAAATAAATAAATGGGGGGGGGGGGGCAAAACCAGGTTGACGACCTGGCTAAGAACCATGAGAATGGAATGTTGAACAACCATTCTCTGGCTTAGAACAATGGGTTTGTTAATTTGAGTATAATTAAAATTAGAAGATTTCTCTTAGGATTGCATTACCTCTGCTCAAGTTACTGTCACTCTCAAATGCCAGGTCCCCAAATACCATTTCACAGGCACAAGAGCAGCACTATTCTAGAACAGCACTATTTAATAGGATTTTCTGTAATGATAAACATATTTTTGTGTCTACTCTAACAAGTACAGCAGCCACTAGTCACTTGATATGGAGTTGTGTGGCTGAGAAACTAGATTTTTCATTTAGTTCATTTTAATTTAATTTAAATTTAATAATTTGATTCATGTGAATAGTCACATACACCTGGTGGCCACTAGAAGAGACAGCACAGTTTTAAGATGAAATGATAGCAGGAAATTTTATTTATGGAGAATGCAGTGAGGGCTTAGTAACTTAACATTGTAGTTCTCAATAGATCCTTAACTCCCCAGAAGCATTCTCACCAAAAGGACCCAAGCCATGTTGGAAAGAGGTGAGTTTGCCTGTGATATTCTTCCTTTTCTAATCCTGGGGTCCTGTCAGGTAGGACCAGGACCACAATCAGGAACTAGAGAATGAGAGAAAGTAAAGTAACTTTGGAACCTCTAAGCCTTATTTTCACAGAGGAGACAAGTGGAGCTCAAAGATGAAGCCAAATACTCTACGTCATAAAATGGAAGAACTCTGGAAGCCTGTGAGAGATGACCTACTCTCTTCCAACTGAACTCAGCTGCCACTGCAGCTCTTGTCCCTAATAAACAGTGGGAGGTTATATTTCAGGGGTTGTAGGCAAACAATAAAAAATGTATAAAGGATACCAAGAATTGGATGTAGGGAATAGTATCCCATCAGAAGTGGCCATCCCATCAAAACAGGACAACTGTCCCTTGCAGTCAACTGCAGTCATGTAAGAATCTGTTCTCTGATTATGCACTTTTCCCAAGAGAAGCAAGTAACAGAGTAGCAACGCCCCACTTCACCCATCTACTCCTCCCTTTCTAATCCTCCGCCTCCCAACAACCAGGAATATTTGCAAGAGGACAAAGGACTTGGGATTGGGGAAATTTCTTCAAAATTCAGAGGAATTAATCTGTAACTGGTGAAATTTTTGGTACTATGATGAAAATCAGGCCACTTGGCCCTACCCAGAGCTCCTCAAACAATAGTGGCTGCTCCTATATCCAGCCCAAACCTCACTGGGAGTCTCACTATACCTACTATGTAAACAAAAGACAGCAAATTGCTCAATGTTTAGAAACTTTCAAATGCTCATGATACTGATTATTAATTATAACAGAACGGCCTACGTCCATTTGCGTTACCTTTGGATTATGGAGTATATGCCAAGGAACATGAACTGAGTGTGAGGCAGACAATTGGCGAAGGACTTTACAGAAATTAGCATATATTTATTTCTAAAACATGCTTATGAGACAGTGGTTATTATTCCCAATTTACAGATCATAAATTACAAGACTAAGTATCTTGTTCAAAAACACAAGGAAGAAAGTAGTAGAATATAAATTCAAAGGCAAGTCAGGCTCCAAAGCCCAAGCACCTTGCACCACACCCTACCCCCTTTCTCACTGCACCAACCAGAGCCATCGAAGCTTCTTTTTCTTTCCAAGAGATGGGCTTTGGGAGGCTCTCCATATGATAGATCACCCTGCACTTTTTGTTTTCTTTCCTAAATTACAGTTCCATCATTAAGGAATAATGAAAATTCTATTACCATAATTAAGAAAAATAATCGAGAGTTTTCTTGCTAAATGAAAATAACAAAATTTAACATCTGCAATGACAAAATTAGTAACTATTCCCTAGGCAGATTTACCCCACTCCTGATACCTGTCAACAGTCAGTCACAAGTGTCAGATGACATAGCCTTTTTTTTTTTTTTTTTTTTTTTTTTTTAGTTTTTAAATTCCAGCGTAGTTAACATAGAGTGTAATATTAGCTTCAGGTGTACAATACAGTGAGTGAAATCAACACTTACATACCATGCCCGCCACCCATCACAAGGGCACTCCCTAATCCCCATCACCTGTTTTACCCATCTTCCCACCCACCTCCTCTCTGGTTGCCATCAGTTTGTTCTCTATAGCTAAGAGTCAGTTTCTTGACTTCTCTCTCTCTCTCTCTCTCTCTCTCTTTTTCTCCTTGGCGCATTGCTTTCTTAAATTCCACATATGAGTGAAATCGTATGGTATTTGTCATTCTCTGACTCATTTCACTTAGCAAATAATCTTTAGCTTCACCAATGTTCTTGTAAATGGCAAGATTTCATTCTTTTATGGCTGAGCAATATTTCATCATATATATGTGTGTCCACACATATATACCACATCTTTTCCATTCATCAGTTGATGGACATGGGTTGTGTCCATCATTTGGCTATTATAGATAATGCTGCTATAAACATCAGAGTGTATGGATCCCTATGAATTAGTGTTTTTGTATTCTTTGGGTAAAATACCTACTAGTGTGATTGCCAGATTATAGGATACTTCTGTTTTTAACTTTTTGGGGAATCCTCATACTGTTTCCACAATGGCTGCACTAGTTTGCATTTCTACCAACACTCCAAGAGGGTTCCTCTTTCTCCACATCCACAACACCTACTGTTTCTTCTGTTGTTGATTTTAGCCATTCTAACAGATGTGAGGTTATACTTCATTGTAGTTTTCATATGCATTTTCCTGATGAAAGTATTGGGACTACATCAAAATAAAAATGTTCTGCTCAGGCAAGGAAACAATCAACAAAACTAAAAGGCAACCTACAGAATGGGGGAAGATATTTGCAAATGACATTCCCAATAAAGAGTTAGTATCCAAAATACATGAAGAACTTATAAAACTCAACACCCTAAAAATGAATAATTCAATTAAAAATGGGCAGAAGATATGAATACACATCTTTCCAAAGAAAACACACAGATAGTCAGGAGACAAATGAAAAGACTTCCCTTCTTTTTTAAAATTGCCACATCTACATATTTAAAGGACAGGACTCTTACATGAAAAATCACTTTTTAAACTAAAAGGAAAAAGAAGAGGGGCTATAGACTATGAATGTTCTATCCCAAACTGTTCAAATTGTTTTCGGTGTCTAAAGTAAAAGCTCTCAATGTGCTATTTATATCAGTCATATCTCTCCTGCTTGAGAAGCCACATCTACAATGATGAATGGGTAGAGTCTAGGGCTTCTAACGCTGTCTTCCCGATGGTAAATTGATAGATAGCCCTCAGCAAATTCCATTTGAGCTCATGATTTTCCTGTAAATATACCCCCAGAACAGCTGGCACATTCCTAAAGTCTAGGCAAAATTTATGATCATACTTCAGTATTTGATTATTGTGTGGGAGCTTAATGTACAACTCCCAAAATAGCAATAATAAAATTGCAGTTTTTACTTCATTCCTGGATGCTAGTACTCTCAGTTTTACATCAGCAGGCTTTCTTGATGAAGATTGATTTCATTTTCTTTCTATCAGCTGTGTTAATAAAAAACAAGCACTGTTGAGAAAATAGGACTATGTGGCACAATTAGCTAATACCCATTCCTTCTATTTCTTGTAAATTATGTAGAAATAAATTACAGTAAAAACAAGTTTGGGGATTCCAATTTGCTTCCCAGTGGCTGGTTAAAAAAGTGCTATAAACTCAGCAAAATTAGCCCTTCTCACTCTGAGAACCAAGAGTAGAGGGCTAAGGGAAAACGTGGAGAAAACCAGGCAATGAGGTGGCAATGCAGAATGACAAAGGCTGGGGAAGAGATGTGATGGACAGAGAGGAGGCTGAGCAGCGTAGGTTGGAGGTCGACAAGGACAGTGTGTGTTTGGAAAAGCTCTGATGAGCAGCTGCCTGGAGACCAGGGCATCACGTAATACATAAGGGTACCTCTACCTCTTTTATTCTGACCACGAAGGATTTCAAGCAACTGTTGTCTGAGCACGTTAGAGTTGAGGGAAGAAAGTTTTCTCTCAGAAGCTCATCAAAGAGCTCACCTTAGCCCCCCCCCCCAAAAAAAGCCAGTGAAGGTCAGCTCATGTGCACATTTAGTGTAACAAAGATCAAGAGCATATTTGTAGGCTTATCTCCTTTACCCAAGTACAATACCCCGAATCTCCCCTGCAGTTCAACTCAACTTATTCCTGAAAATGTACCCTCAAAATTCTTAGCCACTCTTTCTACCAACAAGTGGGGCCTTTGTCTCTGTGCCTTGAATCTGGAGCTGGTTTGGGAACTGCTGCAGCCCAGAGGGCACAAGGGGAGTGCCGAGGGCAGTCATGAAGTGCGATGCCCCTTCTCTCTCCTCTGCAGAACATGTATGCTTGGGGTCCTGAGCTCCAGGTACCGTGGGTGACAATGCTGCAGGCCACCAGGCTGTGAGGAAGCAAAGCCACATGGGAAGGTTACATGGAGACATTCAGTCACAAGACATGTGAGCAAAAATGTCTTCCAGCCCAAGCATCAAGCTTCCCCTGCCTCCTAAGTCTCCACAGCTGGAACACAGCCACTGGCCCAGCTGTACCCTAGCTGACTTTTTGACCCACAGCCTTTCATGTGAACTTAAGAAGATGGCGGTTCTCAGGTGCTAAGTTTTTAGGTTATTCGGTACACAAATTACCTCAGTTGGCCCTAGAACTATCTTTTTGTTCCATTCCCACTTCTGATGTTCCTCTGTGGAAACTCCAATCTTTAAACAAGCAATTTCTACTTGTTTTAGACCCCACACTCCTTGTTCAAATGAAAATTAAGCAATGAGGCTCTTCGGCTCACGACGTGACAATCATCCCTCTTTCAGAAAACAAATAGGTGGCTTTCCTTCTATTAATCAAATAACCTCCTCTCTTCTCCCACAGTGAAGGGAGTGTGACAGAGAAGAGTATGGAAAAGCCAGTGCCTCATCCTTACCCCAAAGGTTGTGAAAAGAAGGAAATGAAGAAAAAAGACAAAGTGGTCAGAAGTGGGTCTAAAGGAGCACCATGCAGGTATGGGGGAGTCTGCCCCTGACCCCGCCAAAGGCTCTAGAGAGACGGGACCTCTCAGGTGTCCCCACACCTAAGGACATTTGGAGGCAGGCAGGCAAAAAAGAGACAGAGACCACAGAGTGCAGCTTTTCTGTACCTCTTTCCTTGTGGGAACCACTGTGGTAGGGCTGGGACTCAGAGGAGGCTGGAGTGGGGGCACTCCCAGCACTTTAAGAGAGAAATTAGTAAATAACTGAGATGATAGCCATATCCCAGCCTAATGAGGAAGGAGTCCATGCCCTAGCAAGAGAGGGAAATGGAGAGTCCAACAGCGGGACACCCAGCCTCTATTTCTAACATGCATGGGACAGGGATTCAGGGGGCCTGTGACCCCAGTGGGAATGAGATGATGCTCGGAGAGACAGGGAGGCTGCCACACCTCAGCCAGTCACAAAGACACCAGATTCTGTGTTCACCAGCTCAGACCTCAGCCAAGAGTCCACTAGGCCACCTCCCAGCAAGTGGGAGGACATGTGGAACAGGGGGCTCCGTGCAGGGGGCTCCAGGCTCTTCCCTCCCACCGACAGGCCGCCTGACCCCTCCTCCCCTCTCCACACTCACACCTCCTGACAGACAGGAGCCTGGACAAGTCTGGAACACGGAGACACCTGAAAGTCTGAGCACTTTTTCCTAGAGACAGCATTATCTGAAATCAATACACCAGACTAAGACTTAAGACAACTTGGACATACAATTAATTTCCCCTCTAATCAGCAAAAGTTCGCTCAGGAGGCACATCACCTTCGTTAAAATCAAAATTAAGGAGCTACCTGTTCTCTGCCAGTCCAGATGTGGTGGGAATGAAATCTGTGGCTCACTGCAGGAGCTTTACAAATACCATCTCACTGAATCCAGAGGACAACCGTAAGCAGCAGTCTGTGACTCTCCTCCCTGTTCAACAACCTGCCAGAGTCCCACAGCCCCCGAGGGACAGAGCCACAGAGGTCTGAGTGTGTGACCACCTGCAATACAGCCTCACTGCCCTTGGTCCAGGCTTCTTGGGGATACAACAGCAATACGCAGCACCAGTTTATCTTTATTTTAGAACTCAAGGCATTACCAGAGGAAGGCACTATTCTTACCACTTTGCAAATACAAACTTGTTTAATGTTCTCACCAATCATATGAACCAGGTACTCTTTTTTTTTTTTAAGATTTTATTTAATTATTTGACAGATTGAGAGAGAGAGCGCTCAAGTAGGCAGAGCGGAAGGCAGAGGGAGAGGGAGAAAGCGGTATTTCCACAGAGCAAGGAGCCCGATGCGGGACTTGATCCCAGGACCCTGGGATCATGACCTGAGCCGAAGGCAGAGGCTTAACCCACAGAGCCACCCAGGCGCCCCTGAACCACATACTCTTATTCTTCCCACTTTACGGCTGGCAACACTGAACTCAGAATGCAAAGTAATTCATCCTAAATCTGCTGCTAATGAATAGAGGACCTGCTAATGGAACCCAGACCACTGGGAATGAGAAAGGAGCTATTAACTCCCACAGTGGACAAAGAGAGAGTCAAACAAGTTCAGAAACTCTAACCTTTCAAATCCCAGGGGTTCAAGGTTGTGATAAGGCCTCTCATGGTATAAACTTCAGGGCTAGTAAAAAAGAATATCATTTCCAGAAGTATTCATTTAGACTGCTATAAAAATCTATCTGAAATAGTCACAACTGGTAGCTAGGCCCAAAATAGGTTATGATGTTTAAAAGGAAAATAGACTTAAAACACTAGTGTAAGTAGAAAGAAAAGTTATTTAAGGACTAGAACAACCCTGGACTTTGATATATGTTACTACCAGGGCTGTATGAAACAAAAGAACAAAGTCAGATCACAAGAGGAAGTGCCACACAAGTGTTAGCTAATTTGTCTCTCCTCCTCCTCATCATTATTGCAATAGCTATATAAAACCCAGACATCACAATATAGGTAAGTGAACCTTACATAAAAAAGAATTTTTTTTTCCAAATGGAGACATTCACTCTCTACCAAAAGAAAGGCATTTCAATTTTTAACATTATTTTTGAATATTTAAGTTCAATCCAAACTACTGAGTTCTGAAAGAGCACAATGTTGATGTTAAAAATCAGCTCTACATCAGAAAATTGAAAATCAGGTCTAAATGAAAGGAAATGTAAAATTCACCCTAAAATTAAAATTTTTTTTCTCTTCCTGGCTTTAGTTGTAAGTGATTTACCTGGACATTTGTCACCTTCCCTACATAAAAATGTCAATCATGATATGCAATTTATTCCATCACTATTCACTCAACCACGTAAACAGCTCGCTGATATGACCGTGTTCATCATTTGCCTAAAGATTCCCCAAGGAAAATCATGATGAAAGGGATTATTTGTAACCCTCCAACTTTATTGCTTTATTAAGAAAAGTAAAATCAAATGAAATTCTTAGAGTAACCCTTTCTTTTGAGCTGAGTGGTTTTCATGCCAATGAAGGAGCCATGATAAAATCTGGCTTGCTTTTCTTTCTTTTGTCTTCTGTAAGGTTTGCTCCATTCACGACTTGATCCACCTGAACCATGGATAAAATGCCAGCATGATCACAATTTAGTATATCTTCAAAACACTACTAAGATGGTGGCCTCTTCAATATTCTTATCATGAAAGCAGAGTAACTAAGACAGAAAGAAGCTGGGACAACAACCAGCCATAGAAGACTGTAGACCCCATCCACTGTGTGCTCTCAGTTCCCCACAGTACATCTCTTTAATAAAATGACAAATTGTACACCTATTCAAAAGAGTGGTCCAGAAGAGATGGAAAATTGGTTCCCATCCTTATGGAAGCCCCACTCCAGCTGGATATATTTAGACAGTCTCAAATATTTTAATGTAGTTCTTATGATATACTTCATTTCAACTTGTTGGATTTTGGTTTTTTGGTTTTGTTTTTGTTTGGGGCAAGTTGTTTTGTTTGTTTGTTTGTTTTTTTTTTTTTTGCTATTTTTCTGCATTTCCAGATCACTGTCTAAGGATGATGAGTGATTTGTACTATTTTCAGAAAGACAGCAATTTTTCCTAAATCATCTTGACTCTTTCATGCCCACTTCAAACCTGCCTATTATGCACATTGGTATAGGCACTTACAGCAAAGGGATTCTGTCACCCAGAAGCCTGTTACGGGTCTTCCCAAAGTACAATAGTCACTACATCTCCAGTGATGAATGTGAGGCTCTTCAAGATCTTAAGGTATATAATAACTCAATTTAAAAAAGAGTTTTGGGGCGCCTGGGTGGCTCAGTGGGTTAAGCCGCTGCCTTCGGCTCGGGTCATGATCTCAGGGTCCTGGGATCGAGTCCCGCATGGGGCTCTCTGCTCAGCAGGGAGCCTGCTTCCTTCTCTCTCTTTCTGCCTGCCTCTCAGTGTACTTGTAATTTCTCTCTGTCAAATAAATAAATAAAATCTTTAAAAAAAAAGAGTTTTAATGTTAAGATGTTAATTTTCCTGGTTATTTAAAGTAGGTAATCCACTATACAATAACAGCAAGCTCTCTTGTATATTTATCTATTTGCCAAATGCTACAGGATTATTTCCTATAATCCTTAAAACAAACCCTTGAGGTAAATTTTAGCAAATGCTCTTTACAGCTGAGGAAATGGAGGCACCGAGTTGTTTGCTTAAGCATATGTAGCTGTTAAGTCATGATAACAGGCTTTAAATGCACCTTGGTGTGATTCTAAAACTGTGCTTTTAACCATGATATTTTACAGCTTCACATATGGAATTACTTTAAAAAATAAAAACATGCACACAAGAAGTAACTATAACCTGGATCTATTATAAAAATTCTCCAAGAATCAGAAGCACATTCAAGTTAAAGATCCACTAAAAGACTACTGTCAGGGACAAAGAAAGAAGTAATCTGGAAGTTGTTTCTGTTGGTAGGAACAAGACTGTGAAGTAATTCACCAGTCATTTAACACTCCAGGAAGCTAGCGTAAATCAATCCTAATCTTTTTTTGATCGGTTTTAAGCATTATAAATACTAACAATAAAGAATAACCAAGAAACAAAAGGATGCCTCTTAGAAAAACCTAGCTGTGATTCCATTATATTAAACCCAAGTGAGGAGTCATGCCACGGTGACAGCCTGCACTCACCTGCCAGAGACTGTAATATCCCCATACCAAGATGTCTTCATCAACATCAATGCAAATCTGAGATGTCTCTGACTTGCATGCTTCAAAATTCCTCCTTGGTGAAAAAGCAATGAGTGGGGAGAAGTCTGGATCTTAGGAAAGTCATTTAGTTTCAGACAGACCCACATAAAGAGAGTTGGTAGGACCAAGTCACATGGAGGAATACCTAAGTGCTTGTACTCAACGTGAATGAGGCAACTGGACTCAAATTTCTGAAGTTCTAAATTGTTGATATTACTAGCGTGCATCCATATTCATGGATTGCCTTCTTCTTTGAGCACACTGCTGGCCTACCTGTCCTAGATCCCCTGCATTTGGTAGGAGACTAGTTCTAGCTAAGAGAACGTGAGGAGAAGATATATACACCTGACCTACTTCCAGGCTCTCAAACTCCCATGCTATCTCTTACTGTTTCTTTTCTGTTCTGCTCACCAGAGACAGAGAACATACAGCAACACTCTGGAGCCCCAAAAGATGGTGAAAGCACTCGAAAAAAAGGAACCTGGATATCTGAATGACTTCTTGGAGTATACTGAATCCCAACACACAACCCACATTGTACTGTGATATGAGCAAAAACTAGATGTGTAATGTGTTAAGCCGCTGAAATTTGGGGATTAGTTTGTTGCAGTCTTTATGCTACCCTGCCTAATCACTCTGTCTCCCAATCTACCCATGGCCAATACGAATATAAATCAATCAAACATTCAATATACCTAAAGCAAAAGCTGTTCATTCAGACTCCTTTTTACTGCCAGTATGTGAAGTGACCATGGTAACAGCCACAGTAATGTTTGGAGGCTGGACTTTAACAAACATCAAAGGACTGACAACCACTGGGGCGGGGGGGGGGGGGGGACCACCACACACAAATAGCACATTTGTCCAGAGAAAAAAATCTCTCTTAAGTCTGGAGAGAATTCTCCCCAAAGACCTATCTTGTCTACTATGTGAGGTAATAAGCACTTTTCACACATGAGAGAAATGAGACTTAGTGTACCTTACTTAGCATTGTCCAATCTATGTCTGCCTGTTTAACTTTAAATCTTTGTTCCCAACCATTCTCCTCCTCACAAGCGAAAACCAGGCTTAATTTTTTTTTTCTTTTTTTAGTTCCCCTAACACAATTCTAAGTCATTGACATTCTCAACTCATTGAGTTACAGTCTTGCATAATAACATGTAGAATAAGTCAGTAAATGTGCTTCACAAGAAAATACATAGTCAGTCAAGAGGTGCCTGGGTGGCTTGGTCAGGTAAGCATCTGCCTTCAGCTGAGGTCATGATCTCAGAGTCCTAGGATCGAACTCAGAATTGGGCTGCGGGCTCAACAGGTAGCCTGATTCTCCCTATCCCTCTGCTGCTCCCCTGCTTGTGTGTGTTCTCTCTCTCTCTCTCTCTCTCTTTCTGTCAAATAAATATATGAAATCTTTTTTAAAAAGAAGAAAAAGATACATAGTCAAAAGCAGTTGGCAACAAGAATCATGATGTGTGACAGAAGAAGTTGGGGGAGAGATTTTGGACTATAAAGAAAAATAACCCTTTTTTAGAAAAGAGTTACCAAAAAGAAAAATTCCACTTAATGTGTTCTTCTCAGGGTTCATTCCTTGGGGATATTACAACTTAGTAGTGAGCCCACACAGTAATTAAATACTAATAGATACAGGGAAAGAGAAAAAAATGAGAAATTTCTTTCTCTATGACATTTAAATGGATGGGGTTGAAGGTAAATGCTAGGGGGGAAAAAGTCCTAGTATTAGCATTTACTCATAGAAAACTTTTTAAACGCTAATATTAAAGACAGATATTTCCATATTTCATAGCAATGAATTAACAATTAGCTTTTCAGCACACTACAAAAAGACAAGAACCTATGGAATTAGAGATTCTGAATTATCTAGACAACTTTATATCTCTAGAAGTAGAGAAACAAACAAACAAAAAAATGCTACAGTTTCCACAGACACAGAATGACTCAGAATTTTCAGTGAATAACTATACCTTGTCCCAGACACCTGCAGCATCTCAAATTCAGAAGAGCAAGTATGGTTAAGGAAAAACAAGAAATAAAGGAAACAAGTTAGAAAACTCAAAGGACATGATTCCATAAAGATTTAATGAAGTTAGACTGCGCATTTCAAAGACACAATCTAGTTCAGAATGAACAGCAGACTAGCATATGTTCTACCCATACTTTCAAAGCACACACACCAAAAAATTCTTTGAAAATAATGTACCAAATTGGAAATAAAATTACTTTTATTTTTCTTATTTATTTTCTTTAGAGAGAGAGCAAGCAAGCGACTGTTAAGGTGGGGAGCGGGAGGGGTGGAGGAGAGATAGAGGGAGAATCTCAAGTGTGGAGTTTGATGTGGGGCTCAATCTCACAACCTCGAGATCATGACCTGAGCCAAAATCAAGAGGTGCCATTAAACTGCACTTTTAAAATGGAAATTAAATTAAATGGTATGTGATCTGGAATATTAGGGAGATGAACCATAGGAATAGTAGTAATAATAGCAGTAGTAATACCATTGCTAATTTATATAAATCACAGGTCCTCACTCTACTGTTGTAGCAAGAAAGTTATGAGTTAATCTGGGAAAGATTACGGACTTATTCAGAATAAAAAATAATAAAATACAGAAGCATGGCACAAGGACAAACTCATAGATCAACAGAACAAAAGAGGAAAGGATATCAAACAGTCTCTTCAACAAATGGTGTTGGGAAAACTGGACAGCTACATGTCAAAAAATGAAACTGGGGGCACCTGGGTGGCTCAGTGGGTTAAGGCCTCTGCCTTTGGCTTGAGTCATGATTCCGGGGTCCTGGGATCTAGCCCGGCATCGGGCTCTCTGCTCAGCAGGAAGCTTGCTTCCCTTCCTCTCTCTCTGCCTGCCTCTCTGTCTTGTGATCTCTGTCTGTCAAATAAATAAATGAAAATCTTTAAAAAAAAAAAAATGAAACTGGACCACTTTCTTACATCACACACAAAAACAAATGCAAAATGGATTAAGGACATAAGTGTGAGATGTGAAACCTCAAAACTCCTAAAAATATATAGCAGTAATTTCTTTTATATTGGCTATAGCAACATTTTTCTAGATATCTCTCTTGAAGCAAGGGGGGGAAAAGCAAGATGATCAATTGAATCTACATCAAAATAAAAACCATTTACACAATGAATGAAATGACCAACAAACTAAAAGACAACCTACTGAATGAGAGAATATATTTGCAAATGACTTAACTGATAAGGGTTTAATATTCAAAATATATAAAGAATTTATACAACTCAACACCAAAAACAAATCCAATTTAAAAACAGGCAGAGTACCTATTCTTTGGAAGAATAGGCATTCTTCCAAAGAGACATACAGATGACCAAAAGACACATCAAAAATGCTCAAGATCACTCATCATCAGGGAAATGTAAATCAAAATGACAATGAGATTTCACCTTAAACCTGTCAGAATGGCTACAATCAATAAGACAAAAAATAAGTGTTGGCAAGGATGTGGACAAAAAGAAAACCTCATATACTGCTGGTAGGAATGTAAACTGGTAGAGTCACTGTAGAAAACAGTATGAAGGTTTTTTTAGTCAAAAGACTAAAAATGGGAATATTCTGTGATCCAATAATTCTGCCATTGCTGAATATTTATCCACAGAAAACAAAAACACTAATGTGAAAAGATGTATGTCTATATTTACAGCAGCATTATTCACAATAGCCAAGATATGGAAATAGACTAAGTGTCCACCAATAGATGAATGGATAAATAAGATGAGATACACACCACACACACACACACACACCCCACACTGTGGACTATTAGTCATCAAAAAGGATGAGATCTTGCCATTTCCAACAACATGGATGGACCTAAAAAATATGATGCTAAGTAAAATAGAGAAATATAGAGAAATATAAACACCATATAACTTCACTTCTATGTGGAATTTTAGAAATAAAACAAATGAACAAACAAATAAAAAGCAGGAAAAGACCATAAATACAGAGAACCAAGCGGTGGCTGCAAAGGGAGATGGGGGCGTGGGCAAAATGGGTAAGGCAAGTCTCCAGTTGTGGAGCAAGGCATGGGAATAAGGACACAGCATAAACAGTATAGTCAATGATATTGTCAGAGTGTTGTGTGGTGACATATGGCAGCTACACTTGTGAACACAACATAATGTAAAAAATCACTATGCCATACACCTGAAACTAATGTAATGTTATGTGTCAACTATATTGAAATTAAAAGGAGAAAAAAGAACCAAAGCCAGTTTTCTAGATGTACCATGGAGAAAACAAACATAGGAAGCACAATAAAAATGTCAGCATCTCTCCAATAACGTACTGGTAGGATTTTAGCCACCAGAGAGGGAAATTTGATATTATTGACCTAAATGACAAAGACACATATCTTTTGGGATAGGAATTGCATTTTTATGAATCTATACTACAGATATACTGGCCTGTATGGAAAGGTATGTTCAAGGAAGTTCAGGGAGCATGGTTTATAATAACCAAAAACCATAATGCTAAAAAGGGATCTGGTGAGATGATGTGTGGTGCATTTACACAAATGAATAACATGGAAGCCTTAAAGAAAATGGAGAAATTATGTATAACCTCTAAGATACTTAATTAAGTAGGAAAAAAGAAAGATACAGAAAAGCATATATATATGCACATATTTGATATATATATCACACTACCATTTATGACCCAAATAGGATTATATATAATCTCTTGTATATAGAATCATCTCCCTCTTAGTTTTTCTCAGAGATACATAAAGTCTCTGAAAGTGTACACAAAGAAACCTGTAATATTTCTGAACTTAAAGGAGAAGAACTATGCTACTTAGGAGGAAGATTTATGATTATTTATTTTTCTGTAGCTTTTGAATTTTACCCATGTGACTGTATTACTCTGATGAAAAATAAAATAATTAAAATCACACACACAAAAAATTTTTAAGATACGTAGCACGCATTTTAAATCATAAACAACCGTAAAACAAAGTGACTTCTTGTGTATTTCTGCTTCCAGCTATGATGGAACAGCTGTAAGGGATGAGCCGTCCAACAGAAAACACTTCTAAAAATGGAAAAAATATGTAAGGAAACTGTTTTCAGGAAGTAGACAACAGGCCAGTCAGGTTCTGCAGTCACTGAGAAAAGGCAAACTCATACAGTAAACCCAATTGTCTAGCTCTCTAATAAGGATATATTACTTAACATGACACAGAGAGATGAAGTCAAGCAGAGCACAGCAGTCATGTTGAGCTGAGCAGGTTAAAGAGCAGGTTTCAGGGCAGCTGATGTGACTGGAATCTACACAGCAGAATCCTAGAGAGCAATGGTTTATGCAGAGAGAAATTCCCAGTGGTCTAAGGGGAGATCTCCACAAGTCTGTGGCTGAGATCTGGGCCATATCTTTGCAGGATGAAAACAGCTGAGGCTTACCATATAGTAAATATTATAGGGTTGAAAGAACAGAGATATCAGAGGTCAAGTGCTAGAGAAAGACGGTCCTGAACATCACTGGAGTGTGGGCCCTATATAAGCAAGAGACCTCATGAATAAATATTTTATTAACACTTGTGGCAGCCACTTAGGGCAGAAAGTTGATGCATTATACAAGCAAAGCCCTATCCTAAACTGAGTCCTAGGACCCCAACAAAACCTAAAACAGAGGCTCAAGGAAAACATCTTCTCTTGTACATGGAATAATAAAAAATTGGAGGGGCTCAGGAAACATCTTGGCTTCCTAGAGATTTGCACTAATGAAAGCATTAAACCATGTTCAGGGTGACTGGCCAGTAATTCAACAGAAAGCTAAAGTAAGAATGTTAAAACAGTCTTCACAAGAAGATAACAGAATCCAGATACTTTAGAATATGTTATCCAAAATTTCCAGAAGTCAATCAAAAACTCACCAACAGAAAAATGTGATCTGTAGACAAGCAAAAAATAAATCCCCAAACAGCCCAAATATTTGGCCTAACAAAAACTTTAAAGCAGCTATTATAAATACATATTATTACAAATAGTTAAGGAAAAATATGCTCAAAGAATGAAAAGAAATCTGATCCTAATGCATGAAAGAGAGGGAATATAAGCAGAAAAACAGACCAAATGATGTTCAAGAACTGAAAACTACAACTGAAATGAAAAAGTTAGTGG
The DNA here is from genome assembly GCF_022355385.1 of Mustela nigripes. Lineage (NCBI taxonomy): Eukaryota > Metazoa > Chordata > Mammalia > Carnivora > Mustelidae > Mustela > Mustela nigripes. Next base: position 89,141,826 of record NC_081568.1, read on the forward strand.
ATGGGCATAATAGCTGAGTGGAGAGAGCAGAGAAGAAAGTCAGAACCTAAAACAGTTCAAAACAAATTATTCAATCTAGGAAATGAACAGGAAAAACAAATCAAGAGAATGAACTGAGCTTCAAGGACAGGCAAGACAATAAATATCAAATAATTTTTCAAAAAATAAAATTGCAATCTTAGAAGGAAAAAAGAATGAGATTAGCCAGACAAATATTTGAAAGAATAATGCCTGAAAACTTCTCAAATTTGACGACAAATACTAGCTTACAAATCCAAGAAGTTTAACAAACTCCAAGAAGTACAAATAGAAAGAAAACCATACCCCAGGATTTTGCAGTAAAACTGTAGAAAATTAAAGTTAAAAATAAAATATTAAGAGGTGTGCCTGGGTGGCTTAGTTGGTCAAGTAAATGATTCTTGGTTCTGCATCTGGTCATGATCTCAGGGTCATGAGACCAAGCCCCCGGCAGGCTCTGCACTGGGTATGGAACCTGCTTAAGATTCTTGCCCTCCCCCCATTTCCCTTCTCTCCACTCATTCTCTCTTTCAATTAATTAATTAGTCAATTAATTAACCTAACTAAATAAATATAAATATAAATAGATAGATAGATAGGTAGATAGATAAAATTAAAAGCATCCAGAGAAAAGACACATGTTATACATAGAAGAACAAGGATAAGAATGGTCACAGCTCATCAGGAGATAATGGAGACTGAAAAAGATAATGACATAGCATCTTTAAATTATGGAAAGGAAGAAAAAACTTGTTAACCCAGAATTCTTTTTTTAATTTTTTTTTAAAGATTTTATTTATTTATTTGACAAGCAGAGATCACAAGTAGGCAGAGAGGCAGACAGAGAGAGAGGTGGAAGCAGGCTCCCTGCTGAGCAGAGAGCCCAATGTGGGGCTCGATCCGAGGACCCTGGGATCATGACCTGAGCCAAAAGCAGTGGCTTAACCCACTGAGCCACCCAGGTGCCCCAACCCAGAATTCTATATCCAACAAAAATATCATTCAAAAATCAGCATGGAAAAAAGGCATTTTTTTAAGATTTTATTTATTTATCAGAGAGAGAGAGGGGGAGAGAGTGAGTACAGGCAGACAGAATGGCAGGCAGAGGCAGAGGGAGAAGCAGGCTCCCTGCTGAGCAAGGAGTCCGATGTGGGACTCAATCCCAGGATGCTGGGATCATGACCTGAGCCGAAGGCAGCTGCTTAACCAACTGAGCCACCCAGGCATCCCGAAAAAAGGCATTTTTAGATCAGCAAACCTGAAAATATTAATCACCAGCAGACCTGGCCTGTAAGAAATGAAAAGGCCGAAGCCAAATGATACCAGAGAACAATTCCCAATTACAGTAAGGAACCAAAAAACACTGGAAATGCTAAGTATATTTCTAAATGTAAATTAGTGTGTTGTCTTTCTTCTTGGAATTTCCTTAGAAGACCATTAACTTATTTTAAAGGAAAAATAGTAGTACTCTTTGTTAGGCATTATGGCATGTTGAAATAAAAGATATGGGAAAAATCATACAAAGAAAGGGGAATAAGTAATGAGGAATAAGTAACATGAATTATATTATTAAAGGTTGTTACATTTGTTAAATATTAGGTATTAATTGTGAAGATGCACAACACTGACTCTAAATAAACTCTAATGAATTAAAGGTACATATTTTTAGCCCTGCAGTCATCAATAAAGATAACACATAGACAGAAGATAGGAAAGGGGGCATAATTAAAAGCCAATTTAAAAAATTAAATGGCACACTTAAACATATTTCATTAACCAGGGTGCCTGGGTGGCTCAGTGAGTTAAACATCTGCCTTTGGCTCAGGTCATGATCCCAGAATCCTGTAATGGAGCCCCATGTCAGACTCCCTGCTCAGTGGGGGGTCTACTTCTCCCTCTCCCTCTGTGATCTCTTCAGCTTTATTTGAGATCTCTCTCAAACAAATAAATCAAACCTTTGAAAAAGAAGTTCCATTAACCCAAATAGAGCAGGAAAGAGTCAGGAGAGAAACAAAAAAGCAAAAGGGACAAATGCGAGAAAAATTCTTATACCTGGTCCTTAGTGAGATTTATTTAAATTAAAACAATGAGAGGCTACAATACTGAAGTCTTAAGAAAAACAAACATTAATAAGAATTGCTTTCTAACTTCAAAAATCTTATACTTGTGTATAGACTATCCAATAATTAACATGTGAGAAATACAAAGAAAGTTAGAGTTCCCATTGAGCACTTCCTATATATTAGTGATTCTGCTAAATGCTCCATAAGTATTATCTCATTTATTCCTCACAATCCAGAGTGTAGTTTCTCTTAGCCCCATTCTGTAGCCAAAAGTTGGATGTAAGCTACATCAGAGCAATGACCTTATATCTATATCTATATCTATATCTATATTTATCTTTGTGCTATCAATTTCTCATCCTTTGTGCAGCATCTAATAGGTCAATAAATAGTCATCAAAAAATGAATGAATTTTGAAGGATAAGATAATTTTCCCAAAGACATGCAGAGAACCAGATTTGGAAGACCGGAACAACTTGAGTTCAAGGTCCTTCGTATTAACAGTTAGGTCCCAAAATACAACAACCCAGGTCACAATCCCTCCTTTTGGCCACAATAGTTCCAGTTTATGACTACTGTCCCAATGAGACTACAAATAAGGCCCCACTCTCTCTTGAAAAAAATGGATGACAAATTTTATGGTTACTCTATAAGATTTCAAGAAGGATCAGGGCTCTCCTTTGAAAAGATCAGGAACTCTCTTCATTTGAGAGATGACAATTCAAATCAACTTTTTGAAAGATGAGTGGGATTTGCTAAACAGAAAGAAGATAAGGCTTAAAAGGCGAAAAGAACTTAAAACATGGCATGTGAAAGTGTAAAAGGTTGTGAGATCTAACACTATAAAAAGTACTGAAATAAAAATTAGGTTTCACAGAAGTTTACAATGGAGATTGAAAGCTTTCTAAATGACTAGAAACAAACAAAAACAACCAATGACAAATAAGACTGTATGTCACTGGCTGAAGTAGAGAAACCAAAGCATTCTTATTCTGCCTCAATTTTTGTATGAGTCTTACAAGGCAGAATTAATAGGGTAAATTTTGTAAATCACCTTAATTTTGAAGGTCAGAATAAAAAAGACTCCATGGATTTAAATGGGTAAGCCAAAGCGATTTTTAATTAGGTGAAATACAACTTAGTTTTATTTTTAAAAATTGGGGGTGGAGGAAGTCCTGTAATTCAGATACACTACCAAGAGGAAACTTCCAGGAAAAAAGAGATGTTGAGGTACGCATTTCAAAAAAAATGACCAAGAAGCTTGTGTACCGAGCACCTTGGTAGACAATTTACATAATTCATCTAATCCTCATAAAAATCTCAAAACATCAGTATTCTCATCTCTATATTATATAGTTGCAGAAGACAAAGCTCACTGAAACCCTAACAGTCTTTAATAGTATAAAGGGAAACTTTACATCTCCCTAATTCCAAGCATCTCTCACTCCTGCCTCCAGATCTCACTGCACCAGTAATAATCCTTAATTTACTGGGAATGGGAAAAATCAAAGTAAATAATAAAGGACTTCCTTCTATCTCCCTAGCTCTGGGAGACAGGTCTGTAAGTCAAATAAATGGTCTTGACACACTGCAAAGAAAATGCTGAAAGAGATGTAGAAAAGCAGAAAGAAGTTAATTTAATTTCAATAAGCAGGAAATGATCAATGCTTGGAGAAAATAAAGGTTTACAAACAAGCACAGAATATACTTTGCCCAGAACACAGGCTGATGGCATAGTATTAAAAGCAAGTATACAAGAGCAGAAAACAATGGACGGAGAACTGTGAGATCTGTTTTCTGTTAGACTACAACCTTCTATACCAGAATTATTTTCGCAGAAATACAGAAGTACTTCTTTCCCCTTTGGAATGTAAAACTAAGCTTGAAACACCATCTAAGAATATCCAGTGTAGATGCTTCCTTTCAAGTGGTTTTATGGGAATGCTGGGTTATGTGATTTTCAACTCTTATTACTCTATTTCTCTACATTGACTTTCTCTGATGTAAGAAACACTTTAAGCCAAACAACTATTACAGCATAAATTTAAATTTCTTGATCTTTCTCTTTTCTAAAATACCTGTTTGGTAGATATATATATATATATATATATATATATATATATATATATATAATGTTCAAATTTCAAGACAATATTCAATAAGACATTATAAGAAGTTTACAGCTTTCACTTTGTTTTTCTTACTCCTAAGTGAAAGCTTAGGTTTACATCTGGATGTTTTATGACAATTTATATTAGTTACACTTCCAGCCAAGAATATAAATGTTTCCTGACTCTGTTTAGACATCTATGAGGGCATAATACTTTTAAGATTTTCTTTTAGAATACTAATATTATTTCAGATTTGGGAATTGCTCCCTCTACTCCATTTTATTTCAACTTGAGTAAATTTGAGAATTATTAGTGCTTTTTTGTTTAATACAAGCTGAGTGCTTTTCTTTCCTTTTTTTTTTTTAAGATTTTATTTATTTATTTGAAAGACAGAGATCACAAGGAGGCAGACAGGCAGGTAGAGAGAGGAAGGGAAGCCAACTCCCTGCTGAGCAGAGAGCCCTGATGTGGGGCTGGATCCCAGGACCCTGGAATCATGACTTGGGCAGAAGGTAGAGGCTTTAACCCACTGAGCCACCCAGCCTCCCCAGCTGAGTGCTTTTCTATAGCACTCTTTACTAAGCTTACACCCATATAAGAGAAGAAAAAGATTGATCTTTAATTTTCCAGGACCTCCAGTTTCATTTGTAGTTCCAGGATATGTAGCTAAGAAATCTGCCAGGGCTGGTAGGGAAATAGAACATAGCACAATTAATTGTTCCATAAAAAACAGTTCAGAAAGTTAAATAGATACTGAAAGTCTAAAAAGGTCTGCCAGGGGAGCTTTCAATATAGATCTTAGAAATCTACCTGTTTTCATTATTTCCCTGAGCTCTTTCTTGAAAATCTTTATGAAATTAACAAACTTTCTCCTATACAAAGTCCTACACTTTGAATACAAGAGCACCATACGTATATTTAAAAAATAATAATGATAAGCCAAAACAACTCATGATGTGTTGCAAGTAGAATTCAAATAGATTAAGATCAAGAATTGATTTAATCCAGCTCTAGCTGTAAAAAGAAATCAGGAGACAGGCAACAAAGACAACAACACATGAGACTCCTGAGCTCCCCTCCACCCACAGATTCACTAAATGTAGAGCTACACATGAACAAACTATCTCTGAGGATGCAAATAAATAAAATAATAAATAAAAGGTTAGAAAACAAATGATACAAATACAAAGGAATAGACTATTTTTTTAAAAAGATTTTATTTATTTATTTGTCAGACAGAGATCACAAGCAGGCAGACAGGCAGGCAGAGAGAGGGAGAGGAGGAAGCAGGCTCCCTGCAGAGCAGAGAGCCCGACACGGGACTCGATCCCAGGACCCTGAGATCATGACCCGAGCCGAAGGCAGCGGCCCAACCCACTGAGCCACCCAGGCGCCCAGGAATAGACTATTTTGAACAATTACATGCCAAAATATTGGACAACCTAAAAGAAATAAGTAAATCCCTAGAAACATATAACCTACCTGAATCAGCAAGAAATAAAATATATGAAGAGACCAATTACTAGTAAAGAGAGTCAGCATAGGGGGCGCCTGGGGGGGCCTCAGTGGGTTAAAGCCCTGCCTTCGGCTCAGGTCATGATTCCAGCATCCTGGGATGGAGCCCCGCATCAAGCTTTCTGCTCAGCAGGGAGCTTGCTTCCTCCTCTCTCTCTGCCTGCCTCTCTGCCTACTTGTGATCGCTGTCTGCAAATAATAAATAAATAAATAAATAAATAAAGTCAACATAGTACTAGAAGTTTTAGCCAGAGCAATTAAGCAAGAAAAAAATATAAAAGACAACCAAATCAGAAAGAAAGAAAGTAAAACTGACTCCATTTTCAGAGACATATTACATATAGAAAACCTAAAATTTTCACTACAAAACTGTGAGGCATAATAAATGATTTCAGTATAGTTTCAGATACAAAAATCAATATACCAAAATCAGTTATATTTCTGTATACCAACAATTAACAATCAGAAAGAGAAATTAAGGAAACAATTCCATTTAAAGTAGCATTGAGGGGAGTCTGGGTGATTCAGTTAAGCATCTGCCTTTTGACTCAGGTGATGATCCCAGAGTTCCAGGATCAAGCTGCATGTTTGGCTCACTGCTCAGCAAGGAATCTGGCTCTCCCTCTGCCCCTTGCCCCACTTGTGCTCCCTCTTGCTCACTCTCTCTCTCTCTCTCTCAAAGAAATAAAATATTTAAAAAGAATAAAAAATAAAATAGCATTGAAAAGAACATTCTTATGAATAAATTTTACCAAGACAGTGAAAGATCTCTAAGACTGAGGAAAGTGAAAGTGACAAAAATAAATAGTCCATCTTCACGGATTGGAAGAATTAATATTGCTAAACCGTCCATACTAGCCAAAGTGATCCACAGATTAAATGCAATCCCTATTAAAATTCCAATGACATTTTTCACAGAAACAGAAAAAACAATGATAATATAGATATGAACCAAAAGATTTTGAATAGACACAGCAATCCTGAGAAAGAATATAACTAGAGGTATCTTATGTCCTGATTTCAAACTATATTACAAAGCTATAATAATCCAAACAGTATAGTGCTGGCATGAAAACTGATATACAGACTAATGGAACAAAATCAAAATCTCAGAAATGAACCCACATATAGTCAATTAATTTTTGATAAAGGAACCAAAAACATAAAATAAAGAAAGGATAATATCTTCAATAAATGGTTTTGAGAAAGCTGCCTAGTCACATATAGAAGAAAGAAATTGGGACCCTTTTAAACCATACACAAAAATCAACTCAAAATGGACCAAAGATTTGAACTTAAGACCTGAAACCATAAAATACAAAGAAAACAATGTAGTAAGTCCTTGATACTGGTCTTGGCAGTGATTTTTATGTTTGACACCAAGAGTAAAAGCAACAATGCAAAAATGAGCAGGACTACATGAGACTGAGAAAGTTCTGCATAGCAAAGAAAATGAGGAAACAACATACAGAAAGGAGAAAATCTTTGCAAATCATATATCTGATGAAGGATTAATATGCAAAATATATAAAGAATATATACACATACAACTCAATAGCAAAAAAAAAAAAAAACGAAAATAAAAACAAAAGAGTTTGAAAATGGGCAAAGGCTACTGGGTATTTACCCTAAAGATACAAATGTAGTGATCTGAAGGGGCACGTGCACCCAAATGTTTATAGCAGCAATGTCCACAATAGCCAAACTATGTTTATCAACAGATGAATGGATAAAGGAGATGTGGTATATATACACAATAGAATACTATGCAGCCATCAAAAAACTGAAATCTTGCCATCTGGAATGGAACTAGATGGAACTAGAGGGTATTATGCTAAGCTAAATAAGTCAAATCAGAGAAAGACAATTATCATATGATCTCTCTGATATGAGGAACTCGAGAGGCAGGGCAGGCGGTAGTGGGGAGGTAGGGAAGGAAAAAATGAAACAAGATAGGACCAGGGAGGGAGACAAACCATAAGTGACTCTTAACCTGAAGAAATAAACTGAGGGTTGCTGGGGATAGAGGGAGAGGGATAGGGTGCCTGGGCGATGGACAGTGGGGAGGGTATGTGCTATGGTGAGTGCTATGAATTGTGTAAGACTGATGATTCACAGACCTCTACCCCTGAAACAAACAATACATTATGTGTAAATAAACAGATAAATAAATAAGAAAATGAGCAAAGGACCTGAATAGATATTTTTCCAAAGATGACATTATAATGGCCAACAGGAACATAAAAAGCTTCAATATCACTAATGATGAGGAAAAAGCAAACCAAATCAAAATGAGTTACCACCTCATAACTGTAAGGATGTCTATTATCAAAAAGAAACAACAACAAATGTTGGCAAGGATGTTAAGAAGGAACCCTTGTGTAATGTTGGTGGGAATATAAATTGGTATGGCTACTCTGGAAAACAGTATGAAAATTCCTGAAAAAATTAAAAAGAGAACTACCATTATAGTCCAGCAACCCCACTTTTGGTATACATCAGAAGGAAACAACATCATCTCAAAGAGAGGTCTGTACTCCCATGTTCACAGCACATTATTCACAAGAGCCAAGGTTAGAAACACATTAAGCATCTGTCTACAGAAGAATAAAGAAAATATGCCCCCCCACACACAGACACACACACACACACACATGCAAAATGGATTATTATTCAGCTTTTAAAAAAGAAAGAAATCCTCTAATCTGAGACAGCATAAATGAATCTAGAGGATATTATGCTAAGCAAAATAAGCCAGGCAGAAAAAAAAAAATTTAAGACTTACACATGGAATCTTTAAAAAAATGTTTAAAAAGTTGAACTCACAGAAACAATATAAAAATGGTTGCCTGGAGCTGGGTGTGGTTATAGGAAAAGGTTGCAAAATGGTACCAACTTCCAGCTATAAGATTATCAGAGTTGGAGGATTTAATGTAGAGTATGTTGACTATATTTGACAACACTGTCATGTATAAGTGAAGGTTACTAAAAGGGCAGAACTTAAACATTCCACAAAAAAAAAAAAGGTACAAATGTGAGGTATGGATGTGTTCATTAACTGAAAAGGAGGGAATGCTTTCACAGTGCATACGTATATAAAATCATCACTCTGTACACTTTAAATATCTTGTACTTTGGTCAGTTATACCTCAGTAAAGCTGGGATGGAGGACCAAAAACTACATATCCATTTCAAGTCTTTCAGAATTGAAGTCTGACTGCCCACTCCCTAGGCTACTTGCAGATGGCAATCATTATTCCTACATGTTTAGAAGCAGTATGAGTGTTCTTGGGCCACCAGGATACCATTCAGTTCACTGAAGCATAATGAACACTACCCACAGAACCCATGTGGTTCTAGAATCACCAAATTAGATTCAACATAGTAATGGCCTAAATGATGGGGAAATGCAGGGTGTTTCTAAAAGTGCAGATATTTAACACCTTTCTTCTAGGAATCTCTGCTAATTAGGACTTTACCTCAAAGAAGCAGGCAACTGGAAGAATACGATTGCTGTGCAGAGATTAGGCTTTGTTAAAGTAAAGACAAAACAAACAAACAAACAAACAAACAAAAAATCACTGGATTTGGAGCCAGAGGTCTTGAGTTCAGACTCTGACTTGACCACTCTAAAACGTGTAATTTTCACACTTTACCTTTCTACTCCTCGTGTCCTGCTCTTCAACAGAACATCAAATTTACCTGGTTGGTCTAATGCCTGAATGTATGTGAACTTATCTTAAACTACTGTTCAGCCCTGTGGAGGTACTTAGTAAAAGCTCATTGGGCAGAAGCACTGAAATCAGACACATGTGGCTCAAGTCCCAATTTCAATACTTATGAGCTGCTTAATCTTCGCAGGTCACTTGTCTCAGTTTCTTCGACTACAAGGTGTAAGGAAATTACCTACCTCTCAGGCTTGCTCTGAGAATGCATTTTACATTATCCAATGTAAAAAGTGCCTAGCACAGGGGCTAACATAAGGCCCAGTGTAAACAAAGGCTGTTATTATTATTTTATGTTGACGCTAGGCCACAAGCGAAGCTAAGTGGCTAGTTTGTGACTTCAGTAAAAATTGATAGTGGGAAAATGCTCTCTTAACTTTAGACCCAAAATTCCTCTGTGACTTTCGTCTACGAATGTACTGGTAGCCTTTGCCAGTATTATTGGGCAGCAGATCTTGAATATTCTTAATACACCTGGGTTTTTCCTTATGTTAATTTTTATTAATATCTTTTCTTTGAGCATAAATTGTGAAAGAATATGTAAATTGAGCATACCCTTCAGATCTTTGATATCCATTATGGAAATATAGTTACCATGGCTTCCGTGGTGAAAATCCTACAGCTTTTCTATCCAGCTCATGAGATCCAGATAAATTACTAAAACTTTTGTTTCCTGACAAACCCTGTTGTAGACCTCTTACATTCAGAAGCCATGGACATGGAGGCCATGATGAATTTTCATTTCCACTTTCCCTCAAAAGGAACAATTTTTGCAAATGAAGACTGCCTGTGTCATGAGGGCAAAATCCATACACCAGTCCCATTGAGAAGCTCTCTTTTGTGACTAACATCAGGTGTCTGTGAGACTGCTGGCACTATGGGAGAATAGAGGGCTAGAATATTATCAGTAAATGCTGGAATATTTCACACCTTTTCTACATTAGATATTGATACTCTTTTTTACCCTATAAATGTGACAAAATTTAAAGGTCTTTAGATAGCCTTTGTTTGTTCCAACCTACAAGAAAATTCATACTGAAGAGGTATCATTTTCTTCCGTTAGCTAATCACTTTATTAAGATATTTTGTTAGAGGTTTGTTCTTGTTCTTTTTTTAAAAATTTATTTTTTATTTTCAGCATAACAGTATTCATTATTTTTGTCCCACACCCAGTGCTCCATGCAATCCGTGCCCTCTATAATACCCACCACCTGGTACCCCGACCCCCCACCCCCCGCCCCTTCAAAACCCTCAGATTGTTTTTCAGAGTCCATAGTCTCTCATGGTTCAAGGAGGTATCATTTTTTTTAAAGATTTTATTTATTTATTTGACAGAGAGGGAGATCACAAGTAGGCAGAGCAGCAGGCAGAGACAGAAGGGAAGCAGGCTCCCTGCTGAGCAGAGAGCTCAATGCAGGGCTCCATCCCAGGACCCTGAGATCATGACCTGAGCCGAAGGCAGAGGCTTTAGCCCACTGAGCCACCCAGGCACCCCAAGGAGGTATCATTTTAATGCAGTCATGTGGGAAGGTCGATAAGCAAAGCTCTAGACCTATTCTCCATCTGAGAATTCACACTTGAGAGGAGTATTAAAAGTGAAAAAGGGAGGAGTACATGAGTGCACATAGAGAATAAAAAAGAGGAAGTGCTTGGAAATGTCTTTCCTGACAACTCTGTAAATTGTACCTCTCTTTACCCCCACCACTGAAACCCTGTATCTGCTTTATTCTTCTTCATGTTATTATCACCCCCTGACAATTCTTTTTTTTTTTTCTTAGTTAATTTATTCATAGTCAGCTTTCTCCTTTAGAAGGTAAGGGGCTTAAGGGCAGGATTTTACACCTTTTGGTCATTGGCTATTATCCCCACCTCTACCCCAGTCACTAGGACAGAATGTGGCATATGGTATGCATTCAATAAATATGTTTACAGAGGAATAGGGATTGTTATCTGAGTAAGTCTCCACAGGATGGGGAACTGGGACCTCTATTCAGTGCCCAAGGATATCAGGGAAAATAAGCTTTTTTTATTTTTTTCTAACAGTCACCACTTTCTCTTAATTGCAGAGGTTCAAAATAACAGTGGGAAAAGAAAATAGAAATATTAACAGGAAAAGGTGCTTTGCTGTACTCCTAACAAAAAGAAACATTAATCAAAATAGCAAAGAGGTAGCATCTCCCCCTCCCCCATCAGATTAGTGCTCTGTGTTGGTGGGGTATGAAGAAGCAGGGAGTTGCAGACCCTGCCGGGAGGGTAGACTAACTCAGCTTTCACAGTGAAAAATTTGGTAACTGCTTTCATCTAATAATTGTATGCTTAAGGTTCTTACAGATACACTTGCACACCTGTGCACTGTTGGAAATAGGAAAACATTAAACAATCCAAATATCCATGAGGAAGGTTTGGGGTACAGAAATGATATAACATGTAAGCAACAGAACACCATACAGCCATTTTTGTTGCCATGCAGCTTAAAGAAAAAAAGGTGGGGAGCAGCTCAACATTATTTCACATCTCCAGAAGGTTGTAGCTGATAACCACCAAACATAGTTGTAATTCACAGACTCCACTTAGCTCAATTAATAAACATTTTTTTACTCCAGTATCAAAGCTTCTACAACTGGAAAAATACCTGTTTTGTGTAGGATCACAGACATCACAGAAAATTAACACAATGGACTATGGATGGTGGACGTGAACTTTACTCCACCTCTGATAGTTCTAAATTTACCTTGTTATTAATGCCATTTTCATTTCAGGATACATCTTCTCCATGAAGGCTTTCCCCTGCACCTCTGTGCCCACCACATGACAAGCCACTAGCGCATTTCTAGGGGCAATACTGGAACTATCCACACTATTCCACATGTTGTCATGCCTAACTTTGCATCAAGCCAGGAAAAGTGGTACCTAAGGACTGTTTGCAATGATCACTGGATGCAACCTTACTGAGTCCATAAGCTCAATAAGAAAAATGATGGCCACACCATCCAACCTCACCAGTATTTTAAGAAATGCAAAATTACACCATCTGTAATACAGATTACAAATAATCTGTATTTGTATTTTGAGTCAGAAACCTGACGATCACACAAGATTGCTCCTTTTCTTTCCCCACTACAAGAGCTAATCAGTAAATCTTGTTCACCAGACTTCCAAATTAAATCTCAACTTTACTTTCCTCCTCCATTCAGGCTGCCATAACTTAAACTCAGGCCACAAAAGTCACATGGGACTGCAAGAGCCCTCTAACTTGCTTTCACTCACTCTGCCACCCTCCTTTTTGCTCAAAATTCCCCTGATTTCTGCCAAAGAACCCACTGGTTGCTCAAGAATAGCCAAAATAGAGACTAAGTGCCTGATTTAAAAAAAAAAAAAAAAAGGAGAAGGTGATTGGCTCTACCTAAGGAGATTAGGCAAAGTTTCAGAGGAAAAGATCCTTTGATCATTCCTTGAAGGACAAACAACAATTTTCCAGATGGGTGACATTGTGTTGGGGAGAGCATTTTGGGAAAAGGAATAGCATGTACAAAGGCACTGAGGCATGAATCAGCAGACTGTTTAGTAAACTGTAAGCAATTCAGGAGGGATAGGAAGCAGGGGGGGTGTAGGAGTGGTGAGAGAGGTAAGCAGAGTCTACCCATGGAGAGCCTGATCCTATGAGCTGAGGAATCTCACCACTTTCTTACAGTCCAGCAGTTACCTGCTGCTTTGGGGTCATGGCTGTTACAAAATCTAGTAAAACTATGAGCCAGCTTCTCAGAAATCAAAAAAAGAAAGAAAAAAAATGCATTCACTAAAATACTGTGTATAGTATACACAAACACTCTGAAGTACAGAAATTGCTGGGACTTCAGGTCTAAAATTCTCTGGCAATATGCCCATTTGTATTCTGTAAAAATGGCTGGAGGTATATACAACAAGCAGGAGAGTAATATGATCCAATTTGTGTTTGAGAACAATAGCCAACTCTGTTGAGAAGAGATTAGAAGTAAGTGAGACCAATGGTGAAGTGAACAATTAAGACATCATGACAACCATCTGGTCAGAAGACGATGCGAGGGATTGCCAAGAAATTTCTGAAGAAGATAAGAATGATTCAGGCTGTCAGATATTTAAATGCAATGTAACAGTTAAAATAATGTGATATTGATCCAAAAACAAAAAAAAAAAAAATGAGGTGGAGAAATCAATGAAAAAGACAGAAAATCCACACCCAGAATTTTGCATTGTTTTTTTCAGGTAAAACTTTAAAGGAAAAGGGAAGATCATTCAATTAACCTTTGTTTCCTTCTTCAGTCTTTCTAATTGAAACCTATTTGCAAAAATACAGTTTAAGAAGTCCTATTCTCACACTCCTAAACAAGAAAATATTTCCAGACAGATTAAGATTTAAATTAAATTCAAGAAACCGAAAACATATTGGAAGAAAAGGTAGGAAAAGGGTGTGCAGTCTTGGGATGGAGGAATCCTTTCTAAACACAACACCAAAGGCAGCAACTTTAAAAGGAAAACATGTTAAGATTCAACCACACACACAGATTTTTCTCCTGTAAAAATATACTAAAGGAAAAACTCAAAACATGACTGAGAAAATGGGAAAAATATTTGCATTATAGAAAACTGACAAATAGAATACTCTCCATACTACATAAAGAACTTCAATAAAATTTACTGAAAAAAAAAATCCCAAAAGAAAAGCAAGGACCATTAAAAGGCAATTTACAAAGGAAAAAATGTCCAACCTCACCAGTATTTTAAGAAATGCAAATATAAGCACAATAAGATACCATCTCCCCATATCAGATTGGCAGAGTTTTTATAAAAATAGTACTACTTAGGATACTGGAAAATATGCCCTCTCATGCACCAGTAGGAGGAGAATAAATTGAAAGGAGAAAACTTGCTAGAGGACAATTTGACAGAAATAATTAAACCTCTATAAATAAATAGACTCCTTCATCCGCAGCTCTGCTTCTAGAAGGGCTTCCTAAGGAAAGAGCTGTGATATACTACAAGGAATAACACAATTTTTATAGTGGCAAAAAACTTAAATTTGATAAGATAAGTGAATGCTATCTAACCATAAAATGTTACCCACATATAAAAAAGTATGTTATAAAAGAATATTAAGAGGCATGAATAGATGTTGACACCAATTTTTTTTTTTAAGATTTTATTTATTTATTTATTTGAGCAAGACAGAACACATGAGTGGAAGGAGCAGCACAGGGAGGGAGAAACAGGCTCTCCGGTGAGCAGGGAGCCTGATGTGGGGTTCGATCCCAGGACCCTGGGATCATGACCTGAGCCGAAGGCAGATACTTAACAGACTAAGCCACCCAGGTGCCATGGCACTAATTTCTTAAATGAAACAAACAAACAAACAAACAAACGAAAAAAAAAACAAGAAATACAAGACTAAAAAATAGTATTACTATAGCACAACTCCACTGTCACCCATGCTGCTATACCTACACAAGAGAATATAAGTTGCTTGACATAATAATTTGAAGTCCCAATTCTGCTGGACTGATAAAACAAATGATGGCTAACATCAATAGTACTGGTAGTGACAGAAAAAGAAATAACAATTGAAACAATACACGACACTAAACTGTCAGCATAGTAGGCTGACTCACAGTAAATGCATAACAGAATTAAGATGGGGAGCCAGGTTCCTCTAAGCCTTTCATTAACGCGATTTAATATCTCTGGTGCAGCATGATGGACCCTGTTAAAGCTCCTCACTCTGGTCTCCTCATTCTATCCTACCTCCTTCCTCTGGCACGTGGTGGCCCAGAAATTAGAAAAAATGCAGAGGAAAACATCATGCAGATGGACAAGGAAACTATGAAGGTACAGAACAAGATACTTGCGCTGCTGCTGCCTCTCCTGACGGTGTCAGCAAACGCTCCAGGAGTGGCACAGATGGATAGTAGTTGGAAATTATTGCCCCAAATTAATGGGTTCCTATAAATTAACTCCAGTAGCACCAGGCTACCCTTTGAAACCTCCTACTTCTGATTCTGCCCTGATTTCTAAGTATTACAGTTTGCATGGAGCAGGGCAAATGGCATGTTTTCATCCATTTCCAATGCAATGTTTTTATTTCAAAATAAATGCGGGGCCCCTGCAAATCCACAAATATCATACAGATCAGTTTACCAACCAATAAAACTGTATTATCTACCTTATAACAGTATCTCGACCAAACTGTATTTCATTTTGATGTATGAAAGTTACAACCAGTAATATTGAAGCATAATTTACGATGGAAAAAACAACGTTTCTATTTGGATCACATGGGCGGGCTTAGGTTTGTGATTGCTAACTCCTCTAGTGAAAGGAGTCCCTCCTTTCACAACTACAGACATGAGTCTCCTCTGAAGACCTTGCTCTTTGCTTCAAGCAGTTGAAGAGGAGACAGAAAAAAATAGCTTTTGAAATGAGGGGTGGGGGTGAGAAGAAAGAAAACAAACAGCCATACAAATGAGTGTGTGTTTAACAAGGGAAGTTATCTCAAAGGTCACATATTGGCAGAAGAAATATGTTATTTACCAATGGTGGGGAAGGAAAAATCCCAAAGACATAAAACTCATTCTAAATATTTGCCACCCTGTGTTATTTAAACCCAGGGTACAGGAGCAAGGGAGAGCTGAGTACATAATGAGGACACCAAGCTATGGGGTCCAGTTCCCTTCATCAGCAGCAAGAAGCTGCTCTCACAGGGACCTCACTGGTTTCAACAGAATTATATTATTACCTAGGGAGAGTAACTACAGAGGATCTCTATTTTACCATCAATGATTCTTTAGAGAGAGAATTTTTAAACTCATTTTCTTTATTTACAGTATATTCCAGTTCAATTATTTTGGTTGATTTATTTCATGATTTTGCTTATTATCATCTGTTTGGAGTCCCACTCATAAAACTTGCTTAAATCTGTTTTGTTGGCATTTATAGTCCTCGAAAAAGTAGAAAAGAATGAATGATATTTGTTAAGGTCAGTTCTGAAAAATTTACATCAACAAAAAGGCATCTCCCCATAAATTATGTGACTTTTCTTTTATATTTGGAAATTCCAGAGAGGATTATTTAAAAGCAAAATAATCCATCTACCGTAATAACTCAAAACAAAACCCTAGTGTTATAAGACCTGACAGTATTTCTTGGAACAGAATGTTATTAGTCCATAAACTTAAGTCAGGTATGCAAACGCCTGCTCCACACGTAACATACAACATTTTGCTTCAGAAAAACCTTTGGTCATATTTTGACTATAAACACAGTCTGATCATCACACCAGTGGGAGCTTTAGATGACGCAAAGTGTTTCCCATTCCACATATACTCAGGCAGACAAAGATGTACATTCTTTCTGCAGATGCTCATTTGGTTTCCCCCACACTTCATCAACAAACCCACGCTCCTCTCCTGAAATACCTTTCCTGACTTACCTTGGGCATAACCACCTGGAACAGGAGAGCTGCTGCAGTAGAGCCAGCATCAGAATGTGGCCAAGGAAAATGAAATCTCAGTTCCTACCAACAATACAAATCTCTGACATTCAATAGCAGGGGAGAAAAGGGGAGCTGACATCCCATCTAATCTCAGTGCTTTCAGAGCAGATATTTTAATGAAAACAATTCAAGCTCCTGACGCAACAGAGAGTAGACTGCATAATATTCAGTTTCTAATGCCTCCAAAAAGGTACCTGATATTTATTTATGATCCAAATATATTAAGCCTGAAATGGAAAAGCTTCTAGAATTTCCAAAGAGACTACATAAAATTGTCTGAATAATTACTAGCAAATAAGGTGGAAGAAAACATTTTTAGTTCCCTTTTAGGTTTCTCTGGTTATTATTTTGTTCAACACATCCCACCCCACCCTACCCCCAACGCTGGATCATGAAAACATGTTTAAAAGATTGTAACACAGAAATCATTTATCTCATTGTTAAAACCTCCCCAGAACCCATTTTTAAAGATCATTTGGAAAAATACTAGGAGATTTTTATAAAATGTCCCAAATGCAAAAGCACAAAGACCCTGTGAAGTGTCAAGTGAGGAGGTTTTGTGGGGTGCTTTGCAAAAACCAGTTCCTCACAAATGGAACTGAAAAGTGCAAAACCATTCTTCCCTCTAATCATAAGACAAACTTAAGTCCTGTTTAACTGGAATTAAGCAATCATAAGATCACATAACCATTATTTCATTAAGTCCCTTTTCATGAGAAAGACACAAATAAAATATAAACAAGCTGGATTTATAGACACAAATAAAATATAAACAAGCTATTTTTAAAAGCAGCTATCAGAATACAATCAGCAGAGATTCGATACTCAGTCTCACACATATCAAGAGGATTCTAAACTTAAGGTCTATGTGCTTATGATAATATTCATATTAAGTACATTATTATTTACTAATTATTTGGAAGTGCTTTTGCCCTAATGTGATATAAATTCTAGCCCCCCAAGTCCATTACAACATATAATTATTTAATTAAGCTAGCCCCAGCCTATTTGGGGTAAATTGAATTCATAACAAAATGAAGAAAGAGGGTTATTTATTTTATTTGGGAGAGAGCAGAATAGAGCAAAATAATGAGTAAACAATTAAAAAGATAACTTTAATATGGATCATCTCTTTATAGAACAATTCAATGAAGACATGAGGTTAAGGACTAAAAAGCCTTTATTAATAGTTCACTTCATGGCAGAATAAATATGGGGAAATCACTTAACCTCAATTTTACCAAAAGTACATTAAAGGAAGTATTATTCTTTCTGCATCTCCCATAATACAAAATTATATTATAAATATAAAATTCACTGCCTGTTCAAATTGAACTGGATAGAGATAACTGACCATAGACATGATGGGATCCATTATCACCTGGAGAAAAAAAGACTGATAGGAAGAATGAATATATAAATGCTCTCCTTATATCTTTATGTGGATTGATTGAAGTAAGATGCTCACTTACTAACCAACTTGAAGTTTCTTGAGAGGTTACCAGACCATTACTATTACCATCTCCTACCTAGCAATGAAAAAGTGAAAGCAGAAATCATAACAAGTTGTCCAATAAAAGGATAAGGCTAAAGACAAGAGTCAGAAAACTATTGAAGATAGTGCTCTGTATTCATTAAGCACATGTCGGTGGAGTAGATGAATCAACTGACATTCCAGAGCTCAAGAGATTGAAAGACTCCTCAAACACCCTGCGATGGACAAGCCCCGATGCTTCTAAAGACTCCTAGATGCTCACTTAAGACCACAAGAGCAGGAAACACCTATTTCTGCTACTGCCTTTACCATCTCTTTTTGTCCCTGTCTTTTTTTTTTTTTAAGTAAGACTTCTTTAAATTTAGTTTTATTTTCTTTCTTTTCAGTGTCCCTGTCTGTCTTATTTGTCTCTTTGCTCCAAGACAACCCGAGTTTGCTTCAAGAGAGTTCACAATATAATAATACATTCATAAGAGGAAAGGCCAAGGTTCTAAACCCAGTCCTCCTAGCTCTTCCAATAACTATTAGCCTTAGGGAATTTGTAATAGATTTCTTTATTTTCAAGCCACAGAAGGATTAGAGGCTGAATCTGACCAACAATCTGTTGATGTCAAGGATGTCAAAATGAGCCTTTTTCTCCCAAAAGGAAAAACTACCAGGAGTTCAAATGGTGTTAACAGAATTGGAAAAGCCAAAGGAAGAGTTTCCTTCTATCCCTAATTTGTGGGACATACTGCTGGGCTGTCTACAAAGCCCAAAGAGGGAAGCCTGACAGACCGTCCCATTGCTTCAGTAATGTTCTATAGCACAACTGGTAACAGCATCTTCACTAACCAGGTATATGTAGGTGATGCCTTGCTGGGCTAGTTGCAAAATTAATGCTACAAAAAATTGAAATGAAATGGGAATTACCATGTTAATTATGTACTGACAATAATAAAGAACTCTTCTTACCACTCTCAAAAGCTCGGGTAATATATCCAAATAGTTTTGCCTCATTCACCCAAGAAGAGTCTAAATAGTTTCACAGGAAGGTTTAATTAACAGCCAAAACATAATCATATTTCTTATTCCTTTTCTCGAAAAGGATAATAAACAGTTAAATGAAAAACAAGATGAGAAGCCTCAGAACCTGGATGTCCTATAATCAAGAATACTCAGCCCCTGGAAATTACATAGCTGAGTAAATCTTGAAAGGTAACTTGTCCAAATAACCAAGCACAATAACCAGAATTCTTTTATACTAATCTAAGTGTTATCTCATTTTATGCTCATTTTCAAGGTAATCAATCATACTGAATTACATTTTTTAAAAAAATCTATTTATTTATTTGACAGAGAGAGAGATCACAAGTAGGCAAAGAGGCAGGCGGAGAGAGAGGAGGAAGCAGGCTCCCCGCCGAGCAGAGAGCCCGATGTGGGGCTCGATCCCAGGACCTTGAGACCATGACCTGAGCCAAAGGCAGAGGCTTTAACCCACTGAGCCACCCAGGTGCCCCCTGAATTACATTTTTAATCATACCAAAAAAAGGCTGAACCACAGGTCCACATTTTCACTTCATTCTTGCTTAAAGCAACATCATCTATAAGACCCTCCAAATCCTTGGCCAAGTATAGGTGGGCAGGCAGTTGTCCAGCCCACAGCCAGCCTAAAGCATGTACGCTCTGAGAGTAAGGTATGTCTGATTTCATTCATTGAGTCCACTTTCATTTCACCACCCAAATGAAAGTCCCTCAGGAGAAAAGAAGACGATGTTGACCCTGCCCTCAAAAAGCTTAAAATTTGTAATGGACCTGGTTTCATGCCAAACTACTTTAATATGAAGTAAAATGTAATGAACGCTGTAAACAATCTTTTAAAAAAGTCAAACATCCATGTCATTTCAGAGGCAACAACAACACTGAGAAACAGGGAACATTTCCACTTTTATAAAAATCAGTCAGAAAATATTCCAGATTGTAAACCTATCTGAGAAAACAAAGCCTCACAGCCAAAAGAAGAAGAAACAGAATTTTAAAACTGTTTAAAAGGAGCATCTTTTATTTTTTCACTCAATTACTTACACTCCAGAAGACTTAAAATGACCTCAAAGTTCTCCAGTCAAGCTTGGTCCATTCTCTGTGAGAAAGTTAGTTTGCAATGTACAACCAATTTCAAGATTAAAACATGAAGCCAGGGAGCTTCACTTCATTATACATGTACCCTGATCAAATCATCCTTAAGATTAAAAATCGCATTTTATTTTTTCAATGAACACTGTAAACATGCATGGTCAGAAGCGTCTTACCTTAGCTGTTAAATTATCCATCTGACGGCAGCTGAGATCAGCTTGTTATAAGCCAATTTTGAGAAAACTATGCATCTCTTTAAAAGCATAGCTTGTTTGCTCAAGTACAAAGTTGACTGAATTCTCCTAGACTAGAAAGAGATTGGCATGTTTGCTTGCGCCTCTCAGATTATTTAATTGCAAAACTGGGAATTATTCCATAGATGTGAATGGATATCTAATTTATGTCACAAAGGCGAGATTATACCCTTAGGAGAAGTTATTTACTTACTCATTTTCCTAACTAGATTTCCAGGCACATGAGAATTTCAAGTCAGGAAAGCACTGCCAACAATGTTCCACCAGAGACAACCAAAAAGAGATCATAAATGTCTTGTTAGCTGTAAATAATGACAAAATGAAGATCTTTGGGGAATAGGGTTACAGCTGGTCTAGACTGAAGAGTTTTAGATTTATATTAACACAAGCAAATTACAGTACACTGATTTTAATTTATGTATTAAAATAGGGTTATTGTATATTTTTCCACAAAATAAGAAAAATCAAGGGAAAGGACCAACTCCCTTAATTTTTTTTTACAATATCTCAGTGCCCGATTGTAAGGTGCATGGGTCCTCCACCTCTGCCCATGTTGTCAAACATCCTTCTCTCGCCCTCTAACTTTAGTACACTCGTCTGTGCAGTAACTTACCGGAA
This sequence comes from Mustela nigripes, assembly GCF_022355385.1. NCBI lineage: Eukaryota > Metazoa > Chordata > Mammalia > Carnivora > Mustelidae > Mustela > Mustela nigripes. Next base: position 89,163,259 of record NC_081568.1, read on the forward strand.
CTTGTTTATCTATAGTTGCTATCGGCAATTTCTCAGCTAACTTTAAGTGATTTTTTTTTGAGGGAACAACTTATCAGGGCATCTCTTATGTTCTCCTGTGTTCATGCCCCTACATTTTTACTTTCCTTGTCACCAGAGGAGCATACCTACATCAGTCTATTAACCTGGGGTGGCTTATTTGTTTGTACTTGGGTGAACTCAGAAGCTATTTTTAAGAAATTAAGGACCGGAATGAGAAATAGAAGATAAGGAGCATAATCAGGGTTTGGCCTGAGGTTTAGTTAACAAATTCACTGGACTGGTGTTCTCAGGCACAATATGAGGAGGACCCTGCTACATGATTAATCTCAGAGATTCTGACAACCCTGAAACCAGGTGACTCTCTGGCTCTTTGTCTAGAGGACTTCTATCTGGATACCATTTGTTACATGAGAAGATGGCTGGCCCTCCTCCTGATGGATATAAACCCAGACAAAGACAAAGGGCACATACACGAGGACTGAGTGGAAACAAGAAAGAAGTGAGCAGAGAAGGGTCCACAACAGGAGCAGGGGCAGGAAAGCAGAGGGGAAGAGAGGAGAGAAAGATAAAAATCCAGAGAAATGGAGGAGCAGGAGTGGGAGGCAGTGTAAAGCATTTGGGGAAACAGAGGAAACACAACAGAAGTATATCCAGTTAATAGTACTAAATAAAAGATCTAAATAACAGTACATAACTCTAATTATTGAGCATAAAATTTGAGAATTTTCATAAACATTTTTTGCATGGTAACAAATACCTACAGTTATCTGTTACTCCCTAGAAAGAAAAAAGAGGCAAAAATATATGCATACAGAAATGATAACTTTAAATCTCCATAAATATTTGTAAACAAAGAGTTATTTTCTATTATGCATTTATACTAAACACTAAATGATGACATTCTAAACAATCATACATTATCATAAGAAAAAAATAGGCAAAGTGAATTCTAGCACGATACCTAGGAAGTATTCAGTATAAATATATATCAGAAAGAGAGAAGGAAGGAGGAAACAGAAAGACAAAGAAAGGTTCTATTTTAAAGTAACATGTGAATTAGCTTACTGAGTTCAAAGACCATACATTTAATTGACTGAGGACAAAAAAATAAAATACACCCATATAAAATTGCTTAAGATTCTGAGCAAGCTACAAGAACAAACTCCAGTAAAAACGTTAAGTAATCAGGAGTGCCTAGAAGGTGTGGTCAGTTGGGCATCCAACTCTTGGTTTTGGTTGAGGTTATGATCTCAGGGCTGTGAGACTGAGCCCTGAGTCAGACTCTGCACTCAGCATGGAGTCTGCCTGGCTTTCTCCCTCTCCCTTTGCCCCTCGCCACACTGCTCACTCTCTCTTTGCACTCTCTCTTTCCCTCTGTCTCTCTCTTTCTCAACTAACTAAATAAACGTTTTTGGAAAAAATTAGGTCATCAGAGCTCAACAGTGAGGATCCTGAATCTACTAGAACACACACACACTCCTTTATGGTCTAGTATTCAAGGAAAGGGTCAAATGTACAGAAAATGAAAGATTTCAGTGCTGATGAAATAACAGTGATGACCACCACCACCAGCAGCAGCAACTCCCTAAAATGTCTCTGGAGAACAAGCATCCCTAATTCCTAAGAGTTACTACTGCACACAGAATAATAACCACTGTTGCTCCACACTCAGACCAGGAAGCCATGTGAGGACTTCAGTGGTCAATTAAAGCCCAGATACTCTAAGGAGTGTACTTTGCAGGCAACCCATTCAGCTCATTTAAAATAGTTTCCCAGGGGTGCCTGGGAGCCTCTGCCTTTAGCTCAGGTCATGATCAGGTTAGGGTCCTGGGATCGAGCCCCCCATTGGGCTCTCTGCTCAGCAGGGAGTCTGCTTCCCTCTCTCTCTTTGCCTGCCTCTCTGCTTTGTGATCTCTCCCTCTCTGTGTCAAATTTAAAAATAAAATAAAATAAAATGGTTTCTTAGGAGAGAGTTTGAAATAAGGCCCCAAATCATGTCAAAAAATGGGCTGAAGACATGAACGGACACTTCTCCAATGAAGACATACAAATGGCTATCAGACACATGAAAAAATGTTCATCATCACTAGCCATCTGGGAGATTCAAATCAAAACCACATTGAGATACCACCTTACACCAGTTAGAATGGCAAAGATTAGCAAGACAGTAAACAACATGTGTTGGAGAGGATGTGGACAAAGGGGAACTCTCTTAACACTGTTGGCGGGAATGCAAGTTGGTGCAGCCACTTTGGAAAACAGTGGAAATAAAAAATAAAGGAAATAAAGGAAAATAAAAAACTCCTTAGGAAATTAAAAATAGAGATTCCCTATGAACCTGCAAAAGCACTACTAGGTATTTACCCCAAAGATACAAACATAGTGAAAAGAAGGACCATCTGTACCCCAATGTTCATAGCAGCAATGGCCACAGTCGCCAAACTGTGGAAAGAACCAAGATGCCCTTCAACGGACAAGTGAAAAAGGAAGATGTGGTCCATATATACTATGGAATATTATGCCTCCATCAGAAAGGATGAATACCTAACTTTTGAATCAACATGGACAGGACTGGAAGAGATTATGCTCAGTATAATAAGTCAAGCAGCGAGAGTCAATTATCATATGGTTTTGCTTATTTTGGAGCATAAGGAATAACATGGAGGACAATGGGGAGCTGGAGAAGAGAAGGGAGTTGGGGGAAATTGGAGGGGGAAACAAACCATGAGAGACTGTGGACTCTGAGAAACAAACTGAAGGTTTGGGAGGGGAGAAGGGTTGGGGGTTGGGTGAGCCTGCTGGTGGGTATTATGGAGGGCATGTGTTGCATGGAGCACTGGACGTGGTGCATAAACAATGAATTCTGGAACACTTAAAAGAAATAAAAAAATAAAAAGAAATACGATGCCACATCTAAAATTGAGGGAGCCAAAGGACCCCCAGTCAGTAGCCCACTCTCCTATTCCTTCCCAGCTTCACTGTGTTCTGCAGTGAGAGGAGCCTTTCAAAAGAACACTCAAGCCTGCTCTTCCAAGGTTCACACACAGCCTCACACTCTGACCCTAGGAGTGCTCACAGAGGAGTGGTTTAGTTCACTCTGAGGAGACTTGACCACAAGAGAGGCCTACAAAAGTTTTGAAAGTAATTTGGGGATCACTTAGGCAGGGGATTATAGTGTCCTGAGTGGTACAGAAGTGGGAGTGAGCATGTTGCTCATAGACAATGTCCCCTTTGTCCTTTAAAGCAGGGACTCATCCCCTAGGCCCAATGGTTTTATTACTGTTGATAGGATATTTTTGCCTTCATCTGGGTTAACCAGAAAATCTAATTAGCTATATTAGATATTCAAACAGCATACTGGATAGTATTTATTGTGTTATATAGGGAAAATAACACCTAAGTGCTAAAACTACTTCAGCTCAGGTGGTCAAATTATTTTGATTTTAATACCACAGAGTCCACAGTCAGCACAGGGAGATGCATTTCCCTCAGCAACAAAATCCTAGACACAAGATATGTTTTGCTTAAGAATAAGCTAATACTAACAGTAAGGAGATTGAAGCCGTCATCAAAAATCTCCCAACAAATAAGAGCCCAGGGCCAGACGGCTTCCCAGGGGAATGCTACCAAACATTTAAAGAAGAATTAATTCCTATTCTCCTGAAACTTTTCCAAAAAATAGAAATAGAAGGAAAACTTCCAAACTCATTTTATAAGGCCAGCATTACCTTGATCCCAAAACCAGACAAAGACCTCATCAAAAAGGAGAATTACAGACCAATATTCCTGATGAACACAGATGCAAAAATTCTCACCAAAATACTAGCCAGTAGGATCAACTATACATTAAAAAGATGATTCACCACGACCAAGGGGGATTTATTCCTGGGCTCCAAGGTTGGTTCAACATCTGCAAATCAATCAATGTGATTCAATACATTAGTAAAAGAAAGAACAAGAACCATATGATACTCTCAATAGATGCTGAAAAACCATTTGCCAAAGTACAGCATCCTTTCTTGATCAGAACTCTTCACAATGTAGAGAGAGAAGGTACATACACCTCAATATGATCAAAGCCATCTATGAAAAACCCACAGCGAATATCATTCTCAATGGGAAAAACTGAGAGCTTTTCCCCTAAGGTCAGGAACACGGCAGGGCTGTCCACTATCACCACTGTTATTCAACATTGTACTAGAAGTCCTAGCCGGGTTGTCCACTATCACCACTGTTATTCAACATTGTACTAGAAGTCCTAGCCGGGTTGTCCACTATCACCACTGTTATTCAACATTGTACTAGAAGTCCTAGC